>NW_027210847.1:0-514019 GCF_029030835.1 Brachyistius frenatus | reverse complement strand
TATAGCATGTCGTCTAAAATATGACAAAAAAGTCATACTATAGCATGTCGTCTAAAATATGACCAAAAAGTCATACTATAGCATGTCATCCAAAATATGACCAAAAAGTCATACTATAGCATGTCGTCTAAAATATGATAAAAAAAGTCATACTATAGCATGTCGTCTAAAATATGACCAAAAAGTCATACTATAGCATGTCGTCTAAAATATGACCAAAAAGTCATACTATAGCATGTCGTCTAAAAAATGACCAAAAAGTCATACTATAGCATGTCGTCTAAAATATGACCAAAAAGTCATACTATAGCATGTCGTCTAAAATATGACAAAAAAGTCATACTATAGCATGTCATCCAAAATATGACCAAAAGTCATACTATAGCATGTCGTCTAAAATATGACCAAAAAGTCAGACTATAGCATGTCGTCCAAAATATGATGTCATACTTTGGACGACATGCTATAGTCTGACTTTTTATGACATTTTGTACGACATTAAAGAAATAGCACATACTCTGGGTACGGAAAGTATTCAGACCCCTTTAAATTTTTCACTCTTTTTTTCATTGCAGCCATTTGCTAAAATCAAAAAAGTTCATTTTATTTCTCATTAATGTACACTCAGCACCCCATCTTGACAGAAAAAAACAGAAATGTAGAAATTTGTGCAAATTTATTAAAAAAGAAAAACTGAAATATCACATGGTCATAAGTATTCAGACCCTTTGCTGTGACACTCATATTTAACTCACATGCTGTCCATTTCTTCTGATCCTCCTTGAGATGGTTCTACTCCTTCATTGGAGCCCAAATGTGTTTAATTAAACTGATTGGACTTGATTAGGAAAGGCACACACCTGTCTATATAAGACCTTACAGCTCAGTGCATGTCAGAGCAAATGAGAATCATGAGGTCGAAGGAACTGTCCAAGGAGCTCAGAGACAGAATTGTGGCAAGGCACAGATCTGGCCAAGGTTACAAAATAATTTCTGCAGCACTCAAGGTTCCTAAGAGCACAGTGGCCTCCATAATCCTTAAATGGAAGAAGTTTGGGACGACCAGAACTCTTCCTAGACCTGGCCGTCCAGCCAAACTGAGCAATCGTGGGAGAAGAGCCTTGGTGAGAGAGGTAAAGAAGAACCCAAAGATCACTGTGGCTGAGCTCCAGAGATGCAGTAGGGAGATGGGAGAAAGTTCCACAAAGTCAACTATCACTGCAGCCCTCCACCAGTCGGGGCTTTATGGCAGAGTGGCCCGACGGAAGCCTCTCCTCAGTGTAAGACATATGAAAGCCCGCATGGAGTTTGCCAAAAAACACATGAAGGACTCCCAGACTATGAGAAATAAGATTCTCTGGTCTGATGAGACCAAGATCGAACTTTTTGGCATTAATTCTAAGCGGTATGTGTGGAGAAAACCAGGCACTGCTCATCACCTGCCCAATACAATCCCAACAGTGAAACATGGTGGTGGCAGCATCATGCTATGGGGGTGTTTTTCAGCTGCAGGGACAGGACGACTGGTTGCAATTGAAGGAAAGATGAACGCGGCCAAGTACAGAGATATCCTGGAAGAAAACCTCTTCCAGAGTGCTCTGGACCTCAGACTGGGCCAAAGGTTCACCTTCCAACAAGACAATGACCATAAGCACACAGCTAAAATAACAAAGGAGTGGCTTCAGAACAACTCTGTGACCATTCTTGACTGGCCCAGCCAGAGCCCTGACCTAAACCCAATTGAGCATCTCTGGAGAGACCTGAAAATGGCTGTCCACCAACGTTCACCATCCAACCTGACGGAACTGGAGAGGATCTGCAAGGAAGAATGGCAGAGGATCCCCAAATCCAGGTGTGAAAAGCTTGTTGCATCATTCCCAAGAAGACTCATGGCTGTACCAGCTCAAAAGGGTGCTTCTACTCAATACTGAGCAAAGGGTCTGAATACTTATGACCATGTGATATTTCAGTTTTTCTTTTTTAATAAATTTGCACAAATTTCTACATTTCTGTTTTTTTTCTGTCAAGATGGGGTGCTGAGTGTACATTAATGAGAAATAAAATGAACTTTTTTGATTTTAGCAAATGGCTGCATTGAAACAAAGAGTGAACAATTTAAAGGGGTCTGAATACTTTCCGTACCCAGTGTAATCCCGGTCTAAATCCATGATGTTGAGATCAGGCTTATTTTTGATAATCATCTTTCAATGAATTGGACAGTTGGCTAATCATTTTCTAAACCCTTTTGTGTCCTGAAGTAACAACTCAGTACAGTCACATTTACAATACTGTGATTAAGAAAGGTTATTTTAAAACATATTGTGGTTAGATTATTCTGCGATTCAATATTTAATCCTCTGTAGTGCTATACACTTCATAAAGACAACACAGATCCACAGACATTTCAAAGTGACCAATCAAAGGAGCAGAGACTTCACCCGGTGTCCCTGCCTCCAAAGTCTCAACAGTTAACTCGAGTGTGTGCACGTGGAGGATAGATCTCTGGCATGGATGCATTCGGCTCATGAAAACCTGTTCTGTCCCGTAGAAAAAGGTGTTCTTTGACTTGTGAAAATAGTCTGTTGGACATCACATAAAAACTCCCAAAGTAAAACCAAAATGTTCCATTTCTGTCCGAGTACAATCAATATAACATGATGTTGATACGATAAATGAACTGATTTGAGTTTCACAACTTGGCATCCGTGTTACCTTTTGATTATTTGTTCTGTTTCTCTTTGCATCAAAATGTGACACTTTTATTTTAAGTAAAACTGCAACAACCACTTTACCCAAAGAAAACAATACCCACCAGTGATGATATCTAAAACTCTAAACCAAAGCTGAGACGACAACAGCTCACTGGGTGTTCAGTTTGTGGATAAATGAAGTTACGAGCTGCTGCAGTGATGTATTTAACAAAACCGAATAATGTGATTTCTGTTTTTTTTTTTTCCCTCTTTCCCTACCATGCCTCGTCCCTCCTTCACAGTCCGGCTCCACGACAGCATATCAGAGGAAGGATTCCACTATCTGGTCTTTGACTTGTAAGCGCTGGACTTTTCTCTTTTCACTTCACATTAATGCACCTTTCACATGCACACAGTGATGAAATCCACATGGTTAAACATGTGCAGAACACTCTCTCTCTCACACACACACACACACACACACATCACACTTAGGAACGGTAGAAACATGATGGCTGCCAATCAGATGTCCTGTTACTGAAACATCATGAGAGATTGGATGTGGCTTGTTTGCCTCCTCCATCTGCCTGGCGGTGTGTTCAGTCATCACACACCCTCACCACGTTCACCACTCACAAACATCACATATATTACTGTGCCACACCGTTTCATTCTCTCACACACACACACACACACACACACACACACACACACACACACACACACACACACACACACACACACACACACACACACACACACACACACACACACACACACACACACACACACACACTGAGACAAACACGTTGTATTGTATTATGTGCAGACGATGGAGCCCTGTAAATGAGAAGCAATGATGGTGAACACAGATGGCAGGTAGATGACTTTATTCATCCATATCTGTTCAAAAGCCATCTGCTGCCTCTGTGTCTCCGAGTTGTCTGTTCATTAGAACCGAATGATCGAGTCAGAAATCCAGTATGTTCTCACAAAATATCACGCTGAATACACAAATGATTTCAGGCTAAACTGGGTTTCATTACCTGCCAAATCTTGAGTTGATATTTCATGTTATGCTGCTGCTGTCTGAGATTCCGTTTGTGACCACAGGATTCAAACATCATGTGTTTATAAAAGTGTAATAAGTGTGCCTTTTACCTTATCAAAGATTACAGCAGATTTGATTGGAATTAAAGCTGAACTTTACACATAGGAAATATGAAAATGGTGTACAATATTAAATATCTAACATGTATCATTCAGCTCATCAAGATCAATATAGAAAATTCAACCATATTATAACAGGACATTTATTGCACCTTTCATACACAGAAGTAGAAGGTTTTGAATAAGTCGGACTGAAATTAAACTTCATGTTTTCCTCATGCCGCAGCGCACAGATCTCATCTAACTGTTGCGTACGCACAAAACGGGTCCCGAAAGAGGCGTACGCTCGTCCTCACACGTCAGCCGGGATCTGTAGCATCAAACCTGATCATACGAACATTTTGGAGACCCTCATAATTCAGTACATTGACAGCAGCGGACGTCACCAGAACTGACGCTTCAGAATGTTTTGGTTTTATTTAGTGTATTTTAAGCAAGAGAGCAAGTGAATTAAGCAAGATGGACTGTGTGTCACAAAAACAGATGCCTGAGTTCCAAATTGATGCCAGAATTCTAAAACCATGACAGTAGGATCCTTGATGTTATATATGAGCTGTGATCAAACGCTTCCCAGATTTTCGGCGCGAACAGCGCTCGTCACCGAGAGGTTCACAGAGCAACAGGAAGCTGCTACATTCGTGAGTCTGAATTCCCAAGTTATATCTCTTGATCAATAACAACATGTGAGTCAAACAAGTTCTCATGAGCAGCGGTGTGTGCACATCCATCTTTTGATTTCACCAGGGACCTGAAACTTGAGCAGAGAGAGCTAATCAAATTTTGGGTCAAATTTTTGGGAAACAGAAAGAAGTCCCACTGAGCCAAATCAGCTGAGTCGGCGGGGAGAAAGGAGGGGGGTCGGGAGTAACAGCTGTGTTGTCCGAGCCCAGAAACTCATGGGATTCGAACACGTTCTGTGCAGGCACATTGTCATGTTGGAGAAATCAAAGTGCTGTCCCACCACTGTTCAGGCTTTTTAGTGCTAAATGTTTTTCCCTCAGACGCCTCGAAACATCACAACTGGACTGAACTGCTGACAGCCTGATCCTGTGAAACGAAGTCACGCTGCACAGCCCCACAAATATCAAAGGAAACTCACTTGGTTTCCTGTTTTCGACTTGATGTGCACTCTCTGCTCTTGTTTATGGTGAAATCGCAAACGGCATAACAGCGGTCACAAAAGCACGTGTAACTCAGGTGCTGATTTTGATCAAGCGATGAAACTTGGAATATTTACTCAAGAAGGCAATTGGTCCCCTCCATCCTCGTCAGGGTTCTGTGCTCGGCCTGTGTGTCAGGATCGGTCCGTAGCACTTTTTTTTTATTTTTTTTATTGAGGAGCGCAGGTACAGAAGGTACTGTACATTCTTATGTACTGGAGATACTGGAAAATACAACAACATGTGGAATGGCTGCAGCGGACGCAGCAACAGATCCACTGAGACTTGTGAATAAAAACTTCTTTTTTTTTAAATAAACACAAAGTGTGCATGGAGATATATTGAATTAGAGTCCGATGATCAGGGATTGAGTTAAAGATGACCAAAAGCCGATGTTCATACGTCACAAATGACATAAAGGGAGAGTTTCAGCTGATAACTTTGTATGAAACGGTGAACATCCTGAAGTGACCCCGTTATTGTTTGCGATTTGTAACATCCGCATTAGTTGTAGTAATGCTCAAAACAGAATGTTCACAGAGGCGAACCTTATCTCGTAGCAATAGCTTATAAAGCGAGAGTGGCTTATTACATTGGCTGCTACCATCATTACTGTTCAATCTGTCAAACATAACGTTGCGCGACGAAATACATAAATTTGAGAATCACGAGAGATGCCAAATGGCATCCTTCTTGCGAGCCATGTGCTGAACTGTTTCTTAGTTTGCAAAATACATTTTGTTAATTCCTGTGGAAATGTTACATTTTTATCTCAGGCAACAAACAAACAAGCCGAAAAACGTGCATGTCAACAGCAGACAGTTTTTGTACTAAATGGTTTGGTGGTTACTTCGGCGCTATCACACGGGAGGGGGTGCTTCAGTGATGTTTACGGACCGCATCGCTGTCCTGCCGTATAATGACGTTGGAGCACACCACTCGAGTGAAATATTGCAACTATACAACAAGTAACCATGTAAATAAAATATGCAATCAAAGGGTATTCATATTGTGGAGCAATTCGCTCTCAAAATACAAAACATTTTGTTAGTGTGCTCAGTCATCATGAGCTTGATGCTTCGTTTCCTCCTGAATTTCAGTCTGCTCTTATTAGGCGTAAAATTAGCTTTTTGTCTCGTTTCCTGGAACGAGGCTTGGGAGTTTATATGGCATAAATATGAAACAAACTTTCTCTCATTTATAGATTTCGGAGATAGGTGTAATTATGACGTCGGAAGTCTTGTTGGTCGAAGTTACAAAACCAGATGGACGTGTGGAAAAACCCTCACTGCTAATAAAAAAAAAAAACTCAGGACTTTTCAGGTTAATAAGCTCCGGCTACAGCTGGACCCTTCTCGTTGTCCAAGCCACAGAATGCAAACAAACAAAGCATGGAGGATGTTAGAAGTGACATCAGCTGGCTGCTTGCTGCTGTGGTTATTTATTGCACGCTTGTAAAGTTGTTGATTTTTAAGTTAAATGTCTGTATTTGATTTACAATCTAGATCTATCTATCTATCTATCTATCTATCTATCTATCTATCTATCTATCTATCTATCTATCTATCTATCTATCTATCTATCTATCTATCTATCTATCTATCTATCTATCTATCTATCTATCTATCTATCTATCTATCTATCTATCTATCTATCTATCTATCTATCTATCTATCTATCTCCACGTGACTGTTTTTGGCTTACAACAACATACAAGATGGCCATTATCAAACAGGAACTCATTGATTCAATGGAATGACCTGCAGCTGCAGCACTGCAGTCTTATTTGTACTTCCCCACTGATGTCCCTAGTTGTGCATGCCACTCCAGAGCAACGGTTGTTTTGTAGGTTGTAAGCATTACATGGGATCAGATTCGGGCTCTAACACGTACCGGTTACATTAGACATTACATCTAAAGAAGAACAAGTCAAATCCCACTGATACTTTTGTTTTCTCTCTCGAAATATGTAGCAGGCCAGTTTCCAGAAGCTGCAAACAGATAAAACAACCTGTTAGAAAGTAACTGATTATAGGGGCCACGTAAAGGGCCAATATATATACTGCCGGTACTGGCTTCTTTTTTTTTTTTGTGGGGGTTTTCCATCGGGCAAAACTTTTGGATAGTACCTGCTGCCTGGTACTGTTTTTGGTTTCATCCCCCTCGAAGTTCCAAGTGAGCTGAGCTAATACTGAAAGGTGAAAACACTTCTGACCACTGATTGGCCAGAGAGAATTGTCACAATCACTGCGTGTACGACATGGGACATCAAACCTGCTATTCATAATTAGACATTATTACTTTAAAGAAAGTTGATTTTTGTGTGTGCGCGTGCTCACATTGTTGTGAAGATGACTCGGCAGTTTCATATGGTGTCGCTATAGCGACGATGCCAAACTGAGGGGTTACATTCAGCACCTGCGTTGGAAAAGTGGTTTTAAGATGAATAATCCAGCATAGGTCTATTTATTGTATCCCAGCAGTGAATCCCCCATAAGGCATATGTAAACAGGCTCTTTATTGACTTCTTTAGACACTTCCTCTCTAATCTAGCATCAGATTTTCCACTTTGTTGTGAAATCAGTTGATATCCTCTCCTCTTTGTAAACCTAATATCCAGGGCTTCCTCCGACACTCTATTTAATCGTCCTTCCTTCCTTTGAATCTCCGCTGCTCTCCCTCCTCCTCTTCCCCTTCTCCATTCTTCTTCTCTCCTGTGTATCATCAGCCGCTGTTTACACTCTGATCTGACATCCAGAAAGGAAATGGAGGCAAATGTATTTAAACACTGCATTTCATTTTACTAGGTGCAATAAAAAAAAAACAACAACAACAACAACAGAGGGTATGTTTGACCTATTTTGAGGTTCTGAATAGAAAAACCTGCTTAGAATCATGACATGACAGAACCGCTGCTGTGTAGAAAAACTGACCGTGCGCTTAATCGCGCAAAAGCAATTTATTTTTGAGTGAAGTGGAAAAACAAGACATCAGAGGAGTAAGCCGAGTCCTAGAAGGTCGCCATACCGAAAGTTTTACATTTCTGCTCAATGCATACCAAGTATATCTACTCTGGAGACCATTTAACCAAAAGAATTCATGTCGACGCCAGAGACGTGTGAAGTTGTATGAAACTTTAATCTGGAAAGATCAGGAGACTTAAAAGTCGTTATGTTTTCCACAGGTCACGGAAAAGGTTTCACCTTAAAATATCCTTCAAATAATTCTTACCGTTCTGAGGAGAATGTCCCACTGGCCCACTTCAGATGTCTTTCAGCACTTTTAAAGGGCAACTAAACTAATTTCATCCATGACCATCATCTTATTTGTCACAGGTAGTCCACCTCAGCTTGTGAAAACAGTTGTATAGTGAGCTTTTCTCTTTTCTTTTCTTTTCTTTTCTTTTCTTTTCTTTTCTTTTCTTTTCTTTTCTTTTCTTTTCTTTTCTTTTCTTTTCTTTTCTTTTCTTTTCTTTTCTTTTCTTTTCTTTTCTTTTCTTTTCTTTTCTTTTCTTTTTAAAGTCATTTAACTTGATGGACAATCAATACTAAATCCCCTCAAGGCCTAGTTTGCCCTAAAATCACACACTCTTGTAGAGAGAGAGGTTCTTTTTTATAAAAGACAAAACCTCATTCAAACCACAAATCAACCTCCTATTGACATATGTACCTCAGCATCGGTAGCCTTGGAAGACTGTGTTTTTCAACAGTGTGTTGGTTGGGTTGCTTCATATGTTCAAAAGAGGGGAGAAACTTTAAAAAAAAATTAAAAAAAGATTCTTATGTATTTGTGTTTTTTTTCAGCAGCCTTAAATGAACAGTGTTTCCCACAAGTGCTATGTTCATATCATGTGGGAGGAAAGTTAATAATAACAAAGATTTCCGTATTTATATATTTCACACGTTGGCATCATCGGGCAACTCAAGATGTCTGCAAGCTTGTTTAGCTCAAAGACGTTTTGCAGCATAGGAGTTGGGGTGTGATTGATATAAATAGTTTTCTTCCTTTTATGTCCGAGTGGGGTTGACTGTTTTTAGAATTTATCTTTCATCTAAGCTGAAGTGAAGTCTTGAGTATTCTTCTGATGGGGTCGCGATATTCTGACCCATAAGTTCTGCGTAGTATGCATGAAGAAAAAAGATTGGATCCTACACTTCCCATAATGCAAGTTGATAGTGATTGTTCATTAAACCCTCCCTGTCTGACAAATAATCACGTTTCCAATAACATGCTGCCAGTTAGGGTTAGGGTTAGGCAAAGGCCTTTTGCACACATTGATCGTCTCCAAGCCCACATTTAAATTACCCCGATGACATCACTATGGCACCATCAAGGCTGTTTTCTCTGCTCCAGAAGATATAAAATAGCCGTTTTTACAGGCTGAGTACTCATGATGGGTAAATTGATCTCTATTTTTAAAGTGGGTGGAGTGTCCCTTTAGTGTTAGCCTCTTCATATTTGATGATAAAAAGTAATGAAGGAAATAGCTGTGTGCTCTAGTTTCCTCCTGGATTGAGATCTGCTGTACATGAACTTGTTCTTCTTTGAGGTCCAAAGGCTCAATTGCATCATGATGTCTAGTGCTCAGTTAATACTGCAGCTCTATTCTATCATAGATATTCCCATCTGTGTTACTTGGAAAAGCTTTCTGGTTTTGAATCACGGAAAGACACAGTAATTCCTTCCAGCTGAACAAACAATATGCATGTGGTTTATGAGCGTGTCTGCTGAAATATGTAATTGTAGTAATTTCACTGTTTAAGCACAAAAGGTAAACATCGCTCTTTTGTCCCAGTTGATCTGAAAAGAAAAAAAAAAAACTCTTAGATGAGATTGTGCAAAATTATCGAGCCTTCGTTTCCTCTTCAGACAGGGGAATAAACATCTGATTTTACACTTTACTTCTTCTCCAGATTTTCTTTCCAGTTTTCTCTTTCTCACACTTTTTCTCCTCATCTCTTTCCACCCCAGAGTCACCGGTGGTGAGCTGTTTGAGGACATTGTTGCCAGGGAGTACTACAGTGAAGCCGATGCCAGGTCAGTGAGAACTCTGTCAGGGTGCCTAGATCACATGATGCATACATATTTATTCCGCATTTACTCTATAAGTATAATGTAAGTGGGTCTCCTTTGGCACTAAAGGCATATAAAAGCACATAACCACCACAGCAAATTGCCAACTCCTTAATGTGAATGTTGGCAAAACCTACATATACTGTCTACTACAGGTTTTCAGTCTGCAGTGGATACAGCAGAGCAGAACAAATGTTCACTGTTGCTCTGCCTTTTCTGTGCCTTTTATGCCTTAAATCCCTCCTTGCACGTTTCTTGTTTTGAGTATATCCTTTGATTATGGACCCACCCGTCTCACTTTCAGCTTCTCTTCAGTTCAATAAGAATCGCTCCAAAAATAATCCTTTCTGTTGCATTTAACAAGTACTCCGGTCTCGTGTTTGTAAGGGAACCAGCTTCATCTCAAAGCTCTTCAATCACAGGTTCATGTAAGATAAAGTTTGACCTTCTTGACAGATTAGGCTTTGTTCAATCAATCAATAAACAAAGCAGTGTTACATTTTTGGGACCTGGATTATTTTTTTTGTTGTGGATTTTGTTGATTTGTTCAAATGTATTTTTAAGGTGACAACTGAAATGTTTTACATGAAAAGACCATGCACGTGTCCTTCATATTTTTTTTCTCTATTTGGTGATCAACTTGAAGGAACAGTTGACTTTCTTTGCAAGACTCACGTGAAAACCAGTACTGATCTCATATCTGTGTTAATGGACCAGTGTGTAGGATTTAAGGGGTAGTTGGCAGAAATGGAAGATAATATTCCGAATTTTGTTTTCATTTGTGCATAACCAACTTAAACTAAGAATCGCTGTGTTTTTATTCACTTGAAATGAGCCGTTCATATCTACATAAGCAGCAGATCCTCTTCAATGGAAGCCTGCCACGTTGCACCATTTCTACAGTAGCCCAACAGGGACAAACCAAATGATGCCTGTAGAGTGGGCCTTTTGTGTTTTTCGCAGGTTTTGTGGCCACTGTAGACTGCCCTACATGCTTTTGATGGGGAGGGTGAGGCGAGGGGTGACCAGTTGGTAGCAATCTGCAACCTCACTGCTAGATGCTACTAAATCCTATACACTGCTCCTTTCAGTATGCATGTGGTTAGCCTACCTCAATGTAAAGACTGGAAGCAGGGGCGTACAGCCAGTCGGAGTCTGTCCACATTTTGAAATTGCCAGCACCCTTAAAACGCTTGTGTTTGTTAGACTGGTACATGAATAGAAATGTGAAAATGATGATATGTGGTTTTAGGTGGAGTCGTGTGTTGGAACTATGAATTGACAAAATCAGCCGGGTGTAGTGGCCTTATCACAGTGAGGTAGCGGGGTTTGGTTCCATCGTGTGCAACAACAAAAATATGTGTTCACCAACTGTTGCTGCCGTCCTACCCAGAGAGGGCTGAGCAGATGGGATATGCTGTTTTTGCCAAGAAATAGTTCCATCATGCAACTCTCACTAAAACCACAAATATATTTTTCACATTTCAGTTCATGTCACGAGTTCAACAAATAAATGTTCTGTATATGAGGACATTTTAGATGTAGGTGTATTTATTTATTTATTTTTTTTTACTTTGGGCAGAGCCAGGCTAACTGTTTCCCTATGCTTCCAGTCTTCATGCTAAGCTAAGTTAACCACATTGTGTCTCCAGACACAGAGACACAGAGACAGGAGACTGATAACTGGAGAAGAAAGAAAAAATAACTGTATTTCCGAGAAGGCTGAACTTTTTCTTCAAGACTTTTCCTTCGTCAATCAAGTGTTACTTCATGTGTTGGTGTGTTCTGTCTGCCTGTTCTTGGTCCTTTGTTTTCATAAATTTACCTGTTCTCCCTCTTCCTCTCCTTTTTGCTTCTGGCCTGGTCTCTCTCCTCCACAGTCACTGCATACAACAGATTCTAGAAAGTGTAAATCATTGCCACGTAAATGGCATAGTGCACAGGGACCTAAAGGTTAGTAAGTGACGACCCACAGTAAAAAGACACAGGCCTGCCCACCTGCGGCACCTCGCCTCGCTCCTCCGCTGCCTGATCAGTCGACCAATTAACCTTCCACCGTGTGCCGCCTCCCCCAAAACCACACCCCCTCCTCCACCAGTCACCCTCACACATCGCCCAATGACAGGAGCGATCCACCTGCTGCAGGGCACTGTGGGCAGGTTGGCTGGAGAGGAGGTGGTAGGCCATGTATTTGCCAGGGTGGGGGGGGGCTCTTAAAGCTCATCATGGCCTGCCTCCCCCGTATGCCAGGGCACAAAGTGCATGTAGCATCTGTCCAACACCATGCTCTGACACAGCCACTGAGATGCTGAGACCTGAGAGAGAGAAGAGGGCAGAGGAGGGCGGACGTCCTGTGGTTTCAGATCTTTTAAATGTGTATGAAGTTATATTCCACATTATGACACTTACCTATTTCTAAAGTTTGATATAAAAACGCTGCTTTCAAATCAGATATGGTCAGATAATTAAAATGGTCAGGTGCCTCCAGTCAAGGTCTGGATTGGAATCCTCTATTACACCTGTTTTGAATTCATCAAACCCCAATAATTTGTAATACTAATGGCTATATGAGGGAAATATTTGTTTGAACGTTTCCAACCAATGTTTCAAATGTTATATAATTCCATTATAATTTTTATTAATTAAAAAAATAAATAATAATAATTCTGAATTATTTTTATTTTTTCTCCTTTTTTGTACTCTGTCGATGATTTACATCGGGTTGGAACAGTTCAAGTAAAAAAATGTTCTCTAGTAGTCCATGATCAGTCAAGTCAAATAAGTCTCTGTAGGTGTTGTTGATGGCATCAGATTTGTAAAGAAATTTCAGTTTCAATGAAATCCAGTTTGTAAAAAACACTGTGCTGCAGAACAGCACACTTTTGACAGGATTAACTTGCGCAAAATGTGAATGAATAATATATTCAAACCACACCTTCCTTCAATTCAACTCTTCTGCCTCACTTTTCACTCTCCCAGCGTCCTGCCTCCCGTTGGCCAGGATCTAACACCACTTATGTTTTGAGACTCGGGCAGAGAATGGCCGTGTGTGTGAGTAGAGGGCGATGATGAAATTACAGCTGCAGTATATTGTGTGCGTGTCTGTCACACTAAGCAGTGTGTGACTGTAAAAGAACAAACCCACCCCAAAAAAATGCTTTTGAGTAAATTGGCCATATTACCAAATTGCCCCTAATTATTGCCTGTGGGCCTGTTGGTTGCCACATTGCGGTGCTGCTTTCCCACTAACACGGCTAGCAGCTTCCCGAGTGTCAAAGCGAGCTCACAGCCACAGATAGTGAGTTGCTTGTCACTAACCCATGGCCCCCTGGTGTTTGCATGCAGTCATTGCATTCAGCAGATCCTAGAAGCTGTGCTCCACTGCCACCAGATGGGCGTGGTCCACCGTGACCTCAAGGTAAGTAGACACGCATATGAAGACTAAAAAAAACACTTTTGACCTATTTGTCTTGTGGACTTGCACTCTGACTGTCTGCTGTACGTGTTGCTACGTAAAATAGCTTTTCCTACCCTTCAGGTCATTTAATGTTATTTCATAGCAGGAAATCTTCCTTTTTAAAAAAATTTTTTTTTTAAATTGGGGAATCTGTTTTTCCACAGTTAATAATGCTATTTTCCCTTAAAATGTCCCCCTGCTAACCATACATAGTAGTATTTGGGTGTAGTTTTATGTGGGATGAAGGATGCCTTGAAATATAAGAAATTGAGGGAGAATAAATATCGCCAAATCCAAAAAAAACAAAAACAAAACTCACTTCTAAAACAAAACTGGCAAACAAATTATTTGCATAATTGTGTGAGCTATTGGTCATTTCCTTTTATAAAGCATATCTTATGTTTATTCTTCCCGCTGTTGTTCTTTTTCTCCAATCAAAGTCTCGCCTTCACTATCATTTTAGTAATGAAGTGGTCAGCTTTGATAGAAACTTCTTTTAACTCGATCATAATTATTATTATTATTATTTTTTGTGCTATTTAAGGTAAATAGTCAGTCTAAATGGCCTATTTAAACTGACTATTTGAGTGCCTTTAAGCAGCTCATCATGATTGAATATGTTTGGAGTTTGTCCATTACGTCCCCAGTGGTCTCTCCCCACCCCCCACCCCCTCCCCCCCATCTCTAATGTCGCTTTTTCTCACTGTGGTTTGCTCCCAAATCTCTAATTTGCCAATCAAATGAACCGGGTGTGTCTGAGGTCGGGTTTACCTGCAGCAAAAATAAGCTTGCATTTTGCATTCGTTGACTGCTCTCTCTCTTCGCTCTGATTGGCTGTTGCCAGGCAGCTGCCAAGGATCACTGCAGAAACACAAAGACAAACAAATACAACCAAAACAAATAAGCAAGCTGCAGAGCAGATGCACTATGAAAAGCAGCCATGTTGTGTGTATTCTCTTGATTTCAATTCTCCAGAAAATGGGCTTGGGTAGTGCAGGGAGTCCGAAACACAAACGCACCTACAGGCACTCTGGAAAACGATACATAACTGTATAAAGTTACATGGTTTTACAGAGTTCTGATAAAGTGCTACACTTTATGTGGAAAGTCTAGACACGTAGATGTATCGCATGCTGGAATCATAGCTTTTACGGAAGAAAAAACTATAAATTGAATTAAGAATTTAAGCTGAGAAATTCTCTTTAAACTTCAATATTGCGAGCAAACATGCCAGACACATGCTAGTTTTTCTCATGAATTTAGAATTGTTGGTTGGATGAAACAAGACACCTCAAACTTTTGAAAATGTGATAGGTATTTGTAACAATTTCAACCTTTGATAAACTATAATTATTGGGCTAATTGAGAAAATCATCACTTCAACAAATAATGAAAACAGTCTGCCCAAAAAGAAAGCCGATTTGTTGGTTCCCCCCCAATCTTGTTACCCCGGGTCTCTTTTTCCATTCACATTTACGTTATTGATGAAGAGGCTTCTGAACCATATATAAAAAAAAAAACACGTTACAGGTAAACATGTAAATGAATGGGTAGATAAATGATGACGGGTTTCGAGGACCCCTTGAGCGGTTTGAGTGTTCACATTTTTCAGTCACTTCCAAGTCTCCACAACTCAAACCAGTTGAACACCTCTGGGAGATTTTTTCATTATCCACCCGTCAGCATTTGTCAGTAGCAGTCGGAGTCCACCAGACTGACGCAGAATCCAGAGACTGCTTTAGCAGGCCAGTAATTAGATTTACTCGATGGCTCACTGTATTAGACAGAATCCAATTAGAGCCATTACACACCAGCAGCAAGGAAGGGAGCATAAATCCTGATCAACCTGATATGAACTTCAGTTGTTACACAAATGCAGAAAGACGTGTATTTGTGTCCGTGAACAATATGCTGATGTGACAGCGTATCAGTCAGTGAGCCTGACCACATCTTGCTTATTGCTATCACTGTTTGTTTTCTGTGTAGTTGTATTTATCACCCTGCAGGGTAGACTGTGTTAACATGTGTATGGCACAACTTTGCATGCAGGCCCGGAAGCTACACTAGGTTGTAATTGACAGCTGTTAGAATGCTTTTATGGTTTAGGGATTCGTAAAAGAAAAGAAAAAAAAAAAAAAGCAGTGATGCATCCACAGGCGTTAAAGTGCCTTCAATCCGCATGGCACTATCGCATAAATAAACATAAAGCAAATTATAAAGCTTATAAACAAAACTTTTAGGGATGCAACCAATGTGGAACAGTCATTCAGACATATGTTTTAAAGTACACTTCCATTTTATTACAGGTAGGGTTTTGTTGTCATAGTTTTGGCCCTCATTCTATCAGTTTTGATATTATATAAACTAAAATGCAGGAGCAGCCCACATGGGGAAAAAAAAAAAAAAAGTCTCATTCTTGTTCCCTTTACAACTTTTCTTTTTATCATATCTTCAGCATTGCTTAACAAACATTTTCCAAATAATCAAAATGTTTCATGTTTATGTTGTGGCCACCAGTTTATTATTTTTTTTTAGCTCAATCGAGTTTCAGGAGATGAGAAATCATGTTCTATTCTAACAGCAGCAAGTCCCAGCATTAGGAGACCTATGTACATGTGAATCAGCACACCAGTTTTCATTACGGAATCAAAATGTACGATGGTAGATGTAATTAACCTCTCATTTTAGGATTTATTCAGTTTTGTACATCTGACATTATAATTTTTTAAAATATTTTCTAACAAAGTTTTAACATTTTTGGACTAGTGTTTCACCTGCGAGTGTTTCATACCCGGCATAATTCTACATAATTGTAGACGATCTCACTGAGTCACATAACACTCACAAAATGTTTGAAAATTGTGCTTCTTGGAGCATACCTGAAATAATGGTACGTTGTACCTCTTAACTCCAATGGTGAAATTTTGGGATAATGACATTGTTACAACAAGTAAGCGTGAGAAAGAAGAGCATTAGATGATAAACGGCTTATAAACGACCCGTCGGTGCCAGATTATCTAAACAAGAGTGTTTGAAGCTATAAAGCAGAATTGAGAAGAAGCACTGCACCCAGTATATGAGGTTAGAAATGAACCAGTAAGATTGTCTGTATAATTTATCAGCTGCATACACATGGATACTTGGACATTGACCTACCCCCAGCGTTAAGCATCAGGGTACACTGACATGATCAAACTCAAAACCTGTGCGACCCTCTTTCCTTTGTCTTTTTTTTTCTTCCTTTTTACCTTCCCACTTGTTTACATGTTAATGTTTCATGTCTGGGATTGGGAGAATTGGAAAGCGGTGGGCTGTCTGCAGGGAGCGTTTGCAATGACTGCATGATACTGAAAAATGCATCAACACCAGCTCCTCCCTCTTTTCTCTTCCCATGTTTGCCTTCCTGTCCCCCCTCCTCCCCTCCTGACTCGCTGCCCACAGCATGCCCTCCTGAACTTGCACGACTCACAATTTACACACGGTCCTCTAACTGCTCACATAACCTTGAAATATGAATGATTTCCGTGAATGACATGACTGATGCCTTTTGGACTTGAGAGCATAGAAAAGTAAAGGCATGCATAATGCATGAAGAGCTGTTCATTCTGGAACTCAATTTCCCCCCAAAATGTGTTTATCGATTGTTACTTGTAAGAAATGCAGGAATGTTGAGGACAGTGTTGTCAAAGCCAGATAATGTTTTGTTTTTTTCCATTCAGAATGTGGCACATTATGTTTCACAGGGGGGTGGTTGTGGTGGAAAGCGGGCAAAGTAGATGGCGGTTCACTATGTGAGGCTAAGGTTAGGGAAAGCGCATGGCTTTTGCCAAATGGTAATAAAGTAAGCGTGTCTTATGTGGTTAAAGGCTCTTTAGACTTAAATATCTAACCAAAGCCATGTCCTTTCCCAAACCTTAAACAAAGGCTGAGTGTTAGAAAGAACCAATAAAAATGAAATCGTTCTGTAGTTGCTACAGTTAGGTATTGTATAACATGATGTTGTTAAAAAACCATAATGAGGATATGCACCGAAGAGCCAAAGCCTTCTGACAGCCTCTGCTGAGGACTCTGCAAACTCTTTTAAAGTGCCCCATGGAATCTGGCTCTAGATTGGTTGAGTCCTATAGGTTGTGTGTTGGAGCTGCTGCAGATCAGACTTGTTCCAGCACTTGCCCCAACACCTTGTCTCCTGTTCACGATTTGCCACGCTGCTACCAAGTAATTGCGTGTAATTCTTGCAGAATAAAAGCAGCTTTCCTATAGATCAACAGCAGCCCCTCCCCCTTTTTATATGACAGCTCAGTCATTTTGACTAATTTCAGTTCCTGTTTGTCTCCTTCAAAGAAACTGCTTAAAAATGTCCGAAAATAAATCATTCATCCTCTCTGAGCATTTTCTGGGTTTTTGGCGTGAGTCACCGTCCGCCTCTCTCACCAAGTCCTTCTCCGCCAGCCGGGCTCCCACTGTTAATTTTACTGCGGCTCTCCAGCATATTGTCCTACCATGCTGAGGTCTGCCATGGCCCCTGACTGAACCCGAATGGAATCAGGCTCAATAGGAGTCTGCTGTGACGTTGTGTGTGTAGAGGCTGGACTCTGACATGCCTTCCTGCAGTAGACCTTTTATCTGTTTGACCTTTGAGGCCTCAGCTGAACTGCTGAATGCTCAAACACACTATGGCATCACTCCTTAATGTCACTGTGCTTTGCAATAACCCTTGCTGTAGCTTTACGAGCCTTTGAGGTGCCATTAACCAAAACACTTTACCTCAGTCATGTTTATTTTAATTTTAAACTGATGACACTATGTTAGTGCCAGATACTGAAAGTTTTTCTATGTCTTTCACTTCAAGCCGGAGAATTTGCTTCTAGCCAGCAAGTTGAAGGGCGCAGCCGTTAAACTGGCAGATTTTGGCCTGGCCATTGAAGTGCAGGGAGAGCAACAGGCATGGTTCGGTGAGTACGCTTGACTTCCTCGTTTTTTTTTTTTTTTTTTTAATTCTGTAGTAGTTTATTTTCTCAATTGCTTCAAATATGCATTTTTCTGAAATATATTAATGACGTGATACACGTGTTGGCTTGACACTGTTGAGGTGTAAAACTTCTCTAAATCCAGATCTGATTTTCAGTTCAATTTTATTTTATTTACACGTCGCCAAATCATAGCACAAATTCTTTACAGAGTAAGGAGCTATTGAAAGTAACACTGCAACATTATAGAAAGAAATCCATAAATGTGATTCCGATACGAGCAAACATATAGCGACAGTGGAAAGAAAAAAAAACTCCCTTTTAATAGGAAGAAACTTCAGAAAGAATCAAGTTTGCATTGTATGTGTGCCGCTGATACAAAACATTACGATGACCCCTTCCCAACGGGGATTTGCGTGGACTCTACATCATTTCTGAAGGTGCCTTGTTTGATCTGGCACCAAGACATGAGCAGACAATTTTTTAAGTCCTGCAAGTGGCATATTGGAGTCAGCGAGGCTCGGCCTTGTTTTTAGCTCATATCCCGACACCGTATGCTGGCTTGTCCCTCCTCGGACCACAGTGACTAGGCACTCAGCACTGCTCACTGGGAGAACCCAACAACTGCTGTTGACTCAGAGGTTCTCTGACCCAGTCGTATGGCCAAAAGAATTTGGCTCCTATTAAAGTGGCAATGGTCTTGACAGATGATTTATGAAATCGGTTAATGTTTTGATTCGTCGGTGCATGTGCATTAACGACAGTTTAAATTGGTATCAAATCTCCTTTAATTCTTTACAATTGTTTCGTTACCTCATGTTTCGTTATTTTCCTCCTTTCGTCCTTTACGGCATTTTGCCGATGCACAAATCAAATTTTGGAAATCTTCTTTTACAAGACAGTATAAAATGTGTGCCGTTCCTCTCTCTGTTGTCCCCAGGAAAGCATCTGAAGACTGAGCTTATGAAATAAATTGAAATAGATTGACCACATTTTTGTCCTGGTTTTGAATTTCTTTAAACATCTAAATCTATCCAAAACTATGCCATTCTGTCATGGGAGCCCCGTCTACCCACCTAAAGGGACTAGGTGTGCCACTGCTCTCGGCTCTTATCTCAAGTGTGGTTTGGATGGATATCAGGCCCAGTTCTGTGTCGCTATTCCTTGTAGAACTGAGAAATAATTAGTCTATTCCCCCAGCACCAGGCTCCATCTGGAACCAGTTCACTTTGTCTTCAGACTTTACGACTAGTTGTACGAGGTCTAATTGCTCACAGGGTCTGCTGGTAATTTGAACTTGTTTTAAAAGTTGGCTGCAGGTTACTGGTCATGAGCCAAACTACACTCCCGCAGGGGGTGTTTTCTTTTTTGGAGCTTGTTAACCTCGGCTCATAAACTTACTCAACTTTACTGGACACTGATCCTTAGCTACTGTGAAATGTTTGCCTTTTAGGACACAGGCCTAACAAGCTTTTAATAGACATCTACATATAGGAGGTGCCCACGTTTAATGTTTCTGTGTGTGTGCTTTAGGTTTTGCTGGAACACCGGGGTACCTTTCTCCAGAGGTGCTGAGGAAAGATCCTTATGGCAAGCCAGTGGACATGTGGGCCTGTGGTAAGATCTTCTGCTAACCTGTCACTTTTCAGAAGAAAAAAAAAAAAAAAAAAGACTAGAGAGGAGCTTCACAGAGTAGCTGCTTTATTATTAGTTGCACACAAACATCATGGCTTGAAACAGTCAATCGGAAGCCTCGCCAGCCAATGGACTGACACTACTATTATATTCTTGGATTATAACTATGGATTTATTAATGTGGAAGTATCATTAATGGTCCGACTGGTAAAATGGGCTAATTCTCACTGCTTCATACACTGTCGGGTCGGTTAATTTCAAATATCGTAATTTGGTTATTAATGATCTTTAACTGCAGCGTAACCAGTAATTGAAGCTGTCGCATAAATGTAGTGCAATAAAACATTCAGTATTTGTTACAAAGATTGATTTGATACATTGAATACATTGAATGAATGACTGGATGCATAAACTTAAAACAGCAATGGTTCCAACATGCCATTTGTTTTAAACATCTGGTGTTTGGCATATGTATATAGTTAGTTTTTAGGTAATGAGCACATAATAATACAAATTTGGTCGGGAATATTACTTTATTTAAACTTTTCAGATTATCCAAATTCTTGTCACTTCTTAATTAATTTATTTTTTGTCACTGCTCTGGCCACAGTCGTAGCCATTATGTATGAAGGTTCCTCGTCCGTCTCATTCTTACGAATGTGATATCTCGGGAACACTTTTAGGAGTTTCCTCAAACGTTCTCTCAGTCCTAACGATTAACTGATTAGATTTTGGTGGTCAAAAGTAAACTCAAGTTCATGCCATATTGTAAACGGGATATTTTGGGAATGCCTTCGGTTATCAGGACGTTACTATTTTAAGTGCATTGAGATTACTTTTGTTCCGGTGCTATATAAATACAATTGAATTGAATAGTGTGACCTCATCCCATCTGCCCATCCCATTCTCATGACTGCCTCAAAGGAATCTTTTCAAACTCAGCACAAATGTTCACTGCGACTGAAAGGATGCATTGATGAGATGTTGAGTGTCAAAGGTCGAGGCCACTGTGACCTGGCGTTTGTCCCATCCATCGATTATAATGAATGTGTTATCTCAGGAACACCTTGATAGAATCTCCTCGGATTTGGCAAAGACATTCACTTGGACTCAAGGATGAACTCATGAGATTTCTGTGGCCAAAAGTCACTGTGAGCGAATGGTTAAACGGCAAGTTTAAAATCCCTTACGCGTCAACAAACTGTCATCTGAAAACAATTTTTTTTTTAACTCATTCGCAAAAACATTTGTTTATTGGAGAGCTGTATGAAGCTTACACAGGCTGCTGTCCGTGGCGCTGTGAAGATTATTTAGCCTGAGTAAATGAAATGCAAGCAATGAGTGCTGATAAAATAGACATTGACAATAACCAAACACTGCTATTAGCTTACCACCATTTCATGCAGTCGTTTCAGCTGGGTGAGCGCGAGTCTGTATGTGTGCGCGCGCCTCATTGGTTTGTCTACCACAGACAAGTACAGAGGGCTCCAAGCTCTTGAATTAATCATTGCTCATGCTCATTACACACACTTCAGATGGGCTAGGCCACCTGGGCCTGACATGTCAGACACACACACTGTGTAAAACACGCACTCGTCCTCCTTTAAACACGCCTGCGCTAACTCACTGAGTTCACAGCAACAATAGCCGGTGTTGTTTGTGGTCAGACTCTCAGCGTCAGATGGTCCTTTCATCTTCTCCTGGCAACTGCCCGGCCAATCAAAAACCCCGCTCCAAGTAACATCAGCAAACACAAGCGCTTCGTGTGTCTGCTACCAAACTGTTCTTTATTTAGACATCACGTATTTGTAGACATTTATTGTTTTATTTCTCACTTTCGATGCGGCTTTTGAAGAGCAATGGATTTGAGGATTAAGTCATGAACATTATGTGTTCTGTGTTTGTATTCCTAATTTGCAAATACAAGTGGCAAAGCAGACCAAAAATTCAAAACATTGCTTGTCCGAGGTGGAAAAATTGGTGATAAAAGCAAAACGGAAACAAACAGATAGTACATAAATGATGAAGTATGTGGCTTCAACATCAGCTGAAGCTTCCGCTCCACTGGAGAGAGGATATACGGATGAAAACATCAAATCTGAGTGGAGCAATGTAAAAACAGCAACCTTCCTCATAGGAACACACACAAAAAAAGTCATGTCCTGTTTCCATGTTTTCTACATATTTATTTCCTGCTTTTTTACCGTCTGAGATTTGAAGGTCTTTTATTTACATAGTTTCAAGGCATTGGAAATGAAGATGATCACCACCAGCTGTTTATCTTGATAAAATAACTCCTAATAGTCACGAAAGGGTAGTGGATATATTCATTTGCATTTCTTGGTGATTTTCATGAAATTTGGTTAGAATTCCTAAAACTTCTGCTTTAAAATGTATTTGATCACAAAGTGAGCTCCCTGTTGAGATTATAATTTACCGTGTGTGTGTGTGTGTGTGTGTGTGTGTGTGTGTGTGTGTGTGTGTGCGCGTGCGCAGGTGTGATCCTCTACATTCTCCTGGTGGGATATCCTCCATTCTGGGATGAGGACCAGCACAGACTCTACCAGCAGATAAAAGCTGGCGCTTATGATGTGAGTTATACACTCACACACTCCCTTTCTCTCCTCTATTATCAAATCTAAATCACAAATGACTTGATAAAACAATTACAAAATAAAGAGTTTCAAACAAACAATGCACCTTAAAGGAACCCTGTGGAGTTGTTGACCATTGCTACAGCAAGTTACATATATATATTTTGTTGTCAACACAAGCTGGTCTATTGAAATATGCCTGCTGCTGTAATACCATGGGGTGCTACCAGCAGGTCTGTGTTTCTTTAAAATTTAAATCAGGACATTTCCAACTTTCAATTATAGACATGGTGGAGACCTATTTTGTTTTCTAAAGGTTTAGAGCTTCAGTAATCTGACTTTAGCCCAGAGTGCATAAGTGGATTGTTGGATATTCGTAGATTCTTTGAACTGACCTTTATAAGGGACAGAAATTAAGTTTACTTGTTTAATACATGGAATGGTGTGTATAGGAGTTTAGTCAACATACTTTTTTTTTTTTTTTTACTTGTAATTATAATTGACATTAATTTAGAGAAATCAGACAGTTTATAGATTTAATCCTGGTATTTCAGTAGCTGTAAATATAGATAATAACACTGTGGATGTATTGGTAGCTATGGATATTGTGTTGAAGATGGCCAATATGCAGACAGACAGCAGAAGTGGACAGCGAGATGAAAGATAGTCGGACACTGAAAACGGTCTCCATGATCTCATTCCTGGAACAGTTCCCTTCTCCAGAGTGGGACACGGTGACCCCGGAGGCTAAAGACCTGATCAACAAGATGCTGACCATAAACCCAGCCAAAAGAGTCACCGCCACAGATGCGCTTAAACACCCCTGGATCTGCGTAGGTGTCACACAAACCACTTTCACATCCGCTTCCTCTGGTCCTCTTTTAACGATCTCCTCATTGACACCCGATGACACTAAATACTGTCTCCCTGTGTTCACAGCAACGCTCCACTGTGGCATCCATGATGCACAGACAGGAGACGGTGGAGTGCCTCAAGAAATTCAATGCTAGAAGGAAACTCAAGGTGAGTGACAACAACTGGGCCAATACCTCAGAAGAGCTCACGCAGTCATCTTTATAAAAAGATCAGCAGAATCCTTGCCCCACAAGATTTTAATCATTAACCTTTCAGCCTTTGTAAATATAGCAGTTTGTTTCTCTCTGTGTCCATTCTCTCTCTTTGTAGGGTGCTATCCTGACCACTATGCTCGCCACTCGCAACTTCTCAGGTAGGGCTGAAGCAGCAATTATAAATGGTTACATTTGTTCCTAGTCCCACCTGAGGTATTGATTCCCTTGTAAGGCACTGTCATACGTCTTCACTTTCTGAAAGAGCGTTATTGATGACTTTTTTTTTTTTCTTTGACACCTGTTTAACTCTGTGTATATTATTTTCTATTGGTTTATTGTTTAAGATGCTGCTCCTTTGAGAGCAGCTGTTTTATTTTTTTTATGTGCTGGCTTTTAAAGCCCATTAGGCTCCATCTGTCCTTCTTTATAAACTGCCACCAACAAAGACTGAGTGGCCGTACAGATCGATCCCATCTACAGGTCATTGTAAAGGGCACAGCATTCAAACTTCTGTTAAATGTTATTGATTGCATTTCTTTATAACAAATGACAGGAAAACCTACTTAGTCTCATTTACTTCGTCTTTATTTTTGTAATCTCTGAACTGTCAGTGTTTAATCAATATCAGTGTAAACATGTCCTTAGTGTTTACTTTTGTTTTTCTCCCTTCCCCTTCTTGTGTGGTAACTTGTGTGTAAGGTAAGAGTTCTTGGTGTAGTTGGCACTTCTCCACAGTGCTGAACTACATTTCTGAGGCATGCCATGTCTGTCAAAGCACCATTATAAAGCTTTCAGCTGACGTACAGCATCTGTTGGTGGCCATATCCGGAGGAAAACACTTTATTTGAAAAACAAAAATTCCCAGTTTTCTGAATTGCATAATAATACACATATTTCAGTCACAATACCTTATATAGATTTTTTTTTTTTTTTATAAAAGTGTAATTTGTCATATATTCAGACTTTTACTGCATTCACAGTGGCTAAATGTTTGAGTGTAGACCCAACATTTACAAATAACCATCACAATATGCTAGTACTTTTTATATTTGAAATATCTTCATATATATATATATATATATATATACATCTACTTACAATTTATGTATTTCAGAAGATCAAAAAGAAACGTGCACATATTGTCATTCATATTTTGTCGTACGTATACAAATTATAAATTGCTACATAGGTGTTATAAGCATACACCTTTATAATATTTGTTATATGTAAAGACTGGAAGAAATACATAGCCATCACTAAATGCAATTTAATGGTTTATCATGTATATGTAATATCTACTGTATACTTGTTTAATGTATTGCTGTATTTATTGAGATATTTCAGTAGGGACCAAAGTGCCGGACTGTTCATGTTTTTGCCATGGTAGCAAGCATGGCTACAAATTCTACACACAGGGGCCAGAAGCTGGTTTCATAGCTGTAGCTAAATATAGAACAAATCTACCTCAGACAGACTGGATAAAGTTGAAACTAGATAGATAGATAGATAGAGCGAGAGATACTTTATCAATCCCTCAAGGGAAATGTTATGTCCTTTTCAATGTTTTCCTCTAATATGGCTGCTAAAAGCTATCTGATGTCACTGCAAAGCTTCTATCAGTTACTAAACATGCTCATGTCTATGGTTTGACAATC
Organism: Brachyistius frenatus; assembly: GCF_029030835.1. Taxonomy (NCBI): domain Eukaryota; kingdom Metazoa; phylum Chordata; class Actinopteri; family Embiotocidae; genus Brachyistius; species Brachyistius frenatus. The sequence continues at coordinate 488,545 of NW_027210847.1, read as the reverse complement.
CCTCCTGCCAATAAACTCCTACCTGTTGTGGAGATTCGAACTCCCAATTCCCCGTGCTGCTCTCCCTGCCACTACCGATCATCTGCTCCGTGTCTCAGATTGTTTTTGCATGTTAACTGAAAAGTAGGAGGTCATTCATTGGTCACAAATACCTGAGGAAACATTCACCACTCACTCGCATGAGTGTAATTGCATGTTTCAGACTAATGATTCACTAAGTTTTATTTTATCTCCTGTCTTAATTTGCATTTTTCTCCAATTCTAGCAGGGCCCACTTTGAGGCTGCTAGTAATTGCCACAGTCTTAAATAGAGTGTGTGTGTGTGTGTGTGTGTGTGTGTGTGTGTGTGTGTGTGTGTGTGTGTGTGTGTGTGTGTGTACTCGTTAATACCAGCTAGTCACTAATGTCCTTGCATGGTTTTCTTTGTCTCTGCAGTAGCCAAGAGCCTGCTGAACAAAAAGGCTGATGGTGTCAAAGTAAGTACATAATCCTGGTTTCATGAACAGACTGCTTCGATGTCATTTACTATTGTTTAACATATGCTGCTTATCCCACTGCACCTCAGCAGGTTTGTTCTCGTGTTTAAGTGTTCTTTGAATACTGTTATGTTAAAGGGATAAAACAGAAGCTTGGGTTTCCTCACTGAAATCTTTCTTTCTCGGTGGGTGTGACATGCTTCCCAGTAATGATCAGTAATGATTCCCTCATCTTCATTGTTTGCATTGATTAGTCAGACTGGCTCTGGTGGTTTCGACTGAACTCTGTTAACTAAGTCAAGCTCTAATATTTACTTGTGGTACATCATGTGACCGCTTACATCACTATACCTGAGGCCACTGACCACTTTTCGATTTTGGCGTCTGTTTTGGTGGAACATTTGCACTTGGGAATGCAGACTTTGGCACTGAAATGGCTAGATCCCTGCAAAAGGCCAAATATTCACCAACATTTGCCATTTTCAGTGTGTAGGTGGCAGTTTCGCAGGTGTGTTGTTGTTTTTCGCGACGGGGATTTTGCAAATGATAAAACAGATGGTGGAAAAGAAGGAGAATGTCGTCTGAAATGGTTGGCCTGTTGCAGGGTTAGACTAACATTTTATAATGGTGGTGTACTACCTTTTCTCACTTTTAAAAGATCCTTTCCACATTATATTTTTCATTTTGCTTCCTTATGACAAATTTGTTCAATATTATAAGATACGAGATTTGCTTTCCATATGGGTTGCTTTTGTTGTGTTTGTTCGCCTTTTCATAATCAATGTTTATATCTTTGTCAATTGTATTTGTCAATGACCAAACTACGACTGCTGGTCAGTGCGGTTAACAGACTGCAAATGGCATTGTCTTACAAGGAACATCTACCTTCCATCGCCTCCTCCTGAAAGTGCTGGCACTAACAGTAAAGTAAATTATATTTTCATCGCATTGGAAGCAATATGCTGTCATAGTGTACAGTGGATTCATCAGAGCTTTTTCACTGAAAACAGCGGTTCTTGTAAAAACACGGTGTATGAGAGGGTGGTGTTGAACTATTTTGTCAATATGTGATAAAAAAAAAAAAAAAAAAAAAAGTAATTGGCTGAAAGAGGCAGAAAAGCTCTGCAGACCTGCAGATATTAACATAATTACTAATTGTTTAATTTGTCAGCTTTAATTCTCTGAATCAGGAATGTGTCTCCGAAGGCTCGTGTTGATGTTTCCTCTGGCTCTGAGGTATTTCCCTTTTTAAGCACACCCTTTTAAGCTAGCCTGCCTAAAACGAGACTGTTTCTTTTGCTGTTGCTGAGCTCCTGCTGGTGGCAGTCCTTGTCTTCTCAATCCCAATAATGACTGTTTCTCTTGCTAACTACCACCTGTTTAATCAAATGAACCACTTGTACTGCTTTCGTGAATGTGACCTAACACTTGTGGTATGATGGCAATTTCTTCCCAGGAAGGTGCTTAATGCACTTAGCGAGCAAATGTATATGAGAAGATTGCAGTCACTGAATTAGGGATTTCATCTCCTCTGTATGGTTTCAACTAGTACTTAAGACACTGAATGCCTACTGCAATGTACTGGGTGTTTCTGAAAAACCTTGTTTTCGAGAGGAAACATGAATGACAACGTGTGTGTGTGTGTGTGTGTGTGTGTGTGTGTGTGTGTGTGTGTGTGTGTGTGTGTGTGTGTGTGTGTGTGTGTGTGTGTGTGTGTGTGTGTGTGTGTGTGTGTGTGTGTGTGCGTGTGCGTGTGTGTGTGTGTGTGTGTGTGTCGAGTCAGACATAGATTCAGTTTCTCTCTTCTTGTGCTGCATTGCAGAAAAGGAAGACGGACGGTACAGAACATTTAAGGGTAGGCCTTAGCTCGCTGCTGTTTTTTTTTAGCCAGACTGACATCTGCAGTGGATAGTTAACAATAGACGCCTTATTGTTTTGAAATTCCACCACAACCACAGTGCTGCTTGGGGCTGGGGATGCACGGCATTACTGGAGCAGGGACCCTCTGTCCCCTCAACAGAATGATACAGGGTTACTATGATACTGACTGATATTTAATTCAATTCGATTCGATTCGATTTATATAGCGCCAAATCAGGTTATTTCACGGCACTTGACACATTAAAGTCCTCACGGCAGAACTTTACAATATTATACAGAGAAACCCAACAATTCAACAATTCCCACATAAGCTAGGAGTGAAAAACTCCTCTTCATTGGGAGAAAAACCTCCAACAGAGGGAAGAAAAAACTCCCTCTTAACAGGAAGAAACCTCCGACAGAACCGGGATCAGAGGTGGACGGCAATCTGCCTCGACCGGTTGGGGCGAGAGGAGAGCAGAGAGAGAAAAGAACAGCATAGAGATACAAGAGAAGAACTGCTGGTGGGGCCGACAATCACAGAGCAGAGACATGCAGCTCCACCGCCGGGGACACCTGCAAAAGAAAGAACAGGAACTACGCGAGTGAGGGAACTGAATGGAGAAATTTAGGATTGAGTTCTTTATTCCAACACATTGAAAAAAACTCAACTTAAACAGAAATATGTCTTCTTTACTTGTAAAGAGGGCTGTAGCTACCACTGAGGATTTTATTCAGGAAATGTGGGAGGGTTTTTTTTGCAACCTTAGAGGAATGTACAGTCTACAATAAAACAGCAGTGTGGGTACTTTACTGTCTGATTGCAGTGTTTTCAGACTCATGTTTCAAATACATAGGAGATTTATTTATATTGGACAACTTTTAGACCCCAAAATGTCAGAATACGTTTGAATACATTTTATTTATAAAGTGCTAATAGCAAATGAACTTGTCCCATGATACTTTACAGAACCCAGAACCCTCTGAAGCAGGCACTAAGGTGACGATGGCAAGGAAAAACAATTTTTTTTTATAAAGAAACATGATAATAACGATAACATTTGAAACCTTTTCGGTGCCGTCAACATTTTCTGTTGAAGATCGGGGACCTGAGCTCCTGACCTCAATATTTCACAAATTCTGGCTTACAGCCCTGCATCTGATATTGCTATTGAGCACCAGTCATTTTAGTTGACCAGCTTGTTTTTCAACTTAAAAGCCACAGCGACATAGTAAAATTGGCGAACACTGAGCATAATAGCTTTAATATTTCTATCATGAATTATATTCCATTGCACGCTGTGAAAAGCGTGTCAGTGTGTTTGGTTCACTGCCAGAGACACTGTGGAAGTAGTCAACTTTGACCAAATCCAGTAGAATTAATACTCTCTTACTTTGAAAGTCTCTTAATGCTTTTTTCATGAAAATATTTATGCCGTGATGCATGGGACATAGCAATAGGTATCCCTGTACTGAATAAGTGTCACCCACGTTCACTCATTCCTCTTCCTGAGTTATCTGGATTGTGTAAAAAGCGTATCTTGGAAAATCAATTATCATTTATAATAAGTGTGTCCCCAGCCAAAAAAATAAGCCATGGAGGTTGAGAAGTTGTAGTGTGTAGTTTTGTTTTTTCAGTATTGGAACCTTCTTTTCTTTTTTTTTTTTTTCCACATAGTGCCTATTAGACCATATTAAGACCCTGACCCCACTCCTTCACCCTTAGTTTTGAAGCTAAATATTACCATAGATGTAGTCTTGTTATAGTAACATTGATAAAATAGTAGTTTACAATCATATCAAACTGTTAGCAGGTCCTCATCACATCCGACTGGCATGTGGCCTAAGTGATGCTTTGAAGAAACACATTTTGAAGTCACCGATTTATTTTCTTTTTCCTGTTTCTGGCCATTCTCTTATCAACGAGTATGTTTACATGCACACATGCTCTGACTCTTTTCCTGGTTCTCAGCATGGACTGTGATTTGTGCATTCAATTGTTATTATTCATGTCAATGTAGACTTGATTTTGTCATTCTCGCTTTTCTTATTGTCAGTCACTTTCTGTCATTTCCAAGTACACAGTTAAAGCATTTTTGAGTGTTCTGAAAACAAAAGCATTGAATGAAAGACGTCACTTCTAATACGGCTCGTGCGAAAATGTAGTATCACGGTTACTTTTCAGATAAATAACCAAAAAGGAGGATTTTACGGCGTGCTGCTTTAAGTATAACTGACTCAGATTATAAAATGATCACTTGAAATTTGAGAAATACTATTTACCATATGACGTCTTTTGTAATGTCGCATTCAAATAAAAACGAAACTAAAATAAGCCATTAAATGAATTTACCCTAATCGAAGCGATCAAATCCTATAATAAATCATTAAGTTATTTAATAAAATACTTTATCATCAAGTGTGACAGTGTGTAGCCCACTGCTGTTTCGTTTTCAAAGTAGAGTGGCCATATGCAGTGATTTTGTGTATTAACCAACCATCATAAAGCCTCTTACAGACAGCAGAGGGAAAACATAATGACAAATCTCTTGTCTAAAAATGTCACAACCCCAATTTTCTGCCACCCTTGCAGCATGTTGCTGAGGATTTGTGGTTCACCACGTTGGCCCGGACCCGCTTTTGGAAGATCCCCTCAACTTTCTGTCCTAATTCATTTTACTGTAGTAGACCCAATCAGTCAAATAAGAACTTTAAAGTCTTGCGAAACGGATAACATTTTATTGCAATAAATATATGTTGATATTAATATCTCAAAGAATGACATATTATCTCATGTGCCTTATCCAGGTGTCAAAGACATGGGAGCACATCAGAGTAGAAAACAGATTCCATACTCATACCTTTACTGTCCTGCACGTAGTAACCAGCACTCATGCAACGAGTAGAACGGTTTTAGATAGATAGATAGATAGATAGATAGATAGATAGATAGATAGATAGATAGATAGATAGATAGATAGATAGATAGATAGATAGATAGATAGATAGATAGATAGACAGACAGACAGACAGACAGACAGACAGACAGACAGACAGACAGACAGACAGACAGACAGACAGACAGACAGACAGACAGACAGACAGACAGACAGACAGACAGACAGATAGATAGATAGATAGATAGATAGATAGATAGATAGATAGATAGATAGATAGATAGATAAGACTTTATTAATCCCACATTGGGGAAATGTAGTCGTCACAGCAGAATTGAAACACAGTTAGGAAAAAAAGTGCACACAAGAAGAAAAAATTCTAAATATGTATACACTAAAATAAGTGATTAAAAATATTTTTGTACAAAAAGTAAGACCAATCAATAAATATACACACACCTAAATAATTCTTCTTCTATACAGTAATCGGGTCATTTGTTTCTCACCACACTGTCTGTCTTTCTTCATCTTCCCTGGTTCCTTGGTTTACTAACTCCTGTTTTAACATCTGGTGATTGAAAGTTTGACGAGAGGTTTATTTGATTCACCCGTTCAAACTGGAGCTGAAGTATTTTGTGCGACGTGCGCATCGATGCTTGCCGGTGTTCCACTTTTCCCTCCACAGCCGCCTCTTGAAGAGCGATTGTTTGGACACTAAGCCTTGTCACTTCTGCCCTGTCCCGTCTGTCTACCTGTCTGTCCACTCTGTCCCTCCAGATCAACAACAAGGCTAATGTGGTCACCAGTCCCAAAGAGCCTGTCCCCACTCCTTCTCTGGTACACTGTCTGCCTGCCTGCCTGCCTTGCTGCCCGTGTGTTTGCATGACTGTCGATCTCTAACTATTCATCCGTCCATACTTTCAGTGACCTCGGTCCTGATTACACAGCTGTGTTCAACTCGTCTTTCCCAATTTACCGTGGATTTTTTTTTTTTTTTTTCATTTAGATTAAGAAACGCATTTCTTTACTGATTGTGTAACATGAGTCCACATGCACTTCTGGATGGCTTTTTTGTTGTTGTTGTTGTTGTTGCTCTGCCTCCTTGCTGTACATGGGCTACATTCTCCTCTGTTGTTGATGATGGGTGTAATGGCACTAGAGTCATTGCATGCCAACTGTGGCTAATACAGCATTGCTGCAGGTTTTAAGCCTTTGTTGTCAGCCAAACTGGAGACAACACTGGTTTGTTATTGGGTTAAGTGATGGAGGACAAATATATTACAACAGGAAATACCATTTGTAATGCTGAAATGTGAATTCGTTAACGTAGTAACACTGACACTAATGTTATAGGATTATGCTCCACTGAATTTTGTGTTTCTGGTACCACTTAGCCATAGCTCTTTGGGGAAGAAGCCTGTCAGCGGCTTGAATAGGAAGATCATTGCTATCCTAAACAAAACATCTGTAATTGACCCAGAATCCCAAACTGAATTAATGAGATTATTTGAATCTGTAGCTTCTGCCCACAGCCGGCGTCACATGCAACAGAATTTAAAGTTTGATCGTGGGAATTTTTTTTACGGAAATGGATCAAAAACAAAGTCATAGTGTGTAACATGATAATTAATGTCGGTGTGAAGATGTACGTTTCGTGTGTGTGTGTGTGTGTGGTAGGTATGGAGTGGGAAGACATGGTTAGCCTCGCTAACATAAGACATTTACCTTGGTCACCTGCTGTTCTGAAGCTGACTAATCAACATGAACTTCTTTTTTTTTCTCATTGATACGCAAACGGTAATGTGAAAACATTAGTTTGTGGTTTCAGGGGGGGGGGTTATGTGTCAGTACAACTTCTTGGCAAACACCCCTGTAAAAACGCATGTTGTCACCTTAATACATTTAAATCCATTTACTGATTAAGAGATGATACACACGCCCTTTAGTCAGCTGGAGATATTGATGCCCTTATTCTTTTAAGTTTGGACAAAGCCAGGCTAGCTGTTCCCCCTGCTTCCAGTCTTTTCACTAACCAGTATCCCAGCTCTATAAGTGCACAGACATCTTCTCATCTTGCTATGGGAGAAAAGCAAATCGGCTTATTTCCCAAAATATTGAACTCCACCTTCATTTTTTTTTTTTTTTTTTTAGTTTTATACCTTTGGACTTTTTAACAAACAAGAAATGTTCTAACACGGATACTCACCTTTAGTACTTATAATTGAGACCGAAGAGTTCCACAGTCATCCAAACCTTGGATGTAGCGGGTCCCAAACATTTTTCACGCGAAGAACTGAGATTTCTACCTCTGGATTCCTGGATGTCCCTGCGAATGTCTTCGCTTTTCCACATGTAGAGAGTTACACTCATGCTGACAGTCACACACGCTCCTGAAAAAAAGGTCGTATCCTACGATTGTTCGCCAGGAAAGGCAGCTAATTTACTGCAGTGTCTGTGTCTCATGTCAGTTACGTCATCTTGTCACCATTCCTGAGTGAAACCTGATCATCTGTGGTGAAAGACTTGAAAGACTTTACATGATCTGTGTCGAGTAGTACTGCCGTGTTCTGTGGTGATTGTGTTTTTAGTAACGACTTGTTTTCCCCAAATAGCAATCACGTTCTGTTTTAAACTCTTCCTTCACCATTTTAATTTTGTCTCCTTTGCTAAATGCTTTCTTGTCGATCTCACTTCCTAACTCCCTTTCATTCTGCACCAACATCTCTTCCTACTGTTGGTCCTCTCTAATCAGGAGCCTCAAACCACTGTTATCCACAACCCAGCTGATGGAAACAAGGTATACAGCTGGACAGATGCTGCTCTGACGCTGTAGTTTGCTGCTGATGTGTGTGTGTCATTTAGAGTAGAGCCTAAATGTTGCTTCTGATGGTGATATCTGTGTGCCATTGGTTGGTCTTAAAACTCGTATGTCATGTGAGAAAACGCGGGACTGCAGGTTCTATGGATTAAATACTGCATGTTTATTAACTGTTGCATGTAATTCTTTCTCTAAACGTTGGTCATCTGTTACAGTTTTGTGCGTTGCTTACTATTCTGAGTATTAATGCTATTGTGTCGTCGTGTGTGGTCTTCAAATATTTCACAACATATCGTGAGTTTTTTTTTTTTTTTTTTTTTTTACCGTTTCAGAAGCATCGTCATCGTAACGTTCAGTTTTTAAAGTTGTGTGATGAAGGGATTATGCATGCAACTGGAACACATCCAGACCATGCAATGGCACGGTGAACAAAAGCTGCTCCAAACCCCAATCCTTTTCCATCTACCGTGTCGAAGAGATCTTCTTGTGCTCACATATGGATCTACATTATCATGTATTATCCATTCAATAACATTGTAGGAACATGTGCATGAACATGAACTGGTATTTTTTTTTTTTTTAGCTTTGTGCATTGACAGGATGCTGTTGTAGCTCATAGCGTAGCAAACAGTCAATGTTCGTGTGCATAGTAAAATGAGAGGGTCATTGTACAATATATAAAACAACATAAATGATTGTCTTATTATTGGCTAAATATGCATATCAAGGAAAATTCTGTTTCATTTTAAGCAATTATAATTCCTGCTTTCCAAAGACTCACAACGCTGTAAAATGTCCCCTTTCAACATTTGTAACTTAACTACATTTCAATAAAGTAAAAAGGTTTTAGGCCCATATTGATTCAGCAGTTAAACTCGGTATAAAAAAAAAAAAAATAACTTGCAGTAACTTTAAACACACCATTTTCGGATTCATCACCCGGTCGCCTCTCGCCATCCGTCTGGTCACTTTAACACCCAGTTCGTATCAACCAAGTGCTCCGGTAGATGATGATGAAATGAGCTGCCGTGAATGAGCATCCCGATCTCCAGATACCAGGGCTGGTTACACTCACAAAATCTTTTTTTCTTTTCTTTTTTTTTTTTTTATCGTTTCACAGGAGTCCAGTGAGAGTACCAACACCACCATCGAGGACGAGGACGTGAGAGGTAGGAAGGTTCAGACTGACAAATACACAATACTCTTCCAACAGCACGACAGCTCCCACACACCTCATTCAAAAATGTTCTCGTCAGCTTTTAAACAAACGGTCACTTTTTGAAGTTTGTACATCACAGGTTAAGGTCACCTTTATTTTGTTTTTCCTCTTTGGTAGCTCTGACTTACGTTACAATTCGGTTTGTGCTAACCATGTTTTTCACAGGAATGATTTTTGTGCCAAACGCTTTTACTGGTTGTTCATTTTGCGTGTCATGGCTATCACAGTACCACGTATACGAACCAGAGCCTGAGGGTGAAAAATACCTGTGGGCTTGTATTGACCCCTTGTTTATGGTGGTTTGAGTGAACGCAGTATGGAAACTCGCATCAATTTCACTTCGTTCACATACTGATTCATGTATGTGAATGAAGTGATATTGATATTTGGTATTCAGGTATTCCTTACCTCCCGTAAGGAAACACTACTAGTACAGGAGTGGGGGGGGAGGGGGTGACAATAATAACTCCTTCTGCCCCAGGAATTTTGAAATGTTACATGAACAGCTCACTTTCCGCAAACAAAACTGACAGTCAATTGTGGCGAGTTAAAACTGCAAGGGCAGCTACAGTTTACAGATAATGAATATGTCTGGATTAACCTGCTTCACTTTGGAGATTGTACATGTTTTCTCTGAGCCATGCGGTGTGGATTTGATCAATTTAAGATAGGATACTGTATGTACAGCACTAATACTTGGTCTCGAGGCTCTGTCCTCATCACTCCCTTTCAGGACACAACCAACCCAGAACAACAGAGATTGGACAGTGACGGTAATAACGAGGGTTTCCTCTGAGAAACTAGACCATGCCTTCAGGTGGATGCTGCAGTGAGAGAGGGGTGTTTGAAAAATGATATGACCATAAACAGTCCAGACCATAAACTGTCTATACGATATAAGTACCAGTACCACAAACCAGAGTTTGGAGCTCTTTGAACACCTGCCTCGGACCACTCACGTGCAAGCTTTCAGATATCTGGCACCGTTGTGCACAAGCTCCACTCATCTCTATTCAGGTTGCAGTTTGGTTGGGAAACATTGAAACCTGCATTCAAAGTAGACTTGATACAACATTTTGGATTCTTCAGTTGGCTGTTATCTCAATCAATCGGCACTCAATGGTCACAATATGGAAGTGTTGGGTTGTGTACAGGAGACAGAGACCTCATTCCTGTTGAGTGGCTGTAAAATAGCAAGAACAAGGAAAACAACGAGCGAAAGGGAAACACGTCTGCGAGTTGAGTGAACAGAAATCTTTTAGATGTGCTCTGAGTGTCTACAGAGTGGAATTGATTTGTGATCCGCATGTCCTTGTGTGCTCTGTTCACTACAGTAGTGACCTTTGTTAGAACAGATCATCTTTTTTTTTACATAAACCAGGCTTAAACTCTTGATATTTTGAACATTTGCAAAAGCATTTCAGCATTAATTCATTCCTGAGACTCCTCACATTCAAATAGTTCCCTGCAGTATTTGTGCGTGTATGCCAGCATACTGTATTTCCATAATTGTAGCACACGCACAAACGCATTAAAGGATATGGCCCTTTATAATGGCGTCCACTGTTATTCGTGGCTGATGGGGTCATGATTCCTCAATGCTTCAGTAACCATATTGAAGCTTTGAAACTGCTTTCCGTAGCTCCACTTTTGACAGTGTTCAGTACGATGTGTTAGTGTCCCATCAGGGTTTCTTCCCCCCCCTCGTCATTTCTTTCTGCTTATTCATTCAAATCATCTCAGATTTGCATTTGCTGCACCAATCAAAGCTTCAGCCAACAAACATGTTGATCAAATTAGGGGAATATTTTAGTCCTGATTTCTTTTAAGACTTCAGCAGTGGTCTCTATTTTTAGATCTGTCCGTGGCAGGAAGTGGGAAAAAAAAAATATGTTGAAAATGCAATGAGAGACAAAAAAAAAAAAAAAAGTTCTACATCTTGAAATTACTTTTATTCACCTACATGTATGGTAGATCGTTGGTGGCTCCGTCTTAGTATAATTTCCTCTCTGCTAAAGGGATCTGTGTGGCCGGCATATCTTTTCCTTGGGAATTTGGTTGAAGGGTGAAGGCAGCTACGTTCTTGACTGGACTGGAAGATATGTTTAATATCCATTAGTTTTTGTTTGTTCTTTTTCTTTTATGTTTACTTGGAGGCAGGTGAAGTAAACTACAGGCTGAAAACCCACCGGACGTATCTTCACCTTTTAAGATTGTCATAGCTAATGTGTTGTAACTGCCTATTTAAACACAAGCAAACGCAGCATTCTTTTGGAGTCACGTTAGTGTCCTGCTGATGAATGTAAGTTTAATATTCACTTCCCTTCTAGATCTGCGAGGTTAAATTTGTCCATTTAGCTTCAAGAAGTTTGACTGTCTTCACCCAAAAAAAAAAACAACAAAAAATCTAAGTTAGCACTTCAGCTCCTCATAGCTGCTCTAATAGACATTAGAGCATGGAGGAGGAGATATTAAGTTACGACAACTTTATGATGTATTTATATATCAGTGTTGTGTTTAGAGGTTGCTCCCCCTCCCCCCAAACCTGAATGCCCAGATGTAACACTTATAAAATTGTGTGTTCGAGGCAAACCATGTAAAAAGCTGCTCTGTACATGAATCAATCTTCGTACGCAGAGGCAGGCGGATGGAACGTATCTGTTCATCTGATAATTGTAGCATTCGTACTTTAATGCTCTTTTCTGAGGCCCATGCTCTTGTATTATCACCTCAGGAAAGGGGTCGTTTTTCCATTACTGCTGTGTGTCCTTCACTAAATGTTGCTCCGTGTGCTCTGTCCATGAGATTTGTTCTTAGCTGGTGGAAGAATCAAGAGTTTTGAACAAATTGTCATTTCCTACATGCTTTTCATGTTTTCCTCATTTCATGTTTTCCTTTCCTTTTCTTTTCTTTTTTTTTTATCTCATTTTCTCCCATCCTGTGACATTTCCATCTCATTACCTGCAATCCTCTGTACCATTAAATCTCAGCAGTCTCCCGCTGCTCTAGTTCCCAAATCTACCACCTTAAGCATGTAGACCAGCCCACCTCCCCCCGGCCTCCCTCCCCGCGCTCCTTTTCATCCTCCTCGTCTTCCTCCTCGTTCTTCTCCTGCTGGTACTCTCCGAGTGTTTGGCCCAGTTGTGAGGAGTGCCGCCAGTACATGCTGTGGTCACTAGTGGCTGCCTACCTGCTCCTCCTCTTCGCATCTTCCTATCTGGTCTTATACTGTGACCATCCCACCACATGCCACTGCGGCCCCCATCACGCACCCACGCAGAGCTCTGGCCCCCAGCGCAGGGCACCCCTGCCCAGCTCGGGCCCCACCGACTCCCAGTGTAAGTCCCACTCCTAAGTGCCCAGGAAGAAACGGCAAACTTCACCTCATTTTAATATCACTCAAGACGTCTCCAAGTAAAGCAGGACGTACCACCCCGTTTCCAAAAAAAAAACGATGTTTGAACCATTCAAACAACCATTTGAAACAACATGCGGAAACAGAGAAATTTATGATTATTTATCATTTTGTTTTGAATTTGACGCCAGCAAAACATCTCCGATAAAGTTTCAAACGGGGGCAACAAAAGACTGGAAAAGTTATGTAATAAAAAAATAAAAAAAACACTTGGTGGAACATCTCGCAATTAAGTTAACTGGCAACCGATCAGTAACAATATTGGGTAGAAACAGCAAAGCAGTCTCTCAGCATTAAAGATGGGGAGAGGTTAACCCCTCTGTGAAAGACTGTGTGGGAAAATAGCGCAACAAATTAAGAATAATGTTTCTCAACAACTACAATTGTGGATTTCATATTTAGAGAGTCTGGAGAAATCTCTGTGGGCAAAGCCGTAAGCCAATAATGGATGGCCGGGATATTCGGGCCTTCAGGCGTCAAAACATCTGAGATTCTTTTTTGGAAATAATAGACTAAAGACCAGGCGAAAGCGGGGAGGGACCACTGATGTTATCAGTGCGCAACTCAAAAGCCAGCATCTGTGATGGTATCAGAATGTTATAAAATGAAGTGGTGATGCCACAAAGTGGTAAACATGCCCCTTCCCCAACCTGTGTTGCTGGCAAATGTCTCATTTTCAACATTATATATGTTGTCTTGGGTCCATTTGCAAATAAATGGGTTTCCATGATTTGCAAATCATTGCATTCTGTTTTTAATTCACATTTTATACAGCATCACAACTTTTGTTTTGGAAACCGGGTTGTATGTTTATCATTTAAGGCAAAGTCCCTTAAATCATCACTTTCAAGACAAGGCAGTAACTGAACTAAGAAATGTTTCACTTTTTGTTGATGTTAGATCTTCCTGGCAATATGGCAGACGACATACAAAATGATCTGTTCGTCCTCCTTGACAAACACGTTTTCATTGTCAGTCATATTTTTTTCAGTCTTCTTTCCAGTTGCTAGGTGATATCTGAGGGTCATTTAAGAGGCCATTGCCATCATTTTACAAAATACTAAGGCCAGGTGCCAGGTGAATATCTGAAACCTGGCAGTGTTAACATTTAATGGTTATTCTAAGCTATTTTTCACAGCCGATATTTTGTGACCCAGCAGGAAAATTACAGGTGGAACAAATTTCACTGACGATGGCTCATGTTCCAACAAAGCTCCCAAGTAAGTCATGACGGTAACACTGCATGCTCAATACCACGGGCCCGGAAAGAGCTCACCCAAACAAACCAGTTATTTTTAATGTCTCAGTTCCACCTGTACTTTTCCTTCTTTGACACGCCCACATGTCTGCTGTGAAAAAGGACTGCTGTCCTGATACCACAACGACACATCCTCAAATGCAACAACGGGCGCTGCTGAATTTGTTACAGTTTCATCTGCTGATTTCCACCTGCTACAAGACTTCAGTCTGAAATTCTTCTTTTTACTCTTCGGAAACATTTCTGCGAATGAAACTCGTCTGCAGCCGCAGAATAAAAGGTAGCCTTAAAAATTGTAATATGTTGCCATGAGTTCTAAATTAGTAATTTAGAAAAAGTTCAGAGGATGAAGAGAAAAATGCTTGTTAGCATGTTGCTAATTATACTGAAGAAGTAGGTTCACCCTGTGACTTATAATCGTTTTGTCATCGGTAGCTTTTTAACTCTTTGATCTGCACGAGATTATTATACGTATTCCTGAAAGACACCATCTAAACTCAACACATTGCCTTTTCTGTCTTAAATTTACTGCATTAAAACACGTCAGTCACTGCGGTTAAGTTTATAATAACCGTCAAAGAAACATGGCACCCGGAGTTACCTGTAGATTCAGTCACTGAAGCTCAGCGCCGTTCTTTTAGCGGTTCTGCTCAACATGTTCTATTTAAAAAAAAAATGTCATGTGCACTGGAATAAGTTCATGTGGCACTTGGATATGATACCAGTGTATTAAAAGGTTCAACTGAACGCCACCTATGTCTGAGTGCAGAGCTGCTGTGCGATAGCCCCACTTGTTGATCAGAAGCTGTCATGACACCCTTAACGTGAATACTTGTACCCCCTGCGCATAGATTATGGTCTCCGTGTGAATATGAAATGAATTTGAAATTCAGATCGTTTCATTTGAAAGATTTTGGGTCAAACTAAAAAAAATTGTAATTGTCACATCCACTGGTGTGCTCGGAGTTGTACCCGCCAGGGTTTTGTTTCTTTCGGATTTCATTGTTTTTACTCGGACTCCCAACGGAACGTGTGTTTTTGGACAACATTTAACATTTGAGAAATTTGCCAAATTTAGGAAACAAATGTTAATATTCCTCAAAGCAAGGTATGGAAGGTACCTTACTTTGAGGAACGGTATGTAATTATTCGGTTAATTGTTTGAGCTCCATTTCCTCCTGCTGAAGTTCCTTTCGAGCAAGGCAGTGAAAATCAAACTGCTCCCGGTATGTCTTCATTGTTCATTTGGACAGATTATTTAAAATGCCCATTTTTGTCCCCTCAAGGCACGTAAGCAAACTTACCAGGAGCGTCCCTGTAAGCCTCGCCAGCGCACAGTTTGTTATTTGTGAGGGTTTTAAAGTCCAGCACGAGTGCAGCGGATGCGCTGTGTTTTTGCTGTGTCAGGCTTTCTGCGGAAACGGCCAATGAGATGAGAGGATGTTGTTTGTGATCTCGTCGGTGTATGTGCACACCGCCTCCTCCTGCCTCTCTCATAAGCCTGCTGCTGGATCTGGAGCTGCCAGTTTTCGTCTCGGACACAGGCAGAACGTTCCTGCAGGAGCGATGTTTCTCTTTTCAGCCGTTAGTGTTTTGGTTTTAGTGTCCCTTGAGGGGCTTGTTGCTCAGCAGCAGACTGTACATGTTCAGTTAGCCTGCAACGACAGTCAACATGAAGCTGTTCAAGGTAAAAAAAAAAAAAAAAATGTGTGTGTGTGTGTGTGTGTGTGTGTGTGTGTGTGTGTGTGTGTGTGTGACTTCAAACTATAACCCTCTGTCAGTAGTGGATTTATTTAAAGCCAGAACATCCGCACTTATTCTTTCCATTCATTGTTTCCTAGCTTACCTACTTAGCATGAAAGGTAATTTTGATGTTGTCATATGTTGAACCATGCTGACTAACTTACTACCAGCCTCTCCTTCATTCATCTCCACGTGACACAGTATTATTCGTGGTTATGAAAATGACGTGTCTCCGTCGTTGAACATGCTCATGTTGTGATGTTGGATCAATGTTGTCCCCGTGTTCCACGTTGGTCCATTTTAACCTTGATAAATCTGTGCTTCTGTTCATCATACCGGTGCTGGCGGATCGAGTCTAAAATACCTTTCCCGTGCCTTGTCTGTGTCTCCGTCTCTCAGCTCGTAAGCAGGAGATCATTAAAGTGACCGAGCTGCTGATTGAGGCCATCAACAACGGCGACTTTGAGGCCTACACGTTAGTTCTACTGGTTTCATTTAATTCATCATTCAAATCCCTGAAAGACTTCCGCTAGTATCCTGTGACACTACATGCTCCCATGACTCTAATGCGGCTGCCTGGTGTGCTGTTTCAGGAAGATATGTGATCCCGGCCTCACGTCCTTTGAGCCCGAGGCCTTGGGCAACTTGGTGGAGGGCACCGACTTCCACCGCTTCTACTTTGAGAACGGTAAAGTTTCTCTTGGACATGCTGTTGCGAGGCGTCCGACTTAACGCCTGTATTTTCTGGATTGTGACGGTAATTAAAACAGTAAGACCAAGGTTGCATAAGACTGGACTGTATTGGTACAAAGTTGACTTTTTAAAGGGGTTAGTTTACTCACTTCTTGCGATACCTAGCCGTGCAGGTGTTTTGGGGTTTTATTTGAAAAGATATTTAAAGCTCTCAAACTCTTTCCTCAGTAAACTTGATCATTTCCATCATTTTGATATATCAGTACTCAAACGTTATTATTTTTTACGATATATAGTGTCCGGCTGCTTTATTTTTTTTTTATTTATGTCTTTACACGTTTAAGTGAGTAGATTTGAAGGCACTCAGTCTTCGCTATCTTGTCAGTATAAGGTTAATAGTGTTTTCATTGCTTCCAAATACATAGCAAGAGACAGCATTGATAACAACAGCGTCCGATTTATTTTCATTCATATTTGTGCTGGAGGTAATGGAAAAATATTTAAAATGTTCCAATGTGATGTAATCTTACAATTTGAAATAATCCAAAACGAAAAGATTTAAGGAACCATAACAAAACCCGCTGACCATAACTTTACTTGTACATGTAACGAATAAATGTAACTACATGTTAACATGTCGTCAAGATACCATGTTAAATACAAAAACAGAAGTAATTAGACAAATATGCCAGCTAGGCGGAGGCAACTACACTTTGTATTTTCATTTCTGAAATGTTACAATGAGAGCGGAATAATCCAGTTTCCTCTTCTTTTTTTTTTTTATTACAATTAATTGATTAATTCTGTAAAATGTTGTGATATAATGAAAGTTGTCCATCACAAGTTCAAGAACTAATTATTCAAAAACGTCGTGTTTCACAAGATATAAAACGGAGAGGCTGGAATTTGTGTAACCGAGACATGTCTCTGCAGAGGTTTTGAGAACCTCATTTCACTTTCAGTTTTTGTTTCTCATTTCTATGAGTAATGATATTTTTTTTTGTACCGGCATTGTAAATGTAGACCAGATTTAGTCGTTGACCGCGTTTTAACAGCGTTGTTTTGCTCTCAGCCCTGTCTAAGGGGAAGCAGCCCATCCACACCATCCTGCTCAACCCCCACGTCCACCTGATCGGAGACGAGGCCGCCTGCATCGCCTACATCCGCCTCACCCAGTACATCGACGGCAACGGCATGCCTCGCACCATGCAGTCGGAGGAGACCCGCATCTGGCACCGTCGCGACAGCAAGTGGCAGAACATCCATTTCCACCGCTCCGGCTCGCCCACCGTGCCCACCAAGTGAGCGCCCCCTCCCCCCAAATGCCAAACTTCCTGTCCGGATTGGATGCAATTCTTACGAATCACCGCTCGTGTGAATGCCGTCTCTCAATAACGCCTTTGTACATTAGTGGGCGATAGCGAGTCACTGTTGCGTCCAGGCAGCTTGCCAGCAATTTGGTGTTACATTCCTAGGCTGTATATAAAAGTGGCCGTAGCTTCCGGCTCTGAAAAATCGGGCTGATGCTTTTAAGTGCCTGGAGCCGCAATACAACCGAGTGCCGCCGAAGGTTGGCTCCAAAAAGCCTCCGGCTCCATAGGCTCCCATTCAACTCGCCTCGTAAAGTTCTGTCAATACAATTTCTCCAGCAGTTATCTCGGTGTTGTTAGCTGAAGTCATTCCTTCTCGTTAGTCTTCGAGCTTTCCGTCTGAAAATGATCCTGTCATTAATAAGTAATATATGATAATAAAATAAGCTTCAAAAAGGTGTGGGTTTTTTTTTTTTTTTTTTTGGGGGGGGGTGTGTCCGTTTGATTGACAGCTATCGGTGGGTGGGATGTCGTATTGTCAGGTTTCCAAACAGACAAGAGCCAGATACCACCGCTCGCTCCCTGCCAGCTCCTCCAAAAAAATGGTCGCTTCCTGCTCCAAACCGTTTCGAACCAGCAAGATGTCACCGGCCAAATTCTGAACCCGAGGCTTCACGATGGCCGTTCACAAAGCCAACGGGCGACGTCACTGCTGGTTGCTGCTTGATTACCCCGAAATCTGTGACCTACAGTGAAAAGGGCTTTAATCTCAGTGCTGCGTTTGATTCCACCAAGCAAAAAGGAAAAACAAAAAGATGAAATGGAATAAGATGGAGGCATTTTTCTTCTAACTATTAATCCGCATGTTATCTGTGTTGCAGTTAATACGACAATCTTCGACTACAAACACCCTCCGGCCTACAGCAGTCAGCTGACCAGACCCCGCCTACCACGAGTCCATCAAATCCCTAAACCAATCCCCGCCCTCATTTGCTCGAGCTCCGCCCTCTCAGTGTGTTGTTTACATATTGCCGCTGCTGGATTGAAGATTATCCTACAACTTTCAAACAAACAACAGATGACGGATAAGAGAGAAGTTCAGGTTTTGACCATAATATCTTGTAGTCAGACTTTGTGGTGTTCATATCGGGATATCACCATCCGCAGCATGTTTAATCATTCCGAGTTGGGTTTCTTTGTTTAGATCTGTATGTTTTAAATAGAAGTGGGTTTCACGGGAGCCGCCCGTTTCGTTTGAACATTACACGCTACTGTGATGTGTTTACCTTTTGGCACGATGACCAATATGTCACGTGCCCCGCTTTTTACTCCCGTATCTTTTCAGAATTGCCATTTATCTCGGCTCAGACACAAGCTTGCTTTGTTTTGGTAATGTGTAGGTTTTGGTAATCGATGTTAAAATGCTCTCTCTTTGCTTGCTCTTTCGCAGCATCCGTGCGATCAGAATGAGTTGACTAATTTTACTGTTCACTGGTTTTACCAGTATGTTTCCTAGGAATCAAAACTACATGTTTTAAAGGGAAAATCAACTGAAACGAGTTTAATTTTGCCTGTTTGGTCGTCCACCGTTACAGCGCAGTCTCTTAGTCTCTCTTATGATAGAATGTAAAGTGTAGAAATTGAGTTCTTAAAAGCCATTCTCTGACTCTTACCAGTCAAATCATATGTTCATACAATAAGGAGCTAAATATGTGAACTGTATCATTCTATTTTGTTTTGTTTACGTTTTATATTGTGATATCGATGCTTGTCCCTCCACTTCTCGCTATCTTTACTTTCTTTTGCCATTTTAACCTTTGTGTTTTATGGCCAATTCCTACTGTTCGACTGGTGTAGGCCAGTATTTCACAGCACCGTGTTTTACACTGGACGCAACCACGCTAGAGTCACGACGTTCACAACGACACAAATTCGCAGTTCAGTTCAACTGCTCCGTTTTTCATTGGGGACCGGATTATTAGCAGAATTACTGAGCAGTAAGCCATTCTATTTCATTAAGATACACAATTATGTCTGAGTGTCAGTCAGATTAAACAAGAAAAGGGTTGTTAGATCCAGATTTCTAAACACAGATAGGGTGGTGTGACATATGTGGGGAAACAAAAATAGTTTAATTTCAGAATCAAAGCGAAACGAGCAGAAGTCACGATTGAAGACAAATTCACGGGGTGTCTGGCCTGGTTATTTGTGAGGATTTTTTTTTTTTTTTTTTGGTGTATTAAATAATGACATCATTGAACTGTTGAGGATATGGCTTGTATTTTCTTTTGTTTAATCACATTTGTCCGACACAGCACACTTTGTTTTTATCTTTCTAAAAATCCATTTAAATTCCTGATGAGAAGCTGGTAGATAATATCGCCATTATGGGACAAGCCTGATGTATGTTTAAGAAATCTCAAATAAAAAGTGTGACTTATGCCAAATGACCAAAGTCTTCAGTTGTTGTATTGTCACCACTGCATCTACGCATCAGAGTCTTGATCAAGTAAATCAACTCGAGCAATTGTTCGTTTGTTAGAAATATGACTGTGCCTCAAGTTTCTAGCAGAGCATTACTCACTAAGTAACATTGTGATAGGTACGGCTTCAGAACTAAGTCAGTGTCAGAGGTCAGATTTTTAGTCTGAACCAGTAATTCCACAACTGCGGTACAGGATCATCCTGGAGATACTCAAAAGCCTTGCTGAAAGCAGTTGTTTATTCTACATGATCCACAGATGCATGCTGCATAACCACAAAGATTTACAGGATTTCCTGCTTTAAAAAACAGTGATAAACAATTCTGAACATCAGGATTTTCCCACATTTCAGCACCAATACTGGTGTATAAACATTACAGAGTGCACCAGTCACAGTTTGTGTGACGTTAGTTGGGGAAGGCACCTCTCCAAAATCACAGATCGCCTTTCATATATGTTATGTTTTGCTTCACTGACGTTGTTTTCTACAATTTCACATCTATTACAAACTGAAATGTCCATAAAATACAATTTTATGTCAGATTAAACGGGCTCCATTAATGAGACTCACCAATAATAGATCCATATCTATCCAGGTTTTTACAGGTTTAGCAGAGCGGTGTGCTTTGAAGCGAGATTAGTGGGATGCAAGGTATATTAATACGAAAGTTCTGACTGTCACAAAGGTGGCTCTCTTTTAACCTGGCTAGATCACCAGAGTAACTTCCTCTTCAGACCTCTTCTTCAGGGGGCATGCTGGTCAGGTCCTCGAAGTGCTCGTGCTCAAAGAACTGGCGTTCGTTATGGCCAACCCGGTGACCAGCACAGAAGTCCAACAACGAAACACCATTCGGGCAGGCCGTTCCTCCCAATCACATCCTGCCGGGTTTCTCCGTCGTCGCCCATGTGAGCGGTGAAGTCTCCCAGGAGAACTATGGAGTCGGTAGGCGGCGCCCTTTCCAGGACTATCCCCCACCAAAACCAAGAAGGCCGGATACTCCGAACCGGTGTTCGGTGCATAAGCACAAACAACGGTCAGAACCTTCCCCCCCCCTCCCCCAAACCCGCAGGCGCATGGAGGCGACCCTCTCATTCCCCCGGAAACTCCCAATACAGCGGCGCTCAGCTGGGGGTTCATGAGTATCCCCATACAGCGCCTCTCACCCCGGGCAACTCCAGAAAAGGACAAAGTCCAGCACCCCCTGATCCGGGAGTTTACTACTTGCAGCATCGACCAGTAGCAGGATCCACATAAGCGTCTCCAAACTGAGAGCTGCGCACATTTGACATGCATGGCACAACAGCTGTAACTTCATTCATTATTTCATTATTATTTTATTAAGTATTCCAACAGAGACTATGTCACGTCAGACGGGTGAACTGACGCAGTCAGACTTGTGTCAAGATGCTGTCACACAGCCGTCGTCAGGAGGTTGAGGCCAAATTTTGAGCTCCCATCAAAACCGTCTGAAATATTTTTATTCTACTGATCTGTTCACCGTAGTCAAAAAAAAATAAATGAATGTCAAAAGTTTAATTATTTCATTTTTCACTTAAACTCTCACAGCAGTATATTTGCATGCCGTCTAGGCCATATACCAAGAAAGCGCGCACATAAACTACTGTTACCACAACTTCTCACATACAACATTAAAAAAAAAAAAACTCAGGCACACACTACTTTTACATGCACATGAAAAGCTCGCGCATACACTACTTCTTCTTGAAAGCGTAAAACTACAGAAGCAGTATAAATGCTCAACATGCAGAATGGCTCCGTTCAGAATAATAGTATTTTTATTGGGCTGTTGTTACTGATATTGGATCATTTGAACATTTATTGCACTCTTTTGTTTGGTGGAGCTGCTAACGGGTTGTAGACATCAGAAATGTGACCCCGCCCACACACTGCTTTTTATAAGATGTCACAAGCCAAAAAAGGTAAAAAAAAAAAAAAAAAAATCATTGCTTCAATCCCTTGAACAATATATTATATTTCAAAAGCTTGTTATATTATCCATTGTGTCAAATCCCCCCTTTCAAAAGTAACCAATTACAAAAGCTGTCAGAAAAAAAAAATTTGCCGAGTGGCATATAAAGTAGAATGACATTGAAGTACTCAAGTGTAGCGCGAGTACCTCTAAACTGTACTTGCGTACAGTACTTGGTTAAACGTAATTAGCTACGTTCATGTAAAAGAAGTTCACCGCGACACTTCGTTGCAAGGGCACCTTCGTTACTTCCTGGGCGGAGCTGAACTCATGCAGGCCGATTGTGATTCGTTTAAAGAATCACAAACGAACCGTAAGGTTGTTGTTTTGTTTGTTTTTTTCCCCTCCCCCTATAGCACAGTGATATATGGTTGCAGTCAGATCATTTTCCAGGGCTGTCACAGCACGAAGGAGGACGGTCTGCTACGCGGCACTGCGACACTAAAGGGTATAACTACTTTCAGCTGCTGTTCGAAATAATGACATCACCTCCCATTTAACACATGTACAGTTTTATTGTTCTGCCGTGTACACACTGCAGCTGCTATGCCACGTTAGCGTTTCAGGTTTATCTTTCAGTAATAATTTTGTTGATAAAGTCATACATGCGCCCGCATAGATATTTTCACTGTTAATATGTATATATTGTTATCACCACGGAAACAAGATGCTCGTTAACGAATCGGTGGTCTCTTTTTTGACGTTTCTTTTATTCTTCCATCGGATCACACTCAAAGTAAATGGCGACGCGAGGATCGTACTGTTACACAGATAAAGTGTGAAATGTAGATGGACACCAAACGCGCGTCATCGGTCGGAAAACATTCCAGCCAGCTTTCAAATCAACAAAACTGTTTGTCTATGATGTCAAAAAAAAAAAAAAAAAATCATTGTAGTTGTCTTTTAGCTTTAGAATGCACACCGAAACATACACACCGCACACGCACGCACACACACACACACACGCCACTCTCAGCTTCAAATGCTGGAGTATACAGGGATCACAAATCGACGGCAATAAATAAATAAGGATATACAGATGTGCTAGAACTAAAGTTGGCCTTTGTTTGGATTTGACATGGACTTTAAGTCAATCCTTTGACAACAGTTTAACAAAAAAAAGTTCAAATCAACGACGTCAATAAAAATCAAAGCTCCTCTACATTATGCACGGTGTCTTAAAAATGCAAAGGATAAGTCTGGTGTTGGTCTATAGTTTTTCTTAGTGTCAACAATTGTCACGAAATCACCAAAACCAAGCAGGTGTCAGCACAGCTCTCACGACTGACGTCCGGACTCCCTGTGGCTGTCAGCCCAAAGACCACGGATTGCTACTGAAAGTGTGAACCTTTAGACACACCTGATGAATAAATAGTTAGTTACAAAACAGTACCTAAACTACCGGTAAGTGGCTAAAATAAGAATGTGAGCAATTTAGCGAGACATTGTTTGGGCTCATTTTACCTCCAAGTTCCTCCAAATACAATTCAGAGCAGATAGCAGCTTCACTAAAGTTTTATAGGTTTAAGTAGAATTAGTTATTTCCTAAACCAATAATGTTGTTTTCACCTAATTATTCAGCCGAAGTATGATTTTTTTTTTAAAATGTATTTTCAATTTCAATTTCCAATCCAATTAACCTCGAACTTTTCAATCTCTGGGGCAGGATTTCGCGCCTTAGGGACTATTTTAACTGGCGGATTAATACACGTTTTCTACCATGAACATGGCCACTGTTATAATGCACGAGCTTGACAGTGCAAAGGCATCAGATATATCTGGCTTTGGATGCACACAGCTGGTTTGGTATTTTCAAAAGATTTGTTGACAATGAGAAAAAAAAAAAAAAAAATACAGCCAAATCCTTTTAAAAGGCTTTCGGAAGTTATAGAAGCGCTGCTGCAGTTTGAGGTGAGGAGAAGATGTGAAGGTGGAGGGGAAACACCTTCAGAGCACAGCGGGGGGGGGGTTTGAATGCTCCACCTGCATCACAACATTCCTTATCACTATTTCTTTGTCAATACACACGCTGTATATACAGTACACAAACAGAGGAGCGGCTCTGTTACAGATCAAATGTGAATGCACAACACACGTCAGAGGGACAGACACGTACACAAAAGAAGAGCAGATGCATCATGGAAAGACAAAACGTGATCACACAGCCTTTTTAAACCAATCAGCAGGTTGATCTTTGGCTGTTATAAAGAGTTTATGATGGTACACACACACACACACACACACACATTCTCTACACTTTATTCTCTGTGTAACGTCAATCTCTTCTGTACGGTGGCCATTCTCCAGCTTAATCGGTGCATGTACAGCAGGTTTAGGTGGGCTAATGTATTAAATGCTTTGATTTTTTTTTTTTTTTTAACTTTTTTTTTCCCCCAGTCCAAGCACAATTTTTTTTAATGTCCGCTATGTACAAGTGTATACAACAGTTCTTGAAGAAGAGGCCCGTGTGCGAGGCGAAACATCCGAGATGCCCCCTCTGACTCTGATCCACCTTTGGTGTGTCGTACCTTCATCGCACCACAGCAGCCACGGGGTGAAAAGAAGGGTAACACCGACAAAAAAACAAAAAAACGATCCGAAACAAGGAAGGGTGCTATCTTTGGTCACAATCATAGCAAAGGAAAAGTGTTAAAGCACAAAAATACTGTTTTCATGACTTCACAAACCAAAGAAGAGCTTCACTCTGGCGATCAGCGAGGACAACGAGACAGGGAGGTGGAACATATTGATCCCAGGAATCAAACGTCACCAAAGGCTTCAGTGGAAGATGTAGGGAGGGGATCAGTGGAAGCAGCTGCTCAGTCATGGCTCTCCTTCTCCTTCTGGTCTCCTTCCTCCTCCTCCTCCTCCTCCTCCTGGTCATCCTCACAGTAGCGTTGGAGCAGTTGGTGTAGGTGCTGCTGCAGTGCGTCAGGCTGCAGGGCATCTGGGGTGTCGTCCAGGCGCTCTAGGTGCATGTGCTTCCCCCGGGCGTCCCTCACCACAGTCCTCTTCTGGGTTCGTGACTTACGCATCTGGCTTCTGCAGGAACAAAATAAAAACAGTCACGCCACACCCGAGCTAACAACTGAGGGACGGTCACGGAAAAACACGGACTACCAGCGGTTCACCGTGCAGGGTGCATGTAGGACAATAATGTCTGCAGTTCAACGGTTTCTGTCTGTAACTGTGTGAAGATCCAGGGCTGCCGATATTCAAACGAACTCAGTTAATCAACTAAATAGAACTTTCATTAACTATTTCTAGAATGAATTCTTATGCAAAATCAATTTTAATAGAAAAAAAATCTTTCACTGTTTTTATTTTTGATATTTGAAATTAAATAATAATAGTAATAGTAAATAATAATTACACAAAACACGTCCGGTGACTCCCTGAGGATGTAGTTCCCAGCGCCCTGAGAACTACATACCTTTTGTTCCGTTTACACTTGCACATCCAACTCATGTTAAGGCATAGGCCGGATGGCAGTTGGTATGGCAACGTCAGTTCTGCACAAAATGCAACAACACGGGTCCAATCGTCCATGTTTTTCTTCTATTTTCTTAAGACTCTTATTGAGCCGTTGAGCTGTCGTTTGCACGGCTTACACGAATTTGATTTATCGTGGCGTTTGCCAGTGCTGCATTGGATCATATTACAGAATGTCTTTACCAGGGGTCTCTGACCCATAGCTCACAAACTAGAAGCCCACGACCTGGGTAGATGGCGGAAGGCTCGAACAATATGCAGTGCTTCCCAAACATAGACTTACCCGGGCAGGCCGCCCAGGTATTTTGACTGCTACCCATTTCAGCATTTTTTTTTTTTTATCGATTTTTTTTTTTTAACCCGTCCGAGGTAACGGTGCTATCAACGAGATCGATTAACGAGTGGACCATCTCCCCCAGGTTAAGCTCCGTTAGACCAGAGGACAGAAACACAGCAGAGAGTCTCACACTGAGCTGGAGAGAAACAAGTGCTCATAAATTAGGTAAATAACATAAATATAATGTTTTTGGCCGCAGCTATAAAGCAGGTGTCTTTTACTGAGCGAGTGAGAAATCAAAGTAACACTACAATTTGGCTCAGTGCAACAACTTTACACGTCAAAAGCCGCAGTTTCACACATATTCCAGCCATGTAGTAGGTTTTTATAGTAGACGGGCGAGGGGGTCCTGGTCGAAGGGGAAACACTGTTTTTCCCGGTAAATCTTATATCAGAATGCTTTGTTTGACACTTTTCAAACCAGTTTGGCCACACAAGAATTGCGTGCAATAAAAATATTTAAAAAAAAATCCATACATAAAAAGCATGCGCATGCTGTTGAATTTAAGCTGTTGTGATACAAAATGTGTGTGTTTAGTATCATTTTGTTCTTGTTCATGTAAAAAAATAAAAAAAAAAAAAACGTATTCAGCTGTTTGGGTGGAGCTCATCTTTGTGTTAGTAAATGTTACTAAACATGAGTTTCCCTCATGCGTTTCCATTTTGTCAAAGTAGGAAAAAAAGGTGGGAGACCCCCGGTCTACATCAATCACCGCACTCCTGGGAAAGTACCTATCCCAAAGGGGGAGCTAGAAAAGTCCCTTACAACGGCCTTCCGAGAACTATGATCATCAATTCCTGCAGGGTGGTCACAATCAAGGGGGTACTACGGGGAACTCTGGAACTATGAAAAAGCTCCTCTCTCCTATTTCTGCCATTTCTTACTTAATCATGATTTAACCTGGTTTTTTTTTTTTTACTTTCATAGATTTGATCAACCATGCCAATCAATTAGGAAAATAACTGTAGCAAATAGTTCACTTTGCAAAACATTAGAAATTGTGCATCTTTAGTGCCCCCTAGTAGCCGTATACCAATACTTACATTGTGGCTGACAGCAATACAAATTAAAGACCCTGAAATGAATGGGCTGTAAGCAAAGCACTGACTGCACCGTTGAACTCGAATTGTGTCTCATGCCAACAAAAGGATCTGAAAAACGCTGGAAGCTGTCTGCTAATCGTAGAAGAACCTGTCTGACTGCTAGAAAGGTTTCATTCTAAGGTTGTGTTGTTGCATCCTGGATCGCAGCCTAGTTTTCTGATTAAAAAAAAAAAAATAGTAAAATGAATGAAACTAGCAAGAATAAAGGCCAAATCTACGAAAAATAGCTCTGTAGTATTAAATCTAACATTCATCTGTTTGTCTTCTGAAGTAAAAAAAAAAAAATTGCACTCAGTGTGTGGACTGTAACATTAAAGGTTAGGACAGTAAAAAAAAAAACACACCATGCCTTCGATTTCTGCTGAATGCCCGCTTAGTAAACAGCCCTATTTTCACTATCATTTCTACACACTCCCATGCAGTCCAACCTTTTAACCACAGAACCGTCGTCCTGTACAATCTCTTTCTCTACTACGTGAGGCATTAGTGCCCTCCCAAAGCCTCCAGCATATATCAACGCCTGGAGAGGAAAGAATGAGGCAGGAGAGAGATATCAGAGGGAGGAAAATGGAAAGACAAACGCTAGAAACCTGACAAAACGGTCTGCTCGGCAGTAGTTGCTAAAGTGACGTGGAAACGCATCTGTGATTTTGTTGTCACCAACAAAAGGTCTCC
Organism: Brachyistius frenatus; assembly: GCF_029030835.1. NCBI lineage: Eukaryota > Metazoa > Chordata > Actinopteri > Embiotocidae > Brachyistius > Brachyistius frenatus. The sequence goes on along the minus strand of NW_027210847.1, from coordinate 460,774 downwards.
CAACTGTACATCATGATAGAATATGTTTCACATATTCTAGCTTGGACACACTGACCTTCTCAAAGTCTTCTCTGGCTGAGGGGAGATCTGCAGCCAATGACTGATCTCCCATCTGCTTCTCCATCCTCTCGCCTCTCACCACCGTTGTCTTGACAACCTTGCTGACCTTTCGACCCTGAACCGGCTCCACCTCAAACTCCGATGCTGTGGCAGCGCCCAGGGCCAAAGGCTCCCAAAAGGTCAGCTGGAAAGAAAACAGCATACATACGTCTCCTTGTGTTAAAGTGGAGTCATTTCTAATTTCAATAAATCCAATATGGCACCTGAATAATGGGATTTATTTGAAATGGATTAGTGAAAGCATACACGTCCATAAAATGTTCTTAAAGCAATGTAACATCATTTCCCTATGTAACATGAGACAGTGGGTTTGTATGAAACATTGGCAACAAAGAAAAATGAAATGCCACTATTTTTAATGGGTGCATTTATAGCATCTCGAATTTGGTGACATCTGCACATCTGCTTGGTTTTCTGGACGCAGATTTCCAATATTATGAGTCAGAAGTTGACATTTCCAAATTTCAATCAGCTCTTGAAAGAGACAAAAGAACTTGTTTCATCACTGGATGTACAAAAATAAGTCTCAACCAATGGCGAATGGCAGGATTAGATATTGGTTGGTATTACGTGTGAAACAGTATAGTCAGGAGTAAAGTGCTCTATAAAACCGTGTCAAAGCAGCAGTTAGATGGCACTGACCTCTTTCTGGTCTCCGTCACTGTGAAGGACAGTTCTCTTCACTACTCTGGAGACAGTGTCTCCCTCCTCTATCTGCACCGTCTCCTGTTGAGAGCCCTCGATGGTCACCTCCTGTGTCTCCATGCCATCCGGAGATACATATTTACGAATCACCTTCCGTGTGATCTGGTGAAGAGGAGAGCGAGACAATAGCTTCACTGATAAACTGCTTTAGATTTGTCTTTCAGGTATATTCAGGGTCATGTTTGGATATTTTGATTTTGCTGATATCGTTGAATGCTCCTTACTTTCTTAACTACCATGTTGCCGTGCTCATCTGTGTACTTCTCCTCTGTGACTGTCTGTGGTGGGATGTCTGGTAGGTTATCCGCCTGCAGAAATACAAAACACATGCAGTCAGTTCTTGTTTATCCATCAGCAGCGATCATCAAACAGCTCATGAATAACAACACCAACAAATCTACTATCTATTTTAAAGCCCCATGTGTACAGCACCTTTCAGATCATTCTGAAAAAGAAAATTCAGGTGAAAATTGCACTGTTGTCAACCAGTTCCTCAACTGGTATCACTGAGGGAACCAAACTCTTTACCATCACACATTGTTGCTTTGATTTTTCAACACTATGTCTACCAATTACTGTATGTGACATAACAAAATGACACGGAGATGACACAATTAATAGTGAGTGTGCAGAAACAAATGATAAAAAAACAATAAAATGGCAAAAAGAGTCCCCACTCAACTTTAAAAAATGTGACTTTCTGCATGACAAGAAGAGAAATCTATACCACGTGAATGCAGTAAGACTAGGATGTTCTGTAGTAGAAGATAAACCTGGAAAGTCAAGTTCAGCATGAAAGAAAAGCCAGTAAAACACCAAGGAACACTAAAACTCTGCTACCCACTGACTCTCCTTCACTCCACGTTACAACAGGGCTGCACAGCTGCATCATGCTCGTTTACCTGAATGATTACTCTGCGTCGGACCACCCTGGTGGTCAGCACCTCCTCCTCTGAGCTATCAGAGGACAGCATCCCTAGCTCCTCTGCTATCTCCTGGGAGACAGCACACAACCAGCAGGGGTCAATAAACCAAGTCTCTAGAGTGTGACTGCAGCACACTCCAGCAGGCAGCGGCTGTGACTTCTTTTCCTCTTAACTTCACTTTTATGTTTGCTTGACAAAAAGGTTTTTCATCAGATTAGAAATGCTGGAATAAAATAAAATTTGATGGCTGCGCACACTAGTGATATGAGATGAAGAGAAGGCACAGTGATGCAAAAAAAAACGTTCAACTGAAACAGACATGCAAGAATCAGAACCAGTGTGGGGGTCTGGTACGAAAGGTTTAAAATGCCGAAATAAATCCAAAAAATAAATATAGTTAAGTGCAAAACAAACATTTCATATGTATTTACTTTTTAACTGGAACTATTACAATAAATATATACACAAAAAAAGCAACTATTATTTAGCTTGTTGGCTTTATTAGTTGAATTAACCATTTCTCACTGTGGTGTGTTGTGATGTGATTATTCTCAAGTATTTTATTTTATAATGCGGTAACGTTTGCATGTTAAAATAACACAACAGCACAGAAAATGTGAAATTGATCATGGTGCTATGAAATCTCATGATTAAATTTGTGTAATTATGTCAACTTTACAGCTTAGTAATTACTTGATACTATGTTTGTGCTACTCTTCTACATGTTACATTAACTATCACCGCATTAAAGTCCAACAGATGTAACCCAGAACATATAAATATATATATATATAAATGATCAGTCCTTGTCCAATAGAAAAAAGCTCTGAAATGGTTCTTAAATCTGAAAACAAACTAATAACTAAATTTGCTTTGGAGATTTCCTGGTCGGTCAATTTTTTTGCAGAAGATTTAAAAGAAACAAAAAGATGTATGATGCTGTATCTGACTTCTATTTAATGATGTTCTTGTTCTTGCTGATTCTCTGAGGGTATTTCACACACTGATAGGAACAATAACAACAAGCAAAAAGCAAATGGTGCAAAGAGATGCAGATGTAAACAAAATTTGATAAAGTTCTTTACAGCCTTTAAATATCACCAATGTTGCATTTTGAGGAACTGCAAATACATCACACCAGCAATGTCAAAAATACGTTGTTTTTTTTAATAGTTGTGACATTTCAGCAATTTTGTTGTAGGAGGCACTCATGCACACGACAGCACTCGTCAATCTTTTTTTTAGTTCACAGTGCAAACTGTGTGTTTAATCTACCGAGTCTCGAATGCAGCACCACAGCAATCAGGTAGAACCAGGTAAGACACCAACCAGTGCAGCACTGCGCTCATGCTCAACCTCTTACCCTTCCCAGGAAGTCGTCATCATCATAATACCCTGCCTGATCCCTGGAAGGAAGCTCCTCACATACAGGGAGGCCACTTCTTGTCTGACACTCCCGTGAAGCCTCCGAATCATATGCATATTCACCGAGACTTTCACTGCCAGAAGAGAAGCGCTTGTAGTCTTCCACCCGGAGGAAGGGTTGAGAACTGTACTGAGCGCTCCCTTGCAGGAAGCCAATATCAGGAGTACTCCCAGGTATCGGGGAAGGGGGCTCAGAGATGTGATAGCTATAGGCAATCTCATGTTTCTGGTTTAGGTCTTCTGGTTCAGAGAAGTCAGAGAAGGCTTGACTGCAGTCAAAGAATTCCAGATCTGAATCAGAGTGCTCAGGAGAGTCAGGGCCTTTACTGGGTTCCTTTAGTGGGACTCCGGATTCAAATTCGGAGACTGCTTTCTCAAATTCTGACACGACTCTCCTGAAGTCTGGGGAAAACTCAAAGTCGTCAACACTTTCAGACTCCGTCTTAATAGTCGGTTGGTTCACATCCTGAGCTGAGGTGGACTCACTAAACAGTGGAGACTCTGGGCTCAAGGAGGCTTTACTACATTCAGACACTCTGAGGGTTTGTTGTCCTGAAAATACTGCCTCGTAGTCCGGTGGCACCAGAAACTGAGCTGACATGGGGGAAAACAGCTCACTGGATTGTGCCTCCTTCGGGGACAACTCACACTCCGAGTGAGGCACATCTGACTCGACACATGAAGTCTCCTCATGTGTCGGTAGAAAAGGAGTCACCGCTCTGTGGGTAGTGTACGAGTTCCAGTCAGGTAGCTGCAGTGGAACCAGTGTCTTTGGCTTGTCGCCACTGAACAGCACACCTATTTTACTGGCATCCTGTGTCGATGTTGTAGCAGAAAACAGCTTGCTTTGCACCTCATCGTCTGTTTGAAACTGTGTTTGTCCTGATGTCTCAGGAGGAGCCTGTAAATAAAATGTCAACATGATCTGAGTAAGTTCAATATTAACCAGTGTGGAAATGCACCTCTGAAATGACATCGACGTTTCACCAGGTTAGCATTTTTTTCATCCAGAACAACATCTTATTAAGTTCATAATGTGTAGCCAAAACATGCAACTTTAAAACATCTTATCATGCCCCAAATAAATCAGAACTGAATGAGAGTGATTAGTGATATATAAAATAGAATATCTTAAGTTTCCAGACACATCCCAAACGCATCATTAATGCACTCCACTTCGTTATTAGTTCCTCAAAACATGTCCTTGTGCATCACTCAGAGTTATTTGTTTTTTTTATGTAAGTGGGATATTACTAATTAGTCAAAAACAAGTGAGTCTTTGCTGGACTGTCATGCTCTCAGTCTTACCCTTTGAGAGTCTGTCTTGCTCTTTAGTTCTCCAGCACTATCGTTAAGGATCCTTTCTTCCTTTCTTTTTACATCTTTCACCGTTGATGGCTTCACAGACAAGTCTTTTCTGAAGTCTTCTTCACCAACAGTCATTTGTAAAGTTGAGCAGAGTCCAGCCTCTGATCCATGCCATTCTTTGTATGACAAACCTTCTGATTCTGATTCTTTCATTTCAGGTCTAAAATCTTCTTTGCCAGGCTGTTTCTCACAAGTTTGAATTAGTGATGGTGACGCAGCCATTGGCCCTTTGTTAGGTAATGATGAAGAGTGGTCGGGCATTACAGGAGATGCCCCGTGGTTCAAAAGTTCTGAGTTTGAGAGTAACATCTCGATATCGTTATAACAAAAGTCTAATTCCTCATCTGATTCAAACGCTTCAGGGCTAAGAGGTCTTGGGCTATCATCAATCCAACAACCAATCTGTAGAGCCACAAACTCGGAGTCTGATGACAAAGACACTGGTGAAGATGATCTATCAACAGGGGTCGTATAATAAGAAGACAATATTCTCATGAACTCAGGTACTGGTGAATCGGGCAATAGTTGTCTGAACTCGTTGACAGATGATATGGATTCAGGTGAGGAAGGTCTGTTAGTGTCAGCAGCTCTCCATGATGTGACCATAAGCTCGCACTCGGAATCTGAACTCAGTGACTCAGGCGATAATGACCCACGTGTCGTGGTGTACTCCTCTAGTGATACTGAAAACTGAGGGATGGGGGAGTCTGGAGACAGTGACCTGTTCTCATTGAACTCACACATTGATTCTGGAGATGATGCTCTTTTGTCAACCCTGTACATGGCTGATTCCAATGACATAGGTCTGTATTCAGGCAGTGACTGAGATGACAAAGGTCTGTGTTTCTCATTCTGACCCACAGACAGTCCTGATTCTGGAGATGAAGACCTGCCTTCTACAAAGTCAAACTCCAAATCCAGTGTCATGGAATCTATATCTGATGCTGAGGCTTCAGGTGAAGCTGATGTTGATCTCAGGAACTTTACACATTCTGGCAATGCCACTGTAAATTCTGGTAAGGGCGAATCTGGTGAAAGTGGTCTAAACTCATTGACTGATGCTACAGATTCTGGTGATGGCGCTCTTGCTTCTGTCACCATGACTGAATTGGGAGACATGGGTCTGTAGTCTATCAAGGACTCTGGTGAATACCATAGATTGTGATCCTCTATGTCAGATACTGATAAAACCACCCAATCATTATAACCCTCTGTTTGGTCCTCAGGTCCAGGAATTTGAAACGTGTACTTTATCTGTCTGTATGGAGTTGTTCCTGAAGAGGAAATGTGTTCAGTCATTGGTGGAGGTGACTCTGAAATAGGTATGTCAGATATGAGTTGTGCATTGACATAATCATCTATAGCCGTGTCCTTTGTAGTGAACTGATGTGTCACCTCTGACCGTGGTAATATGGCAGTGGCATATGGCTCTCTTTTATCTTCTACTTTGTTATCCTGTTCATCTGTTACACTCCTCTCAGATTCTGTTGTGCTACCAATAAACTGCATAAATCCTGTTTTACTGCTGAAAGTTTCTCCTGCATACTGAGGATCATGTACTTGAGAAATCAACTTCCATATCTCAGCATCATAAACGAGATTATACTCAGCCACCATAATGGCTGATTCCTCAGATGAGAAAGGCTTCATTGTTGTTGATAGAGCAGTGCTATCAATGGTTGCCTCTGTGACAGCTGGGGCTTTTAATTCATTTATTGATGACTTGGGTGCCAGTGTTGTATCTGTATCTGAGTCTGGTGATGCTGATCTCTCTTCTGCACAAAATGGAACTGAACTTTGTGACAAATCATCAGAATCTGAGAATTCTACTGGTGATATGCTTCTCATGGTCATGACATCCTCTATAAAAGTCTTTGTAAAATCAGGTATCGGTGAGTCAGGGGTAAGGGGTTTACATTCATCATCTGATCTCACTGACAGAGTAGACAGTGTCCTCTTGTTGGGGACTTCTGTGTCAAATGAAGAAATACATGCCAAATCCCAGTCTATATCTGACAATAGTGATTCGGGAGACAAACTCCCATAGTGTGTTTCAACTGTTGCAGTCTCAAGAACATGTTGTGTAAACCAAGGAAGAGGTGAATCTGAAGACAACCTCTTGTGCTCATCAAGTGACTCAGTAGATTTGGGAGATACTGATCTAACGTTTCCAATTGACATCAATGCAACAGGTGACATGGGTTTGTATTCTGGTATGGACTCAGCTGAGAGGAGCCTCTCTTGTAGGTCTGATTCCACTGATTCAGGAGAATCTGCTCTATCCTCAACACTGAAACTCATGGACATCAAACACTCACTCAAAGCATACTCGACATCTGAATCAATGGATTCAGGGGATGAGGACCGATACCCTATATTTACGATGAGACGTTCACGTACTGCTGGTCTGTAATCAGGTATGGGTGAGTCTGGTGAAAGAACCTGACATTCATCTCCAGATGCTCCTGAGCCAGGTGAAAAGCATCTATTGTCATGAACCCATGATCCTTGGCTTATTACAATGTATTCAATATCTGAACACGTTGACTCAGGTGATGATGACCTACGTCCAAAAGTTGTTTCAGGTGATCCAAACACTGGTTGCACAAAGTCCAGTACAGGTGAATCAGTTAAAAGCCTGTTTGATGATAGAGATTCCAGAGAAGAAGGTCTGCTTTCCAAGAATGTTGGGGAAGGTGAGTCCATTTCCAGATCTGAAAATACTGACTGCTGTGACATGGACCTTAAGCTTAGTTGAGACATATTGGACTCATGAAGTTTAAATTGAGGAATGGGTGAGTCTGGTGAAAGAGGTCTAAATTCATCTTGGGATGCAGTCGAACCAGGAGATGCTGGTCTGTCCTCAAAATCAAACATCTGTGAAATCAAAGGAGCCAAAGGATACACAAATCTGTCTCTAAATCATCATCTGACTGTACTGACTCAGGTGATGTGGATCTGTATCTCACACCTAACACAGAGGGTTCAGTCCTTGTGTACTGGGGTACTGGAGAGTCTGGAGAAAAACATCTATCATTAGAGTCAGACACCCCTGAATGGCGTGATTCTGCTCTGTCCTCGAAATCAAACATCTGTGAAATCAAAGGAGCATATTCTAGTTCTGAAGCCTCTGATTCAGGTGAGGAGGACCTTGAGTTCATATGTGATATGTATGACTCTTGTATTATCAGTGTGAATTGAGGAATGGGGGAGTCTGGTGAAAGAGGTCTAAATTCATCTTGGGATGCAGTCGAACCAGGAGATGCTGGTCTGTCCTCAAAAAGCCAAGGGATACACAAATCTGTCTCTAAATCATCATCTGACTGTACTGACTCAGGTGATGTGGATCTGTATCTCACACCTAACACAGAGGGTTCAGTCCTTGTGTACTGGGGTACTGGAGAGTCTGGAGAAAAACATCTATCATTAGAGTCAGACACCCCTGATTGGCGTGATTCTGCTCTATCCTCAAAATCAAACATCTGTGAAATCAAAGGAGCATATTCTAGTTCTGAAGCCTCTGATTCAGGTGAGGAGGACCTTGAGTTCATATGTGATATGTATGGCTCTTGTATAATCAGTGTAAATTGAAGAATGGGTGAGTCTGGTGAAAGAGGTCTAAATTCATCTTGGGATGCAGTCGAACCAGGAGATGCTGGTCTGTCCTCAAAAAGCCAAGGGATACACAAATCTGTCTCTAAATCATCATCTGACTGTACTGACTCAGGTGATGTGGATCTGTATCTCACACCTAACACAGAGGGTTCAGTCCTTGTGTACTGGGGTACTGGAGAGTCTGGAGAAAAACATCTATCATTAGAGTCAGACACCCCTGATTGGCGTGATTCTGCTCTGTCCTCAAAATCAAACATCTGTGAAATCAAAGGAGCATATTCTAGTTCTGAAGCCTCTGATTCAGGTGAGGAGGACCTTGAGTTCATATGCGATATGTATGACTCTTGTATTATCAGTGTAAATTGAGGAATGGGGGAGTCTGGTGAAAGAGGTCTAAATTCATCTTGGGATGCAGTCGAACCAGGAGATGCTGGTCTGTCCTCAAAAAGCCAAGGGATACACAAATCTGTCTCTAAATCATCATCTGACTGTACTGACTCAGGTGATGTGGATCTGTATCTCACACCTAACACAGAGGGTTCAGTCCTTGTGTACTGGGGTACTGGAGAGTCTGGAGAAAAACATCTATCATTAGAGTCAGACACCCCTGAATGGCGTGATTCTGCTCTGTCCTCGAAATCAAACATCTGTGAAATCAAAGGAGCATATTCTAGTTCTGAACCCTCTGAATCAGGTGATAATGACCTGTAATAATTGAACGTAAGATATGTCTCCAGTGAAGTATGTCTGAAGTCAGGTACAGGGGAATCAGGAGAAAGTCTTGTGTTTTCACTAAGAGATGGTAAGGACTCAGGAGATAAAGGACAGCCTTCTGTGACCATGAGAGAATATAATTCCATTTCCAAATCTGACACCACTGATTCAGATGAGGAGGACCTTGAGTTCATATGTGATATGTATGACTCTTGTACTGTCTGTGTAAATTGAGGAATGGGTGAGTCTGGTGAAAGAGGTCTAAATTGATCTTTGGATCCAGTCAAACCAGGAGATGCTGGTCTGTCCTCAGAAAGCCAAGGAATACACAAATCTGTCTCTAAATCCTCATCTAAATATACTGACCCTGGTGATGTGGATCTACATGTTGCTGTCAAAGTGCTAGGTTCAGTATGTGTGTATTGGGGTATGGGTGAGTCTGGAGACAGATGTTGGTATTCATACAAAGACAAACTTGACTGTGGAGAATCTAGTCTCTCTTCAACTTCAAACAGCTGAGAAATTAATGGAGCAAATTCCATTTCTGATACATCTGATTCAGGTGATGATGACCTGTCACCATTGGCATCAAGGTATGCAACTGGCAAAGCCAATCTGAATTCAGGTATGGGAGAATCAGGTGACAGTCTTTTACTGAGTGATGCTATAGAGTCAGGAGATGAAGGTCGATCTTCAAATAACATCTTCGTACAGTACATTTCCACTTCTGAATCGGATGACACTGACTCTGGTGAAGAGGATCTATGTACCATGTATGTGTTTATGGACTCTTGCAGAACCTGTCTAAACTCTTTAATAGGGGAGTCTGGTGAAAGAGCTCTGAATTCATTAAGAGAGCCAGTTGATTCAGGAGAGGCTGATCTGAGATATGACATTAACATCAGTGATGCAGGGGAGAAAGATCTACAATCTGATTCAGAATTAGTAGACAAATGTCTCTCTTCAACTTCTGGTTCAAATGAGTTGGGAGTATCTGGTCTAACTTCAGTATCAAGTGGGGAATTAATTACAGGTGAAAACTCAACGTCTGATGTAACTGATCCATGAAATGCTGACCTAAACCCAACAAATGATGGGTAACGTTCTGCTACTCTTGCTATGAAGTGAGGTACAGGTGAATCCAATGACAGGGACCGGTGTTCTCCAGATGCTACCGAATCAGGCGACCCAGGTCGGTGCTCATCTCTTACTGATGCAAATAATTCGTCTTCATATTCTATATCAGAAAAACAAACTAACCCAGGTGATGTAGATCTGCATTCAGCAGTTATAATAGTTGGAGAGTGAAATATCAACTGTCTGAATTCAGGTATTGGGGAATCAGGTGAAAGGGACCTGAACTCATTTTCAGAATCAGGCGTGAAAGTTCTCTGCTTCACCTCAAACAATGGTGTGTCCAAAACTTCCAATTCATTGTCTGACATGTCAAAAGTAGGAGAAGTTGACCATGTCCCTGAAACTAACACAGCTGGTTCTATACTTTGGCTAAACTGCGGTAGGGGAGAGTCTGGAGATAAAGCCTTTAACTCATTAATAGATGCTGTTGAATCAGGAGATGAAAAAGCTCTTATTTCTGCTAATAATAGCAGTGACAGAGGTGACATGGACCTGTATTCTGGGACTGATTCTGGCGAAAGTGGCCTCATCTCAATTTCTGATGACACTGAAACAGGAGAACCCGGTCTGTCTTGAATCCAGGACTCAGCAGGAATGAACCCTGATGCATCTTCAAGTGGAACATATGCTGTGCTAGTCTCCGCATTGTCAAACACTCCAGCTCTGTGTACATAATGAGGGTCATATAGCTGACATATCAGCTTGTGTTTTCTAAATGTTGCCTCAGATGCATTTTGCCCGTGTTCAAGCATGGAAACAACTGATTCAGGTGAGTCTGCTCTCTGGTCTGTGAAGTCCAATGAGGTTGAAAACCCATATTCAGTATCTGAAAGCAGTGACTCTGGTGAGGAGGACCGGTACCCACATGCAGCTGTAACTGATTCAGGTACCAAAGGCCTAAAGTCTAGTATGGGTGAGTCAGGTGATAGTGCTCCGTTTTCATCTACAGATATTGCTGAACTAGGTGATGAAGGTCTGCTTTCGTTTAAAATTCTAGCCATGCAAAGGTCGGATTCTGGGGAATATGGCCAAGATTGTAAAATGTAAGCAATGTCACTGGAAAACTGGGGGACTGGAGAATCTGTCATTTCCCCAGGCGATACAGGCCTATAGACTGATTCAGAATCAGGTGACAATAGCCTCTCTTTCCCCTCTGCATTGCATGAATCTGCAATGTCCAACTTCTCACTATCCTCTGACTGTCTCTCTTTCAAATCTGAATCATCCGGAACATAGTCAATTCTTGTTCCAGCATACTCAAAAACCCCTGTTTTACTGGAAAACATCTCCCCAACATACTGAGGATCATTTATCTGAGAAATGAGCTTCCAAAGTTCAACATCATAAACAAGTTTATAGACTGGTACTCTGATTGCTTTAAGAGGTTGACTACTACCACCCAAAAGTCTTTCTGTGGTCTGTGACACTTGTGATTCTGGCAGGCCAGGTCCCTGCTCAGAAATAGTTATGTCTACACTTGATTGTGCATTTTCAACATCAGAAATCACTGACTGTGGAGATGGTAACCTTTGGGTAATAAGGGGAACTGATCCAGTACCCCCTATTTTAAATTCAGATATTAGTAAATCACCTTTATAGTCATCTCCAGAAACTAAATCAGGAGATGATGGTCTCCCTTCAGAGCACACCGACAGACACAGAGCCCCATATTCAACATCTGAGAAAACTGAAACAGGTGATGAGGCTCTTTCCAGTGAGGTTAAAGCAGGAAATTCTTGTAAGACCCATCCAAACTCTGGAATAGGTGAGTCAGGTGAAAGTGCCCTGTCCATGTTTATAGAGCATACTGAATCAGGAGATGATGGTCTCCCTTCAGAGCACACCAACAGACACACAGCCCCATATTCAATATCTGAGCAAACTGAAACAGGTGATGAGGACCTTTCCAGTGTGGTCAAAGCAGGGATTTCTTGTAAAAACTGTCCAAAATCTGGAACAGGAGACTCAGGTGAAAGTGGCCTGTTTTCATTAAAAGAATCTGCTGATGATGGTCTGCTCTCAGCGGATAAATATGCCAAAGAGACAGACCCATATTCTAGATCTGAGCCATCTGATTCAAATGATGAAGACCAATCCAAAACAGCAACAGACTCGTGTAAAGACTGTCTGAAGTCCGGAATAGGTGAGTCAGGTGATAGTGCCCTGTCTATGTTTATAGACAATACTGAATCAGGAGATGATTGTCTTCCTTCAGAGCACACCGACAGACACACAGCCCCATATTCTATATCTGAGAAAACTGAAACAGGTGATAAGGATCTTTCCAGTGTGGTCAAAGCAGGAAATCCTTGTAAAACCCATCTAAACTCTGGAATAGGTGAGTCAGGTGAAAGTGTCCTGTTTTCATCATCAGATTGCGCAGATGATGGTCTGCTCTCAGTGAGTAATGATGCCAAAAAGACAGACCCATATTCTAGATCTGAGCCATCTGATTCAAATGATGAAGACCAATCCAATACCACATTGGCAATGGACTCGGGTAAAGACTGTCTAAAGTCGGGAATAGGTGAGTCAGGGGACAGTGCCCTGTCTATGTTTATGGAGCATACTGAATCAGGAGATGATGGTCTGACCTCAAAAAGCAGTGAAATGTTTAAATCAGTCTCCAGTTCCAGATCTGAAAATACTGACTCAGTTGACACTGATCTATAATAAACAGGTTGAGAAAAAGAGGCAAGATAATGAGGAATAGGGGAATCTGTTCTTAAAGATGACTGACTATCTACAGATCTGTCTGAGTGGGACGAATCTGTTCTAAATGTGTCCAGCAGCTTTAGCGATTCTGGTGACATAGGTCTATTTTCTGCTTCAGAATCAAGTGAAAGTGAAAGTTCTGCATTTTCCTGGTAAGATTCCATCCTTGTTCCATGAAACTGAAAGCTTCCTATTTTATTCATGATTGTTTCTCCTTCATACTGTGGGTCACGGATTTGAGAGATGAGCTTCCAAAGTTCTTCATTATGAGTTAAACTGTAGACTGGCACAGAGAGATCTGTTAAAGGTATATGATGCTGAGGTACAGAAGCCAAAAACGTTTTGAGTATTTGCTGACCTGTAGGTAAATTTGTAGATAATGCCAATGATAATTTTAGATCCTCTGATGCAGTTTCTGGTGACAAAGAAGACAACGTCTGATCAAATGCTTGTGTCTCTTCATATGCTTCAGGTGTAAAGTCAGATGATTCTTTTTGGTATTTTGTAACATTCTCTGCACGTTTGTAACCAGCTTTGATTACTTTCTTAGATTTTTTCTTAATACATTCAGTCTTCTCACTTACAAGAGTGTACATTTCCTCCTTTGACTTTTCAGCATTCAACAATTCATGAGATAATTCCTCTGTATTTCCATCAGTTGACAAGACCTCAGCTCCTGCTGTTGGTGTGGCAATGTTTTGGTCAGACTGACTACCATCAGGCTCTATGAACTTTTTCTTGAAAGCCTTAGTTTTATTGTGTTTCTTAGGATTTTCTTCTATAGACTTTGATATTTTAGACTTCTCTACATCAACAGTTTCATGTGTACTTGTCATTAACTTTTCAACCCATGCTTCTTTTACCACAGTTGTCGCTTGTGCCGGTTCAAGAGTCAATTCTTCCTCAGGAAGTAGGTCTGTGTCTGGATTTGGCAACTGCCCATAATCATTTACACAGCAACTAGAATTAGGAGATAATGGCCTCCCCTCAAAATATGATAACAAGGGCATGGCCTCATATTCTAGATCTGACAACACAGATTCTGGTGATGATGGGTGATAATTAATACTGACAGCATGATGCACAAATGGCATATAATGGGGTATTGGAGAATCTGGGGACAGGCGTTCATTTAATGTTTCTAAATCAGGAGAATATGTTCTAATGTCTAACATCACTGACTGTGGCGACATTGGTCTGTAGTCGGGGATTGAGCCTGGAGAAAGTGGTCTTTCCTCAAAATCAGACATAGAAATAACAACCCAGTCATCATCATACTCAGATACTAATTCCACTGGTGATGTTGGTTTGTTCTCTGTAGCCAATACTGGTGACTTTGGTCCATAATCAGCAGGTTTGGAATGACACACTATCTGTTCAGAGTCAATTGAGTCAGGGGAGGTTGTTCTAGGTTTAACAACAGGTAAAACCGATTCAGACTCATCTCCAGATACAACTGAATTGGGTGATGAAGCTCTGTTCTCATGGTTGAATGATGCTGGAGAGATAGAGCCATGTTCTACATCCGAGCATACTGACTCTGGTGGACTGGATCTCTTACCTATTGTTACAAATGCTGAGTCAGGCCAGCTGTGACTGAATTCAGGAATAGGTGAATCAGGTGACAGTGCTATATATTCATTCACGGATGCTACAGATTGTGGAGATGAAGGCATGTCTTCACAAAGCGTTGATAAAAGTGTTGTTTCAAATCCCAAGTCTGGTGAAAGCCGACAACGCGCAATGTTGGACTGAATGGATTCAGGAAATGATGATCTCATCTCATGGAGATGAGGAGTCTCATGCTTGGAAGATGTAAAAAGCCAATCCACTGTTTCTGTAGACTGGGGTGATGAGGCTCTGTCCTCGATGTCAAAAGTCAATGACTGAGGTGAGATGGATCCCTCACCACTATAATCACTGCCTGGTGACACTGGTCTGCCAAATGGTCTTTTATTGGAAACCATAGGAGTTAATGGCCTTTCCTCTGCTTCTGATGTTAACAGCGTAGGAATGCCTCTTGGTACGACCATAAATGGTTGCAACTTGACAAAAGCCCCAACATCACCAGGTTCCCATGGAAAAACGGTGGGTGGGAGGGGAGACAAGGGCCTAAATTGAGGCACTGGAGAATCAGGTGCAAGGAAGTTCATCTCATTGACTGACAACACTGATTCAGGTGATGAAGCCCTACTCTCTGTTAGCAATATGGCTGCATCAGTAGAACATTCAGATGAAGATGATCTATCATGGGCTGAGTCTTGAAGGTCACAAATGCTTTCAGAGACTGATTCAGTTGAACCGACTGATCCAGGTGATTCAAATTCAATTATTGACTCCGCAGAGACCACAACCTCCTTTTGAGGTGCATTATGTTTGAGTGACAGCATTTTCTCAAAGTTGTCCTCTGCACCAGGTGTAGCTGACATGGAACTATCTACCAAAATAACATCTACCTTCTCAAACGTTGAGTCATGTGGCACCTGAATGAAGGCAGCTGGGGTAATGAATTCTGTTTGTTGAGACAATATACCTTGAATTTGAGGGCTGACATCAGAAGAATCGACTAATGCCTGAACGGGTGTATGCTGGGTTTGATTTATGCCATGAATTGATTTGACATCAAGATCACCTGAGGCCTGGTAAACATCGGGGTCAAGTATAGAGTTTGTAACATCTTCATCAGCTTTTGTGCGTCTGGCAGCGCTCTGAACCTCATCTTTCATGATTCCTTGGATTGTGTCATCAGGGGATGAAGTAATAGGCAATACAGACACATCCTCACTACCTGAATTCATCAGCTCAACATCATACCCATACAGGACTTCATAAAGTCGAAGCGAAACTTCATCTATGTGTCTTTTGTCCATATGTTTGGCATGAGTGCATTCTGTTGTCACACTGACAGGACCAGAAGAAGGCAGTGAAATAGATGGAGTGGGCTGGTGCATTTGTTCACCTGAAGGTTGCTGAGTAAGGTGTATTTTTGCAGAGACCTGAACGGTCTCCGTAAGCTCCATAGACAGTTTTCTGAAGTCTTCCTCAGCTTGCTCACTTTCAATCAAGCTATCTCCAAAATCAGTCATAGACAACGGTCGACTTTCGCATACACCTGTCCGAGAGGTATTGGACGTCTCTCGCCAAGGTAATGGGACTAAATCTTGAGTGTTGTATGCAGAATGGGTGGTTTGTAGACACTCCAAACTCCAATCCTCTCCTCCCTCTGCCCCCTCACATTCAGTGCTCCCCTCTTCATCACATGGTTCTAAAGTGAGTTTGGGAGGTGGTGTAATCTGGGCACATAACTTGGGTCCCCCTTTGTACACAGGGTCTATGACATGGGATCGGAGATTGTAGGGAGAGGTGCGGTACAAATTGAAGAAAGGACTTACTTGTTTAAAACTGCCTGTGTTTACAGAGTCTGTCAACTCCTCATATATTCTTTGTGATGAGCTGCAAAAAAAGATAATTTCAATATTTAGTCATGAGATGACTGATTCAAAAAGAATAGTATCTGATACATTTTTCATATCCTCAGAGTATTCCTTAATTTTGTCATAACATAGAATATATTTCACAAAACACAAATTTAAACAATGTAAATTTAAGCAGTAACGATTACACTATCTATTTAAGTCCAACTAGTATCTAAAAAGTCGAAAATCTGAAACTTTTGGGATAACATACTATGCTGTTTCCATCTCCTTTTGTAGTTTCTCTTTCTGGGAATTTCTGAGAAGGCCTGTTGCTGTGGAGTCTGTCTCTGACTGTCCTGTCATGTCGTGAAGTGATGACAAACTGGAGGACAGATCTTCTGCTGACACCATGGGTACTTTGTGTCCTGAACCTGGATGCCTGTTTGCAGCCACTGTATGCCTGCCTGGCCTGGGGCTGTCAATGTCTTCATGAAGGGCAGAAAAACCTGGACGGACATACATGGTAGGTACACAGTACTGGGCGTGTCAGAATGTGTGATTGAATTTTAAAGTTGACTTTAAAAAAGTACACTTTTAAAATTGAATTGAATTGAATTAAAGGAAAGCAATCAATTCTAACTTTTTACACTGACATAATTGCCAATTAATCAGTCTGCCAAGTTTACACTGCTTATTCACCTTCACTATGGTCCAGCGCTATGGTCCGCTCAATTTCTGCATAGGTGTGTGATGATGTCTCCTCTTGAGTGGATCTGATTATCTTGGTTTCGATGAGGTGAACAATGTCCATTCGGTTGATCTTAGTCAGTCTTTTGATAAGTGATGCATCTGTTGAAACAGGGAACAAATTTAAAAAGTGTCATTTTTAAAAACTGAATGAGAACTCCTTCTTTTTGTTCCAGAACTGTGAATCACACAGGTACTTATCACTGACCTGTTGCATGCTTTCCCTCACTCTCTACCCACACGTTCAAAAGGGCATGGCTTTGATCTTGCAGTGAGTTGGGGTTTTCAATTCTTATCAGGTTGATCCTTTCCTCACTGAAGTTCAGTTCTCGTGCTAACTCTATTGGAAAAATGAAGATATAGCAATGATTATGGTAATCTGAATGTAAATTTGAAATATCTGGTGTCTCTTGGGAGCCTGCCAAAACTCAAGTGATGATATTTTGAGCTTGATTGCTTGATCAATGTAATTATGTATGACTCACCTGTCCAGCTGAAGCCCAGGTGGTCGCCTATAATGGCCAACCGTTGCTCTTTTCTCTCTGCTTCATCTTGTGGATCTACTGCAAATACCACCAGATAGCCATGAGCGGTCAGAGCCGCAATGTTTACCAAATTAAGTCACATTCACAAATAGTGTTGGAAAAACATCTTCACTGGCTTTCTTGTTTGTGTCCTATTGACAGTTTGGTCAAGCGTCATATACCATTGATTAAGGAATTGTAACCTAGAACATAGTACATATGTCTTTAAAGAGTAGACACTATGATTAAAAAAATTAACATTTCAATTCTTACAAAATTGTTGACATTGCACATGATTGTTTTGACAATCATTTATATTTTAATCTTTGAAGGGTTTAGTTACTAAGTTGTTTTCACAAGTTCCATAAAGCCTTTCAGTCAATCTTGAGATTTTTTTTTTAGGGAACATAGAAGGAAAGAGAGACATCATAACAAACACAAACACAACTCAAGCAATACAGCAATAAGGGTTCTTCAACTACAATGGGACATAACAACAAGAGACAGAGAGGCAGCACCTTTACAGCTAGTGTACTAGTGAGGCACAAGAGATAGAGAATAGCCCCTTAAACTGGGGGGATACCTTGACTTTGGACTTTATCATCTGGGATTCGCTGCATCTGTGTCTCAACAGGGTCGTCCCACAGTGGTCTAATGGGAAAGACGTCTCCTGAGGGAGGGAACTGCAACTCTGGGAAAGTTTCTCTTTCTATGATTGATGGATCAATGAGACTGCTCTCATCATCTGAGATTACAGCCTCTTCCTCTTTCTCTGCTTGTGTCAACCTTGCCACAAGTTTTGCTGCTTCATCACTTATCTCTTCAAAGAACTCAAGGGACTGTTTGTGTGGCTCACTTTTCTCTTTTGTGGGTGTTGTTGAATGAGATGACTGACCACTTTTGCCACGAACTGGCAATCTGGACTGGAAGCCTTTAGGTTTTGCCGCCTCCGCACTCAAGGGACGACCCTGTCCTTTTTTAGCAGATGACCTGGTAGACTCCCCCTCACAGAAGCTCTTGGCTTTGAAAGATGTTGTCTTGGTTTTGACATCCACAGAAGGACCTGCATCTGTTTCAGATTTTCTCCTCGTATCCTTTTTTACAGGGACTTTAAGCTTTTTGTCTTGGGTAGACTCCGTACGTTTGACAGTGGAATCAGTCTTGGTAGGGCTAGCCTTGACAGGAATTCTAGACTTAGATTCAGACGTGAAGGAAGTCTCTTTTTTCAGAGAGGTTGAAGAGAAAGTTGCATGAGATGGAGAAGGAATTGCAGATTTACCCCGACCTTGAGCAGTAGACTTAGCTTGTGCTTTGACTGGAGTCTTTTTAACACTACTGGCAGCACTTTGTTTGGACTTGCCTGTTGTTTTGGGTGCTTCTATCACTGACTGTGGTTCCTCTGGGGAGGAATCAGAGGATTCTTGCCCCTGCTCAGAGTATACCGATCTAGTGACAGTAGTTTCTGCTGTCTGTACATTTGTTATGATTTGGTCAGGAGAACTTGTGTCCAAATCTAATAATCCTTCATTTACATTTTTGCTTGTTTTAGTCTCTAGAAGTTCAGGGGATATTTGATCTTGCTTTGTAGGTTTGGCTGCAGCTGAAACACCCATTTTAGGGATTTTAGATTTGGAGGCATCAACTTTAGAGCCTTGTTGATCAGCTTCAGGTGGGGACTGAAGTTGAGAACCTGTTGTGTCTTTTGATTTCTCATCTTCCTCAGTCTTAACCTCTAGTGTTAGATTGAGGCCAACTTCAGGATCTGCTGCTGAGTTCCTACCTTCTTGCCTGGCCTCTTCTAAGACAGGTTCCTCTAAAGGCTGTTCACCTATCTGGAAAAAGGCAAAGCCACCCCCCTCTTCCTCATAGCTTCTCTTAGTCATGTCAATAGCTCCACTTCGGGTCATCTCAAAGAGCTTCCCTTCTTGGAAAAGAAAAGGATTGGGCTCACTGGTAGGTGTGCTCTCTTCTGTTGGTGTTCTACCAGGTGTGGTGTCTGGAGTTGCTTGCAGAGACTGACGTTCAACTACCAGATTTAGTATCTTCTGTTCCTCCTCTTTTACACGAGCTGCAAAAGTGGCATCATCCTCCCGCATGGCAGACCATGAGTCAGTGTCTACCCTTGCAGTCACACCTTTGGACTCTGTTTTTGGGGGTTCCAATCCCTGATCCTCCTCCTCCGTGTCATCATAGATACAGACCTCCGGTTTGAATGTTTCCTTTGTTTGACCTGTGGCAGCAGTTGCTTCTTCACACCCACTTTGATCTCCTTTCACTTCATCTGTTATATTGCTACTTGTTTTTAGTGTACCAGTCTGTAGTTTACTCAAACCTAACCCTTCACCATTCTTATCATCTTCTTCATTTCCCCTTGACTTTCTTAAGCTCTCCTCCTTTTGCTCATCAGTCCTGTTTTCCACATTTGATGTTGATGCCTTTTTGGCACTAGTGTCTTTATCAGCTTTTGCAGATGGTGGGACTCTTTCCTCCTGTGCAGTTTTCAGTTTGGATTTTGAATGCTGTTGCTCTGAGACAGTGTTACGTCCCTCTGAAGTGACACAGGCTGATGTTGTGTTCTTGACCTCTTTGCTGTGGGGTCCATCATGCAAACCTGCTGAAAAAAGAGAGGGAGGTTGTACTTTAATATGGGGATTAACAAAAAGAGCTAACTTTGACTCTTCTGTGGATCTACTGAGCCCACATTCACTTTGCGAAAGCTTCTCACTTGATGGCTCTAATGTTTCATAGCTGTCATCCTCTATTTTGGCATCTGGTGAGGAAAACATATCTTTTCTAGACTTCTTTTTGCTCTTCGCGTCTTGTTCCATTTCATCAAATGTTTTTATTTTGGCTGCCATCTTAAACATCTCTTCCTCTGGAGTAATTTTTCTCTTAGCTTCATAGCTGTCTGATATATCCTCTTCTTCTGGATCTTCAAGGATGACAGCAGGTTTGGATGGAACAGTGAGGAATGCATGGTCAGGGGGTTTGGGGTTAACCTCATAACTTACCTCTTCAGAGCTAGGAGTATCAGGGGAGAGGGGACTCTTACCGGAACTTGTCATCTGAGATGTCTGCTCACAACTGTCATCATCAGCACTAGCCTCGTGGTCTCGAAGCAGTCTACCACGCAAAGCATCTTGGGGGACTTCTGCAACTTTGGAGGGCTCTGGATGGCTAGAGGATTTACTAGGTGGACCTAGTATTGACGTGAAGAAAGTGCAGCTTTTTTGTTCTACGGGACTGCTTTCTAAGGAGTCATGAGGTGGTGATTCCTTGGTTGGGCTGGGTTCAATAGAGTCTGGGGATTTATGGGAGGAATTTTCTTCCATGAGAGGACTGCCCTCTAGAGAGTCTCTGTGGCTTATTGTCAAAGAGTCATCAGCTAATGGACTGAGACCATCTGAGTCTTGCCTTAAATGTAGATCTAAGCTTTCATGATGCTGAAAAGAGAATCTAGAGGCTGGAGAACCCATTAAAGGCAAGGCCAGCTGACGATCAGGGCTCTCATCATCGCGAAGAAAAGTTTCTACAGTCTCTGAAATTCTCTTTTTAAGCTTTTGAGGTTTAGACTCACTCCTTGTAACAGATATGGACTCACTTGTAGTGTGGTCATCTGCAGCCTCGCTGGAAGAGACAGGGAGGGTCAATTCTGTAGACAGTTGGTCACCAGTGGTCCCTACACCAGAATCTCCAGACTTCTCTGTGTCTTTACTTGCGTTTTTGACTCTTGTGGCAGCTGGTGCTGAAGTTGTAGAGGTTTGTTGTCCAGTTTTGGAAGAAAGACTCAAACTTTCCGGGCTTGTGCTTGGAGTGGCTAGACCCTCATGTTTGTAACTGTCCTCAGAGCTCAGATGAGGGGTTCCATCTCCAGAACTGGCACTTAGTGAGTCTGCCACACCCTCATGTTTAAAGCTGTCAGGGCTTTCATCAAGACCCCCATTTCCAAAGTCTGCAGTTTCAGTTAGGGCTGGATGGGCAGCAGCAACTGACTTGGTCTCTTTCTCTCTGTCTTGCTG
Organism: Brachyistius frenatus; assembly: GCF_029030835.1. NCBI lineage: Eukaryota > Metazoa > Chordata > Actinopteri > Embiotocidae > Brachyistius > Brachyistius frenatus. The sequence goes on along the minus strand of NW_027210847.1, from coordinate 439,343 downwards.
AGTGGTCTCTTTCTTGTGAAGTTTGGAATCCAATGATACTTCTCGCTCAGGAGTCACACGTGAGGTTACTGCTTTGGTCATGGATTTTGACTGGACGGTTTCAGATTTTGTGGTTTTCTCTGATCTTGATGTAGAGGATGTTTTGAGCTCAAATAGCCCAGACTTTCTCTTTGAAGGGTCCTGCCCCGTTTGAAATGCTTGCATCAGCTCTTTAACTGACATGGTCTCCTCAAGTTTTTCAGATTCAGCTTTAGGGAATTTAGGGGGGCCATGTTTTGATTTAGGGCTTTCTTTGGCTTTTGAAGAGGGTTTGCTCATGACAGGCAAATGTGAAGGCTTACTTCCAGTGACCTTTTTGTTCTTTTGCTCGGCCTCAACTTTCTGTTGTAATGCTTTGACTTTGTCCTTTATTGAACCGATGGGAGTTTCTTCAATTACTGGGGATACTGGTGACATTGGGGCAGGTGCTGTCGGCACACTTAGAAGAGCCCCCGCCTCTGTAGAGTCCTCTGTCTGTTCTTTCCCCTTCCTTCTCACTGGCTTTTTAACATCACCAGTGGTAGTTTTGTCATGCACTTTGGTTGGAGTGGTGGGTTTTGCACTTTTGCGTAGTACAACATCAGTGAATCTTTCTTGGACACTTGGCTCTTTTTTTGCTTTTATTTTGGAGCCTACTGGTGCATCCAGAAGATATTCTTTTAGTTCACCGCTGTCCTTTATGGCTTTTGGTCTGGGAGCTCCTCTGTTAGATCTACTTTCACGTAAGACAGGCTCTTGAATTTCTAAGGCTGCCATTCTTTTGGCCTCTTCAATCTCACTGTCTGAGAGGAGAACCCACTCCTCGGCCATTCTAGCTGCTTTTGATGCCTCCTCGGTCACCTCACCCTCATATGTTCCACTTCTCAGTATCTCACTGACTTTCTCTAGGTCCTCTTTGACTTTTTCTAAGTCCTTCTCCATTATTTCTAATGGTTCTCCAGACACTTCCTCAGTCCCTTTCTCTAGACTACACCCTCCTAAGGAATGGGATTTCTCTGTGGAGTCTGCAGTCAAGATGGCAGTCATTTTGATCAAATCTTGTTTCATCTCTGACACGTCGGATAGAAGATCTGGTTCTCGAATCAGCTCTGATTTCAGGACTGATGTCTCCGTCTCTTCATCTTCCATATGGAAGAACAATTAAGGAGCAAAGAAAATCAAAAATTCAAATGAAAGGAGACAGACATTGGAGAATGTGGTCAGGACAAGATTGGAACACACTGCCGGGATCATAGGACAAGAAATTCACAATGGGTTCTACATCAGGGTATCAGAGGAATTAGGCTTAAATTTACATATGTCTCTGGGGAACTCTGACAAAGGCTAGTAATACTAATCGGAAAAAATATGAGCAGGAAATAACTTGCTTAGACAATCACACACACGCACACACACAACAAAAACCTTTTGCGAAACAAAAATACCTAAAAAATATACCAACTGTGAATGATACCAAGAAATCAACAATTGCAATAGAAAGATGGACAAGAAAGGAAAAAAAAGAAACAACATCAACACATCTCAAGATGCTTCGATGTATGACAAGTGCCAATGTAATGAAAAGCAAAAATGGCTTGAAAACAACTAAGAACGCTTGTTGTATCTATCAAAGAAAGCCAGTGATAATGTATATAACATATGGTGATTTGCCATGCTTTTTATTCTAATACAAAACAAAACATTTACTTTCACAGAATCAAAGAATAAATGAGGATCTCAGGAATTCTAGCAATTCACTTTGCCCTCTGTTCCTTAAACCCAAGCATTGAAAATATTGAAAAAATTCAAACTGAAGTAACCCATAAGAAAATGGGCTTGTGATGGTGTATTCCAAAATCAAAATAAAGAACCAAAAAAAACAAATGACATTGACAAGACATTACATATATTGATACAGACACACAAGCACACACATACAGTTTTAAGTAAGCCAAGTTATTTCCATGCAAAGCAAAGGGAAGAGCTGATGGAAAGGTCTTGGAGAAGAGTGAATGGAATGATCAGTTCATTGTACTAATTCAAATCCAAGTTGGGGAGAAGAAGTGCTCATGATCAAAAGCTGCATGAGTGTCTTTTTCCCATTCAGTAATGTGGTGGGTTCTTGATAGACTCACACAACTATTCCTGCCATAAGATGCGATCAAAAGGTTCTGAGACTGTTCCTGTTGTTCGTGAACACACAGTAATGTGGATAGAGTTGGGAAAAGTTATCATTTTCATTCCAAATTACGTCGCCTGATCAACACCAACACTTGTTACACGTTTTTGTGATGACTGGTACATGGTACATTCACAGGGTTGGGCACAGTGAATTTGTCACCCAGGGTCAAACTATGAATGTCAAGCTCTACTATGACATTCTGAGGCATCTGAGGGAAAACCTTAAGTGCCAATGACCTGAACTGTGGGATGATGGCAATTGGGTTCTTCAACATGACCATGCATCACTTCACAGCATGTTAAAAACGTTCTTGCCCACAGATGACCCCTAACGCACCAATCGCCCCCAATTTGGCTTCTTTCTGTTCTCAAAAATGAAGCCCAAGCTGAAGGGTCATGAATCGTCGCTGGTGCTTGACTAGCTTACAGATTGGGACTTTCAGGGAATGTACCAAGGGTAGCACAAGATGACTACTTGAAGGGGATGGCGACCAGATTTAAATCACATAATGTTTTTGGTTGTTACAGGTGCAGCCGCTGAACTTTTTGATGGCAAGTATTGTTATCATCAATATTAAGCTAAATGTATGTACGTAAGTAAAGTAGAATAAGTCTGGCATGTATATGGTCACATATATTGTATTTACCACTTTCTATCTGAATTTTTAGATTAGTAAATGAACAAGGTATAGGAGTTGGAGTGAAAGGATTCACACTGGGTGAGGAAGTTGACAACATTTTGTTTTGACATTACACTAAAGACTACAAGCTGAAGTAATACTAATATTGTGGCCTCTAATTTCCTGGTACTGGGTGCTTGCACAATCACTAGCACCCAGTTTCAGAAACTTGGAGTGCAAGTAGACACGAGGGCAAGCAACTAACTTTTGGAATTTGGTCGATCAGAGCTGCCAGCAGAACCTTCGCGTAGTATTAACTGACAAGCCACAGCAGGATGAAAATATTATTAGGAAGAGGAAGGATGTATCAGCAAGTGGAGTCCAGATGTGCTTCAGTCATAATATCACATCAGGTCTTCCAATCTCCTTCAAAAGCTTCACTTATTCTGTTCCTGCTCCTATCTGATGGCTACAGTTATTTAACTGAGGGATTGAAACTCATCCCACAAGCAGTTGTGAATGACATAATACTTTTTCCATTCATCTCACCAGTAGATAATCTGCCTATATTCCATCAAATTGTATTTTGATTTGCATTTAATGAATTAATTTAAAATATATATTCAAGTGACAGATGCAGATATCAAAATATGTAAAATGCTTGATTGTGGAAAGGTCTTTTGTGTTTTGAACCACAATTTTTTTTTGAGCTGTATAAACACACTCAATTTATGCTACTCCATCCACCTCAACACAAGTGGTTTTTGTTTTGAGCCAATTGTTGACCAAACAGGTTCCAGGGGAACCATTTTACATCACAAAATGGCATTGTGACTGTGGTGGCTTTTAGGCCAGCCCAAGGTAGAGACCATCACATTAATATCACCACAATTTCAAGTTAAATTTTTGTGTACATACGTAAATGGCAGTGTTTAACTCTTTCTCCAGATGTCCAATCTCAAATGGTGAAGGTGAGAGAGATGAGTTCAAGACAATAAAGTAGATGTGAAATCAGAAACAAAAGTAAGTAAAAAGTGAAATTAAGCCTCAGGAGAAGCATAGCATTGACATGGGAGGTGCAGGTAAAGCCTTTTTGTTTGTGTGACAAGACAAAAAAATCTGAACCTTAAAGGATCAGATCAGAAGGATGCAAATGGTCTGTAATTAAGTTAATGACAAAGCTGGATGTGTCAGTCTTGTTATTCTGTTAAACTACATTAGACTTATCACACACACAAAATCAGTGCTATTGGTATATAATTTAGAATATTAAAGACATGCAATATTATTGGAGAGTAGAAACTATTTTAGCACAAGCTCTAAAGAAAATGAAACAGGTAAAAATGTCTTACATTTCTTGAATGTTCTGCTGGTCTGAAAAAGAAAACATGGGAAATGCATCAGAGTTAGTTTGTTTCAACTGCTGTATGTGCCAACCATTCTAACGCCCTACTAACATTACAAATGCTATTTCGGGAAAGAACGCAAAGGACACATGTGACAGAAGAAATTAAACATGTCACAAATCTAACAATTTACATCTAGAAATCTAGACTTCTAAAAAGTGTCCTTTATTTATTCCTGATGGTCAGACAGTGGACATGATAGATCAGAAGAGCCAATGGGGAGAAAACGGAGGGCGAAGCAGGGGCTGCTTTTACCTCTTCCTCTTGCTCTTGGTCTGAATCGGACTCCTTTTGTGAGCAAGAAGCAGCAAGCAGCAGAAAGATGTACAGATATAAACAAAAGCAACATTAAAGGGAGAAAAAAAGACAGCTGGCAATGTATGGTTACCATAGCAACAAAGACAATCAGTCAGTATGATTTTAGGGAAAGAAAGTGGTCTTTAAAGTTGCACTTAGCATAGATTTGAAATGATAGATTTGACGCTTTGGCATGAAATCACAGACTACCCATGATCACCAGACCATGTCCATTATACAGTATTTCGTTTTCTTCTGATCTGATTGTAGGCCATCAGTCGAAGATGTTGCCAAGTGCAGCCTTGAAGTTGGTTTTCACAGTGTGTTAGAGGTACAGGGGAAATAGGCTCAAGATTGCAGTATGATTCAGCATTACAAGCATCCAGAGTATTTATTCACAATGCTTTTCATGTTAATTTATAGTTATCAACAGCCAGTTTTACTCATAAGAACTAACATGATTATCAACACAAAGCAACCTGTGTAGTGTCCTTACCTTGCAGTATGAAGGGAGGGTGATGTTGAGGTTACATATAGCATTGTGGGTGAGTGACCTGTAGTTCCTGGGTTCTTTCATAAATGACAATCGGCCACATGGCTCTTGAGTATTGTCTCGTATCTACCAAATCCAAACAGTTCAACAGAAGTCATCTTTCCGTCAGAAAAACATCAAGCTCATCAGTAAGATGAACTCTTTCTGACATGTACAACACTGCAGTTACATAAAAAAAAAAAATGTGTTTGTCTAAAATAAACGGTGTTTAGTCACAAAATCCACTACTTCAGGCGGTAACTAGTAGGTAAATTAATTACTTTCTAAAATTAAATAACACGAGTAAAATTACTGAAATTTAAATGGGATTGTTACTCGTAACTTTTGTTATGCATACTACTGGACAACGGCCAGCAGACAGCCTATTTGCCAGAGCAGGGCAGGCAGGAAATTGGAGGAAAGTTGGCTACTGGATGCGACCAGAGTGAAAACAAAGCAACGAGTTGAGGTTAACGTTGCAAGTGGCAGGCCAGGGCCGCGCCTCATTGGACGAGGACACTGCACCTGCTCCACGCGCACCCCAACGTACAGTATGATATCAGCTCTCACTTAAGGGTGTGTCATTTAGGTGGATGTGTTAAAGGACATGGGGGACTCTGGTCAGGAACAAGGCCCAAACTAAATGGCATAACAGGGATGACAAAGGCCCAGGCGGAAGCAGACATTGGACGCCTTCCCACCCAACCTGGAGGAAGAGGGGTAGGCCAATGAACAACACCCCTACCATGCCTCACAGAAAGCACACTGGGCAAGAGACCCTCTGCAATCAGGGGTTGAAGGCAGGGAGGCGTGCAACACTAAAATAATGTAGCTATGTGTGGAGAATTGAAGCAGACATGTAAAAGTAATGTGGAAGTTACTTTCCTGAGTATCAAATTAGTTTTTGTACGCAGTAACTGGTAAAGTAATGTAGATCCTTTTGAAATAAACAAATAGTAATGGTAAGTAATTACTAATTTGCAGTAATGCACAATCCTGAAAATAAACAAATGATAAATGCTGCTCACTTTGATGAAGAGTGCTAGTCTGTTCTCCTTAAAGGCAAAGAAGCTGAAAAGATGATGTTGGCCACTTTTGGTGAGGGGGACAAGGTTTCCAAAGCAGTCTGCATAGATAGGTTTGCCTTCCAGGACCTAAGAAAAGTAAAAGGTAGATGGGCACAAGGCTCAAATAACAACATACAGAACAACTGTAATGTCTCTTATTCAACCCTTCGTATTTCTCTTTATCACCACAGTATTGCTCTCCTCTCACCCCAACCGGTCGAGGCAGATGGCCGAGTCAGATGGCCGCCCACCCCTGAGCCTGGTTCTGTCGGAGGTTTATTCCTGTTAAGAGGGAGTTTTTCCTTCCCTCTGTTGGAGGTTTTTCTCCCTTAAAGAGGAGGTTTTTTTTCCCTCCTAGCTTATGTGGGAATTGTTGAATTGTTGGGTTTCTCTGTATAATATTGTAACATCTTGCTGTAAGGACTTTAATGTGTTAAGTGCCATGAAATAACCTATGTTGTGATTTGGCGCTATATAAATAAAGTTGAATTGAATATTGCTGTAGTGCACTGATTTCTCAAGAAAACTAGTCTTGACTTGTTGAACATATGCTTTAAAAATGTTTAGGTCGAATTTCAGGACCTCATTGTAAATGGCTGATAAGCGTGTTGAATACCACATGCTATGTTCAGTGAATTTCTTTCCAGTTTCCAGTTTTATCCTTCAGTTGAAGACGGACGACTGGCTCCTGTTCTGAGGAGTTGGCTCTCCTGAGTTGTGCCATGCACGAGATGTTTGTTTTGCCCCCCAATGTACAAGTCTGAGCATTCCTCGCTGCATTGAACTGCATACATGACATTGACTGATTGCATATGTCTGGGTGTTCCGTCTAAAAGAAGACTTGTTAATGAGAGGTGAACTGTTTTCAAGAAACTCAGTTGCTTTTGCATAACACTTAGACAGACCATGGCCTGGATGACAAAGAATCTTCACAGATGTGGTCATTTTTAGCTTAGCTTTTTATACAGTTGACTATGCAGGAATATCAGGAATATTGCTTTATACTGATTTAAATGTGGTGGTTCCAGAGCAAGAACATGTGTGGTGTTTACCAAGGCTCCATCCTGGGCACTCTTTTGTTCTCAGTACAAGTTCCCAGCAGAATAATTATTAAGGTGACAGCACACAGATCCACAGGATGTACTATTACTCATCCAAACATCATTACCTACCACTCTGTATAAAAATACTGTCATCTTTGACAGTGGCCCATTAATTGAAAAATAAGTCACAAGGGTCCTCCAATCATGTTTCCTACAAATTAGAAGACTTACATTTTTTTTCCTTCTGATAGTGATTGTGAAAAGACTGTTCGTGCATTTCAATTTCCATGTCTACATCTGTTTGTTCTACACATTGTTTAAGTAAAATAATCAAACGTGTGGTGAGGTACACAATATTACAACAATCGCTCTTATGCTAATTGTTATGTATTTCGCTCTGCCGGTCTGGTGGACTTCCATCATGACACAAACGTGATGTGACGTTCCTCCTCTTATTATTCTCACCTCGACGTCTCGGCTGCGGGCCACCTCCATGAAGTTTTCCTGCTGTTCCAGTGTTTTATCAATCTTGTCGTCAGTCATGCAGAAGCAGCGCAGGCGGGCCTCTATGGGGTCGTGCGTCTTGGCAAAGATTACAAACTTGGCCATGTAAGGGACACAGATGATCTCTCTATAAACCTGAGTGGAGAAGTTGACAGAATCCTGGACTTGCCGACAATCAATTAGCCAGAACCTAGAAATCAGAGGCGGTTAAAAGAGAAAAAGTTTAGTTGGTTGCTGTTACATCTGAATAACCTCAAAAGAGCAAAAGATATACAGTAAATGCGCCTAAAAAGTATTTTACCGGGCAGACACATTGGTGGTAAAGGACACACAGTCATTGATGAACGTTAACGGAGTGGTTCCTGTAATATCCTCCCACTGAGCTGGTGTTGTTCCACCTGCACATTGACACAAACACAAGTTTGAAATGTTAGAATGTGAGCATTGATTGCGATTGGTTTATTCAGATCTGTATGTAAATTTGCGTTTGTTCTCTAACCTGTGATACTACAGAGCAGTCGTAAGGTGGGTGCGTCTCCTCCAAAACCATTGAGGACTGGGTCGGAGTTGCTTTTGGGAACAGGGATGGTCATAGTGATGGGTTTATGGAACTTTCTTCTGCGGGGCTCCAGCGTGACAATGGGGCTGAAAGTGGCCTTGTTCCCCAGGATCTTCCTCACTACATCTGCATTCACTGCCTGGGCCTATGAGAGTAGACAGAGTATACAACAACCTTACTTTTTGTTACCGAAAATCCAATGGAAGTTTATTGTCAGAGCTAAGGCGAAGCACTGATGGTCTCCTGACTGAAATGTTTTTCGTACTAAAGTTTGGAATACGGACTTAGCACAAAATAAATAATTAAAAATAAACTAACACTCTTCTGATACAAGCACTTTCATACATGTTTTGGATTCATCAAAATACATGTTCTGGTACTTAAACAGTATTGATCATCTCAATGCCTGAAAAATTCTTCATCTTCAAAATAATTTTTTGTCCAATAACTCATTTCTTTCCTGAATGGAAACAGCTAGTGGTTATAAATTTGTTGAGCCACAATTGTTTTCTGGAGTGAAAAAGTAACTACTAGAAAACGTTATTTATTAGAGATATCCATCATCCCAAGAGTATGAATCTCCAGACAGTGAAGTTAAACAACTTTGCTAATGTCTTCGTTTTTCATCAGGTAAAAATTTGTAAGATTTAATAAACACATTCATCTTCTCCAACAGGATGAAATATAGTAATTTCACTTTTTATCTAGTACCATCATCTGGTCAGATTTGGTTTGATGGTTTAAAACCAAAACTATAAAACATTATTAACAGAATCTGTTACAGTATACAACGATAAGACAAACACAACAACAGAGGTACATGTTTATACAGTATGTATCAAACGGTAACCAGAAACAACACAAAGATTCTTTTAGTTACCTGCAGTCCGACCCTGATCCTCTTGGTGAGGGCCCCCTCTGGAAAAACTGCTTGTACTTGGGGCACAACAGTGCTGCTTAGAATGCCCCCTTCAGGACCAATCAGATTATTGTCTTGCTTGATGCGTGACACCACTGCAAAGTATTGTGGGAAGTCTCTAGTGATGATACGGCAAATGCGTTTCCTCTCCAGCTCCTCTGGTGTGTCCAGCTCTGTAGGAGGTGGCCAGAAACATGTTTCAGGGCCATTAATGTTAGGGTGTTTTTTTTTTTGCTAAACTAATGGGTGCTGTGTATTGGTAACGTCATGAGAGACTGACCCTCGTCCATGCCGTTGAGTATCTGGTTGAGTTCCTCCTGCGTATGTTCACAGTGATGCTCCTTCCAGCTCTCTCCTGTCTCACTCCTTAGGATCACCAGCTCCCGCTCTTTACCCCGGAGGGCGGCAAAGTGGGGGATCTCCACAATCACAGGACTGGAGGGGTAGAGGGCAGGTAGTGTGAATTACTGGGAACATGATGTGGTATCAGTGTGTCTGTGAGTGTTTTTGGAAAGACGTGTTTAGTGGGGCTGTCGTTCTTTCGTTTTGGAACATCATCAACTTGGTCTAATTACTCAAACTTATTTTAGTAGAAATCACTACTCAAGGTTGACTGTATTTCCCTGTCTTTCTAAACATGTAAAAACATGTTTTTCACTATAATGTCCATCTGTGTTTCTCTTCCTTTTGGCACTACAAATAAGAGTTATGGATGTAAATAGTTTTATGTAATATGGATGGCTGCCAGAGGTGGCATATAATTCTTGGATTTCCATCATCCACATTTCCGCACAATAACTAAACGCCCATCAGATTCATCTTCACCCTTTTTGTGCTTGCTGTGTGCATAACTGAGCAGACATCTCTGAGACAGTTAAAGTACACTTTTTTGCCAACTGGCTGAATTCCAAAATAACAACTGACTTCATTAGCCAAACATAATCCTTAAATGTATCACTTATTTTACCAGCTGCTTTCAGTGGTTGTCATTACTTTTATTTGATTTATTCATCTGTTACATGCTTTCCCTGCCGAACTCATTGGCAGCCTGTGTATTTAGTGTTTCTTTGTGTCATTGTTAAGTCATTCTTTGTAATGTTTTATCTACAAGTGTCATTGTGTTTGTTTTCTGTAACTTAGATTTGGCCACTTTACGTATCAGATCTCTTTGTTCAAGTTAATTCCTTCCTAAATGTGTGCGTTGTTAAATTCTGATCACAGAGAAATGGTTTGTTGGTTTGAAATTGTTAGTATTAAAATCCTAACTCAAAATTATATACGCTCAAATTTAGCAAATTTTCTCAACAATGTGTTTGGTGCATTCCCTATTTTGATCTGACTTCATAAATTGTACCTTTAACTTCACTATTTTCGGACTTGGACTGACAGTGACCCGAAGCCATAAACACAGGTTTCCTTATTTCTTGCAATGAGAACAAAGCTCAGCCACTCTGAAGGGTGGATCAGCGACTAGTGTTTAGGTAAGTATGGGGATGTTTTTTGTTCTAAATGTAGTAGCGGCAGTGGTAAAGTCTTGGCGCATACCGATTGGTTAAAGCTGCTCCAATTGTTCCAAAATTACCCCAGTAGTATGCAATGACTTCAAATGATTCCATAAAGTCATGCACACAGTGAATTCAGGTCTGGTAACACCAGGCTACCAAACTGCAGCAATGATGGTGATGCAGATAGTACCACAGCGCTAAGCCACATGTAAAAGAACATGGCCATTCAAAAGAGGCAGTGCATTTAAGCATATTTTCCCATTTCAGTTACACGCATGAAAAACACAGACACGAATTGTGCTGCAGAGTGATTTGAGAAGTTGTCAAAGCTATTGTCAGTCTTGTCACAGCTTTGCACTATCTACAAAGGTTGACTGTGACTGCAGACTTGTGTTTATTTAATACTTGAGATACTTACCTGATGTGTATAATCACAAGCTAGCTATAACACACATCTACAAGAAGCATTCTGCAATTGCAACCTAACATGGGACAAACACTCAAGAGAAGGAGAACTGCTGATATTTTAATGTGATATTAAATGGTTCTGTAGCCTGACAGTACATGATAATATTGTTGACATTAAATACTCTTTATTTTGACTTATTTTAAAGCCAGCTTCCCCACTGTGGTCACCCTGTGGCAGCAGAAACTTAAATATCTAGAATTGATTTACTGTGATTTTGTCCTTCGATGTAGCTTCTTTCCTAATTTTGGCTCACGTAAGGAAAAAAAAATAGCAAAAGATTCATTGTGTGTAAGCTTTGTAATCAGCTTTTAAAATTGCTACAGCTAAAACTAGAGTAATAATAAGGAATCTGAGAATTCCCAATTTGTGATTTATAATTAGTTACAGCGACAATTTCTGTAAAAAAAAAAAAAAACGTAATGGTCAACTTGGAATTAAGAAAAAAACAGAGGCAACCACAGAACTACAACAGGAAATACAATTTTGCCTGTGTCCATTGCTACTCACAGGCCACACAACCATTTCAATTTCACACCAAAATGAAACAGAAATCTTCCTTTAACACATTTATAAAAAAGACAACAAGAAGCATGGCAACATAAACACTGAAAGGGATAAAGCAAAGCAGTAAAAGGGATTAAAGAAGAGAAGAAACTGACAAATGTCACGTCTATGGTCATAAGTACCTAATGAAGTGCGTTGCAGGAAACTAGCGCAAGCATGACAATACAATAATGTATGGTCAATAAAATAAAAATGAAATGGAAGGGTACGTAAAGGCAAATATTGAGAGTGGCATCCATGGATTGTTTTATATGCATATTTGTTTCACCCTACCCAAGAAATTTTGTCCCCGGCGGGCCAAGCTGGAGTATTCTGCTAACCAGACTCTCTCCCTCATTAAGAGGTGGGGGAGCACTGGGGAGGTGAAGTTTACTGTGTGATCAAACGAGCGTCCGGACGCAGCAGTGAGGAAGAGAGAGCACAGTTTGGGTTGGGAGTAAAACAGAGATCCTGTGGTGAGTTTTAACCAAATAAATAAATACAAAATTATAATATCATTAATAATATTGGCAAATACATTCATAATACATTAACTACAAATTGTAAATAATTAAATATTTTTAATTCATCATTATTAAATGTTACTTTTTCCTTTTTCGTTCCCCAATAAATGAGACTGCCCTTTTGATTTTTTTTTTTTTTTCCAGCAGTTTTTATTTAAAAATAAATACCGGGCATGTGATTGTTGTTGCTGTGGTGTAAATGAGTGACCAGCTAATGCTTCTGTGATATAAAACTGTCTATGTGGAGAATTTTCAAGTCAAAATGGGAAGATTTAAATTAAATGAATGATGTTCAAGGACATTTCCGATAACTATGATAGAAGCAACGTATTCTGGTGGTTTTGGTAACGGAAAACCTCCATCATGTCAGCAGTAGATAAATTATGGGTAACTGTCATCGAGCATTTAAGACCAAAACTGCAATTATTCATGTCGTGGAAAACTCTTAACCATGATATTTACCAGTGCCAGCACAGGGCAGAATTTGAGGTCACATATTAAATCAATCATGGTGCAATGCTGTGTACTGAAGGCAGAATTAATAAGAAAAGCTTTTTCATCAAAGGTTGGGGATAAAGGTAAAAAAGGTTAAAAAGAGTTAGACTGCAGCTGTTATGAAAGAAAACAGGGCATGCTGAAGAACAAAGATTGGCATATTCCTGGCGCTGGGGGAAAGCAAGAGCAGATACAGAAACAGTTTTAGTAAGGCAGAGGGTGGGGAAAATTAATCTGAAAGAAAAAGGGCAGCAAGTTGTCAGCGTCTCCATTAAAGGGCAGTGTCAACAGGCTGGACACAGAAAGAATGATACCTCTTGTTCCTGTCTTTGTCAAGATCTCATTTAATCATCTTTCTTACACCAGAGATTCCTCTTTAACAATAAAGTTTTTAAAATTGTATTTTCAGTTCATTCCAAATGTTATAGACATGAAATATCCAAGACTATGCAAAAACTAGCTAACAATGAAATGATCCCACATCTTCTTGTAGTATTAATATATTTGTCTGATGTTTGTTGTATAGCTTCATTCTCCTTTTCACTCAAACCTCTACCTTGACTAACTTCCAAAAGGTATTTATTGATTCCCATCATCCACTGCTGGAGCCTTACCCGAGAAACTGGGCTCCAGAGGGCCCCACCTCGATGACCCTGCTCGCCAGACCCTCACCCTCAACCATCGGGGGCATGGTAGCCAGACGATGCCTTTTCACCAGCCGGCACGTCACCCGTGTTGGGGCGCTGCACTTCCTGGGTGGGACGATGATGCGGAGCCCATTGTGCCGGCAACCACACATGGCTCCACCCCTGGCATCCACCATGAAGCTCACCAGGAAACTAAGAGGAAACAATAGATATTTTCCCATATTACAGACATATATTTTGAATAGATTAAGTAATGAGAACATAGACACCAAAACTACTAGGTAGATATTTTGCCTAAATTCTAACACTTCTCAAGTAGCGTTTACAGATTTTAAACTATAGAGGACTATATATAGAAGTATGTTAAAGTGAATTTACAGATGTGGCCAAAAGTGGCAAATGCAGAATAAGGGCAAATGTTAACATCGAAAGTAACCGTAGTGAAACTACAGGACAGTTTTCAAGCCAGTGACATGACCGAGTTATATTACAGTAACAACATCGATCTTAAGTTAGCGTACATTAGCCAACAAAACCTCTTAAAGAGTACTGAACTGAGCAACCGTGTGTTTTCTTGTTTATGAAGTCTACTTTCCAATTGTTATATATAACTATATGTCGTTACACAAAGTTAGATATGCTGAAACACTTTTTTTTGGTTATGTATAAGATGTTGGTTTACGCAATCATAAATGTATATATTAATGTAACTGTCTATTTATTATCACTCATGACACCACTATGAGTTTGGTGTCTATTTTCTCATAAATTAATAAACAACAGAATCTTTGCATTCACTATATTTGACTTCATATAACTCCAGACTGACTGACTTCACTCCTCATGCAAAGTGGCAAATATGCACTCGGATCACATATTTCAAAGTGGTAGAGATCGGCTGTGATGAGGTGACAATGGAACAGTTTGATCCCGTACCCAGTTCTAATGTAGTCCTAATGTGATCTTGGCTTCAGTTAAACAAACAACAGGGTTTTTAAAACACACATAAAAGACACAAAATGACTTGTTATTAAATTCAGCAACACGACCAGAAAAACTGTTAGAAGACAAAGACTGCTGTCCGCCGTTGCTGAAACATACCATAAAGTTTACTTTAATATGGTGAGAAAATACAGTTCTTCTGACTGATAGTACAGTACAGCAATCAGGGCCAAAGTAATATCTCCTGCATACAGTTCATAATAATACTTATTTTATTTAATAACATTCATTTAATGCCAAAATACTCCTCAAAAGGTAAGATGTGGGCATGTTAGTGGAAATGCATAAGTCACAAGACATTGTATGAAATCACAGACATGTCCTCAACTTTCACTGCCTCTTTTTGCTCAGATGTCAATAATTTAAGGTTTGATGTATTTGCTGTATCATGATCTGTCCATGTGGAGAAATCAACCCTGGCAACAAGGTATAATATTTGGACAATTTAAGTCAAGATTGAAATGACTTGTTGCATTGTGAGGAATGGAGAAAAGCACAAGAGGCGGTGTCTGTGACGGACAATGAGATGCACACCTCTCCACCGGGAGAGCACACTATGAGGGGAGGAAGAGAGTGATGAAGATGAGGAGGAAAATGTTTCAACCAATGTGCAGAGGATCACCTGCTGTGGTCTCCATGATCATGGCACGGAGAGGAATGGCTAAAAACAACAACCACATCAGACAGAAAGGATTTTAAAGGTTAAGCAGTTCAGAGTAAAAACCCAGACAGGAAAAGTAGTGCGAGAGAGAAAGAAGAGGCAGTTTGTTGTGAAAGACAACAAGTACTTACACCAAATGTGTTTTGCAAAAACAACACAAAATATTTTGCAGAAATTGTTGATTTATTACACCAAAATTTAATTTATGATCCAATTTTTTTTTTAAAACATCAGAAACAATATTTGATTCAAATTGTTATTTAAAGCTTTCGTTCCAAAATGTCACGAGAGGGTGGATATCAATCTCATGTCTGTGCAGTAAGTCCAACAGTGGAGTCAGGATGTAGTCAATCTAGTTTACCATAAAAACTAGAAGCACAATAAACACCTAGGTTGCCTCTGTCCAAAATTTAAGACTCTTTACAACCTTTCTTAAAACACAAAGTATAATTTTAAACTACTTTCATGAGATCGTCCAAAGTATGAAAAAACCATGAGGCCTGTAATTGCATTAATATATTAACATTCATGTTGTACTTTTTTTTCAGTACTTGAGCAAAGGAAAAATAATCAGCAACAATTTTAATCTGTCTGTTGGTTGGACAAAACAAGACAATTATAACTAACTTGGGCTCTTAACTTGCAAATAGCATTTTTTTTTTTTTTTTTTAACGATTAGCTAATGTTGAATTGACCAAACAAGTAATTGCAGCCTTAATTACAATAATTCCTATTAATAATAGAAAGGAATCATTCCTTTATGTTATAGCTGTTATTAAGCGGAATTAAATACAACCTAGGCTTTTGTTGGATGTATAATTTAGCTAATTGAAAATAATTCACGCACAGGTTGCGGACATCATCACTGCATGAATTATGTTCAGACATCTGATTGATATCAATCTCATCATCTAAGTCTTGGAAAGAAAGAAAATAAAGATGTTTCATTACTAAAACTGTTCTTGGTCACGCCCACATTTCACAACATATTTACACACATCAGGCAGGAAAGAACTTCAGAATGGACCTACGCGTGAAGACACTGAAAATGTGTTACCCAGTTCAAACATTTGGGGGAATAATATAGGAGAAATAATTTGTGCAACATTCAGTATTATTACAAAACACAGGGACAGAAATGCTGAGGAAAAGTGCACATTTTCAGCATTTAATTTCTCACAAGAGATGCAAACCAGAAATCTGTTCTCTGAACATTATTGTTCAATCAAATGGTAAAAGGTGAATAAGAAAAAAACTTAAGAGGCCAGATGTTAATATGCTAAATGTCTCCATGTGCCACTTCAGCGGTAAAAAGTATTGCGTTCCCAGAAACAGTTGCCAAGTACAGAAATCTCACCGCTTTATGCTGTTATTAAACATAATTAACTATTTGAAAAACATATGAGCAGCTCTGCTATCAGGCCCACCATAAAAATTTTTTTTTTAAATTGGTTTATGCATATTAATTAATTTATGTATGTCCATGTATATTATCCTGTTTGTGAATTTCAGCTTCTGTCCACTTATTTATCAGTCCCTCAGTCCTCTGTTATAATCAAAGATGATTGATTTTGTAACAGCTTTTCTAAAGAGTTGTGATGCGATGCAAGTTTTATTTGATTTCTTTCCTGCAATATTGTGGAAATTGGGAAAAATTGCAAAACAAGGAAAAAAATTGCAATTTGTAAAAATCCCTTTTAAATAATAATTTTTAATGAGATATGCTGCATGCACATAAAAAAAGGGGAGTCTCTTACAACTGAAAGAGCGTATAAAACTGATGTACAACATATACTGTATGATTAGACTGACGTGGGGAAAACTGACAATTGGTAGCCAAATTCTCATGATAAGACATTTCCCATAAACAGTCACTGTAGCTTGCTGGCTGTGACATCACAAACTCCTCAGAAGTCCAAACAGCTCATCTAAACGGCACAGTTGCTAAATATGGGCTGTATGCATGTCTCCGTGGACTGTTTTGACATTTTCACATTATTCATAAAGCACTTAGACTTGCTTACAAGTCTAATTTCAAATGGAAATTAAAGTCTGAATTTATACAACATGGTGCTTTAAACCGATTGTCATTATGTAGCAGTGTAACGTGTTAATTGTTTTGTTTCCCTTCCTGGTGAAAAATATTTCCCTCCAGTGTGACCGCACTTACCCAGAGTGGATGGGGCTGGAGGACAAAGCCACATTGTCCAGGTTCTCTGTGCCCCAACTTAACCGGAAGGAATCCTTCTCATTTTCCCTGGCAAGTGATGAAACCTGGAACCAAAACAAACAACATCTTATTAGAGATAAATGAGAAACTTTATTCATTTAATGAGAGAAGTTAAACAGGAGTCTATGGAACCACAGCCTTTTTGGAGTCAACCCCTAGTGACCCTCGGTGGAATTGTATTTAATGCCATTTCCACGTTGGCCTTACTTGTCAGACCCGGAAGATACGTCCACTACAGTCTATGTACACTAAGTACAGTCTACGGTCAGAATACATAATCATGAACACCATCATCACTTTTATTGTTGTCATTCTCAAGAAAAATGTCTAATGTCACAGACAGAAATACAGTAAATGTTGAGAGAGGGGACAAACCTGTGACAAACCCTTGATGACAAGACAGATAGTCATTATTTAAATCATTTCACATAACTTTCAACCGTTTTATTATAACCCTACCAATGTGAAAGAATTTCTTGGATTAATGAATTACATTTTTATCTCACCAGCTTTCTCAAAATCAGTCACGAAAATTAATTTTCATAAAAATAATTGTCATATAAATCAAACAAATAAACCATTTTGGTCAATATTGACAATATTACAACTTACTATCTTATTATAGTTGCATTGAATTTGGATACATTTTTTTATATTTCAAACAAATGCTGCTTCTCAGAGACCGTAATCATTTGAAATGAACAGGCTAGGCTTGAATAAAAAAAAAAAAGAAAATAATTTCATGAAATAAATATTGTGTACTTTACATCTAATTCTTTGTAAAATGTGTCAACGAAATCAAGGTCTCCCCAAAGCAGGATTTTTCAGAAATACACAATCAGTCTGCGACACGTACCTGGTGACTGGTAATCATCTCATCCATCATGCCTTCGTGTTTAGGGGAGTAGTAGCTGTGGTGGGTGGGAGTGAAGGACCTGTCTGAACTGGAGCACAGACAACAAAACAAAACTGTGAAACCAGTGAAGTTCATGACAATAACAAAACTCACGGCAGGAAATAAATGATGAGCGCTTTGGTAATTAAAGTACATGTTACAGCTAGTTTATCAATGTCCAGCAATTGACATGTTCAGATGATTTGGACAAGAGTTTGTAATTTTGATTCCTGGCGTTCATTAATTGATTGACTGTCACTTAGGGAAAACTAGCATAATTAATAATAATAAAAAAAAAAAAATCATTTACAATTATTGTATAATTAAATAAAATAATTAAAGGACTCATTACTGTCTGTGTGTGACTGGTTGTTATTTGTTTTAAATAGTGTTGCAACTATAACAACTATGTTTGTGTTTAACGCAAACACTTCAGGATAACAATAAAAAGGTTAACAATGTCAGAACTAGCATCTTGCACATCTTCTATATCTAATTACTGGTTATTTAGCAGGAAAATGTAACATACAGCTAACTGACACAGATTCGAGTCACATTATGCGGGTGAGTATCGGAGCTTTAAACAAAATAGAAAATCAGCATGCTGATATGGTTGCAATGCCGATGCTACGGAGCTGATTTTAAGCAGGTAATGTTTATCACTAGTTGAGTTTAGAAGGGTTTTCATGCATTTGCTGATTTAGAAAGAAATATGCACAAATTAGATGTCAGAAATGCCATTTTCAGGTATGTGGTCACAAACTAAAGTGTTTGACACATGGAAATTTGGACCTGATAATGGTGCTAGCGGGATCCCGGATGACCAACGTTACTGCAGTTAACTATGTGAGGAACCCGAATGTACCAATTTTTTTTTTTTTATATCTAAAATATCCTGTAGTGTATGCCAAGTGATAAACTCAGACTGAAATTTCTATATCTGAAGTCACTAATAATTTGGTATATTTTGAAGACGAAGTGACATAGTGCCAACTTTTTATACTTGACAGTTCAGTAAGTATGAAAAGAAAAGGGAAAAAAAAGGCTCAATACCCAACCCCAGGGAGACTATCAAGCTGTTATGTCGGTAGTGCTGAGGATTTAAAAGCCCAGATGTCTGACTACAGTCAGCACATACCTTTGTATTCGACTATGGAGGCATGACAAGGAAGACCACAGATGAAGTATGAAGAGGAGAGGTTGCGAAAATACACAGACGAACACACATATATACAAATACAGGCAGTTAGTGGTTTGGTTTATTATCCTTAAGAGGAAAGGTTTTGATATAAGTACATACAGTATACTGATTCATGCAAAGGTCAGTAATTAGATAAATGGTCAAAGATCAACACAGAAACATCTACAGGTTGCATATTATTTTGGAAAAGGAAAAAGGTTTAGACTGAGTTAAAATATGAAAAGCAAAAGCTCGATGTGCTCTAGCACTGAGCACAGAGCACAATTAGCTCTGTCAAAAGCCTTTGTTTGTAAATGGAGCAGACAGGCAGAAACAATTACTCTGAGTCAGGCAATTCAGCAAACGATCCATTGTTGTTGTTTTTTTTAGCCAGAATAGTGTTTTCACTTCCACACAGTTTTAAGTAGGTTGAGCTCGTTCTACACGCTGACATCGTTAGCTACAGGAAGACAAACATGCGACGGTGCGATGTACCTGTCAGTGCGTCCCCCTTCCAGGCTGAAGCGGAGGTAATTCATGCCATCCAGGTACTGTCCTGGCAGGGAGTCATCTCCCAGCTCCCGGAGGTCCTCGGCCCTCAGATACTCCCCTCCATCACCCGTAATTGTGTCATCACCTTGGATAAGCAGAGAGATAAATGGAGGTGAAATCGTGGATGGAAATAAAACCTCATCAGAAGGAGCAGTCCAAGTTTTTGAAGCTTGGTCAGGTGACCAATGATTGATCTGAGCATTAACAGCAGATGATATAAATGTGACTGGAGTGCAAACATGTTAAAAAAAAAAAAAAAAAAGTTATCTCAACAGTATCACCACAAAGTCCATTTAGTAGTGTTCTGGAGACTGTGACAATGAAATATTGTTTCCAAGATTAAGAATTCACTTTTAATTTAAACTTTTAAACCACCGTGGATGGGATGTTCTTTCAAAGAAATACTCAAAAAAAATTGAAATCTAAACATCTACAAGTCTGTGAGAATCTGGCAAATTGTATTTGCTGGGGGAACAATATACTACAAATAAAAGCTCCTGTTTGGAAACTGTTTTTTCTTGCTGGTCCAAGGAACTGATTCGGTAACACTTCTGAATTCAAGATAAAAAATTTGAAAAAACAAACGTTTAACTGCATCTGAAGGTCTCAATCAACAAATGGATTTTACTCATGAGCAAAAGTTTACTCGATTTGTTCATTCAGAGAAAATGTAATGTGTAGATAAGGACTGAACGACGTGTGTTTAAAAGCCCCCCCAAAAAACAAGTAAGTGGACCTTGAGTGGAGATCAATCTGTCAACGAATCCAAAACTGTATAATCTATTCCTATCATTATTTTATTTTTTTTCTTCTCTACCATTTAGCTTTACTCTATTTATTGACCTATTAGGATTACTCTGTTGACAGATTTTTATTGTAGCTTGTGTGAAGCAAAACATTTGTTTTCTGTTTACCTCCCCCGGTTGTCTTGCAAAAAACAGATGCATAATGCGGCAGCATTCTCTAGCACCTATTGCTACCTTCACCAAAGCACTACGGGCTCTTCTACTGTTATACAGCAGCGGTCTGAAAGAGTTTGTGAAGAACACTGTAACTCTGTCTTATTTGTGTTAAAAAAAATATATAAAAAAATAAATGGATGCGTTAAATTTGTGTTGAAAATGTAACTATTAATTTTGCAAAATAATGAGGGCTGTGGCAGTGAGTATGGACATTTTATACATATTAAGATACCATGTCTCTTCTACATCTGTATATATCTGGTAAGTCTGTTCATTACTGGAGAGATCTTCTTGGAGGAAATAGAGATACTTTGTGAAGTCTGTTTTCAATTCAAGAACAATGCTGTATTTTACAGCAAATAAATAATATATAACTATCTAGAACTAACTGTTTTTCCTCCAGGAACTTAGTGAAGCCATGACCACCAAAATGTGGTTGGTGGATTTTTTTTAAAAATATTTTCTTTTGGATTAAAGTGTTGTAACTAGGCTTCCATATTATTAATCCATATGTCCGACAGTCAAACAAATTCAACTCAAAGTCAGTACATGCCATATTACTGCACGTCTTTCCTTTGTATGCATACATAACCTACAGAGCAGTATATGGTGGTGCAGCCTGAGAGTGTGGGTGCAGCTATTCTGATAAATACAGGAGCAGTATTTGATTTTGGCACAGGTCTGGTCGAAAGCATTACGCTAGGCCAGCTGAACAAGTGAACAACATACTATAGTTAGACAGAGATGTTCTCGTGCCAAAAGTGTACTGGCTTCCTACAGAGGGAAGAGTGAATAAAATAAGAAACATCATTCAGTCAGTCATGTTTCATGTATAATTCACAGTTAAACAAGCCAGGCATTTCAGGCAGTTTCCCTGCTCCGTCTCCTCAACTCGCTTTTTAAAGTAGGTCATTGTTGTATTAAAAAATAAATTCTCTAATTACATTACACTATTACATCAAATTAATCTTGTAATGCTAATGATAACACCCACTTGATGCAGCCAACAGCTGAGCCTGCGATAAGGTGGAGATAACTTTAGCGGCATTCCAGGGAGTCCGTATTCCCTTGAGAGATACCTTGAGACTAACTGTAGCACTCTCCACAAGCAAAACGACACTCTGTTCAGGTCTCAAAGGAATATTCAACATATCGGGATGTAAATTCATTTGCTTTCCTCCAGAAAATTAGATTAAAACACTGATTCCACTCTCAGAATGTACTAGCTGTCATGTACAGAGCAGGGGCTGAAAGGGAACTGGCCTTGCACAGCATAAAGACTGGAGGATGCAGGCGGCCAGTTTCTCTCTGCGTAGCTTCCTATAAAATAACAAAATTGTTGTTTTCCACATGTCTATATGAAATATAGAAACATATAACTTCATAATTAGTGAGATTTACAGTTGTAAGGTTTTAAATTGTGGCTAGAGTGAGCCTAACTGTTTTCTTCATGCTTGTTATCTGTGTCGCTGCTTTAAATCCCATAAAACAAACCACCAGTTAATATTGAAGAATCTCCTCAAACAGATGCAGCTACAGGCTCCTTCACAATGCATAACACACCAATGCCACTCTTGCTGAAACCAGCACAGCAAGCCCTCGCACAGCACCGTGCTGAATACCTTCCTCATCCATGGGATCGTCTGACATTACATCATCATCAATGGTTTTCCAAACTGTAGGTGGACAGCACAGTCACTCACTGAAACCTTAACCTC
Source organism: Brachyistius frenatus (assembly GCF_029030835.1). Lineage (NCBI taxonomy): Eukaryota > Metazoa > Chordata > Actinopteri > Embiotocidae > Brachyistius > Brachyistius frenatus. The sequence goes on along the minus strand of NW_027210847.1, from coordinate 416,814 downwards.
ATGTTATTTCAGCAAATGTTAAGTCAATGAAAATCATGGATTGGTGGACAATTGCCTGTTTACACATCCAGCAGACACAACACAAGATTAACATTCATTTTTAGTTGTGTCTGGGTCCACCTGATGAATGTAAGTCCAACATTAACTCTTTAGCTCTGGTTTTTATCTCAACAAAATCCTGAGAGAAAGAATCAGGAAGTTTAGCTGCTTAATGCTGTTTGGTACTACGAGTTGCAAGTAGTGTATACGTTGGTATTGGAACTAATCAAGAGGCTAATTTGTGTTTAGCAAATTCATTAAAAAAAAAAAAAAAAAAGGGGGATGATGTGGGTCATACAATTAATCTAGTCAATCTATATTGACTATATGTGTATAGTTTGACACATGGCTAGGCGATAGAGTTGCCCCCATTTCATTTGAGAGTAAAACATAGGTTGATGTCGACAGGGTTAAGTGTGTAATATGACTTACCCTCTTCATCTGAGACATCCAGTACTTCAGTCATGGTCTCTGGAACATTCAGCTTGTGTTTCTCTGTCACAGTCTGGCATCACAGAGGAAACAGATCCCATTAAATGCAGTTTACACAAACTCATGCAACTCTTGCTGGATTTAGCATTTTGAGTTTTTTGTGACTGTTGTGATAAAAAAAAAAAATGCAACTGCTCTTATAAATTTGTGTGCAATGTTTGTTTTTGGTTAGTGGTAGCTGGCAAAAAAAAAAAAAAGTATGACTTTTATAAATAAAATTGTCATAAATATGAATAAATGCTGTGAGTGAGTGTGACATACCGTCGTGGTGGTAATGATCTCCTCAGTGACAACCCTCAGTGTGTCCACCACCGAGATGTAGCCCAGCCTCCGAGCAATACCCAGTGCAGTGTTACCATTCTAGATAAGAGAAAAAAAAAAATGATCAAATGTGTGTACTTACGTGTGTCTGCTGATGTTAACATGCATGTGTGTTTACGCACCACAGTGATAGCGTTGGGTTTGGCACCGTATTGCAGCAGTACATTAATGATGTGTGTGTTTCCTTGTTGAGCTGCCTGGTGAAGTGGAGTGTATCCATTCTGGGAAGACATTTTTTTTTTTTTTTAAATTCGATCAAATGTAGTCACCATATACATTTTGTTTACATATTGTTTCAATTAATATGTATTTTGCAGCAGCAATATGGGTGCTGAAATGGATTACCAAATATGCCTGGATTATTTCCAAGATTCTGAAGATGTATTTGTTTAATATATTCAAATAGTTTTTAATTAATCTAGAAATGTTATGAATGGTAAAATCCTACAAGCCCAGGAATCTGCGGAGGTTAATTTGCTTCAGTACCTTGGTCTTGGCGTTGACACAGGCTCCATTCTGAAGCAGAAAATTTACCATCTTGACGTTCCCATAGTGACATGCTACAATCAACGGGGTGTAGCCCAACTGTGAAACAACAGCAAATCAGTTTCAATTCTCTAATCAGGAATAACACAAAACACTGCACAGGAAACACTGTAAAAATACTATTACTGAAAGGGATAAATTCAGCAGACCAGAACAGGACTTTTAACCACATTAGAACAAAAAGATATCAAGCTAAATGCAGAACATAAAGAAAGCTCATACTTTGGTTTGCTGGTCGAGGGTGACTCCATTTCTGGCCAGGATTTCAGCAACGGACACTTTATCCTCCTGGGCTGCCAGATGGAGGGCAGTCAGGCCACTCTGTATGAGGAACACATATAGTCATGTTGCTAATGTGATATTATAAAGAAGATAGATCCTGAGGGTTGGATTAAGATTTCATTTTTGATTTAAAGGATTAGAAAAGATGTTTGGATTTAGATGGTATGGAAGTCTTCTCTCAAGACATTCCTCATGATTAAATAGTATTCAGACATAGTGTAGCTTTAATTAACAGCAGCTAGGTCCAAGAGGTGAAACGCACCTCTCATACTGTGTGATCCTAGTGGTATACTTCTTAAATGTAAGTTCCCACAGTACCTTGGTGGGAACGTTGACCTGGGCTCCCTTGCTCATTAACAGGGCGGCCATTTCTGCGTGACCCTCCTGGGAGGCCAGATGGAGTGGAGTGACACCCTGCTTGGTCAGGATGTTGGTTTCTGCTCCGTACTGCAGCAACACTGTGGCGATTTCCATCTGGTCCTTCTTAGCCGCAATGTGTAGAGGAGTGTAGCCGTTCTAATTCACGTGAGAGATATATGAGTTTTACTGCTGAACTCAGCACTGGATGTTGTTGTAAACCTTTGACAAGTACTAAAGGATAAATCAGGCTATATTTTCACTGTCAACTAATCCCTTGTGCAGGCCCAAACCAGCAACGAACATATCCCAGATAAAAAAAAATAATTGTATGCGTATCAGTCTGATATCATCCTCCATTCTGCCACAGAGCTCCGTTTCTGTTCAAAAACTATTAAAAACACATCAGTGAGTCACTGTTGGATCAGCTGACCTATTCCTCCATTACCATGAACACACACAATGTAGATTAGTGTCACTCAATGCCACATAACCTGTCCTGCTTTTACAAACACTCACTAAAACACCAAATGTGGATTCATCTTCGCCTGCTTGAGGCTTCAGTGGCCATATGTTTTAAATATTACAGAGCCTTCCTAAAAATGAGAGTCTAGAAAACCGTGAACCTATCAAAATGTGATGAGTGTCCATTCTGCATGCCTTTTTTAAAACACTTCAGCTGGTCATTTCCCATCGACTGTCTTGTAAAACTCAGCTTTCAATTAGGGGACAACAAAATAAATACCATCCAACATCCGTCCTGCTCTGTGTGTGGTGAAAAGTGAAGATTGTAATGAAATTATTCTCAGTGGATTTCATCACTTTATCATGTCTGAGTTCCTATGGTTTCTTTGCCTGATTGAGGCAAAGCGTTGAACCAAATTGAAAGGAAGAATTATTTTGACCCACTTGCTGTGTTCCAAGTGGTGTACTTGTGTACTAACTCTCACTATTTTGAGTGCATAAGTGTGTTACCCGAATGATGCACTCAAAAGTGTGAAACAATGGACACTTTCCACCCTAAACGGTCACCATCTTGGCTACGCAGAGGAAGGGGCATAAAGGATTTTTGAATTAAGGCATCTGAGGAAGCTGCAGCTGACCCTGAACACCACACAAAAGTGTTTTATTTCTCACTGCTGCTGTTAGACAGAGGAATCAGTGTGTTTATTGAGTGTGAAGGTGGAGGAAACAAAAATGTTAATTTCTGGGGAAAATAATTAAATCTGGTGATATTTTGACAGGTGATGTGTTCAATGTTGAGGTTATTTCCAGTCAGTGCGGAAGGGCAGTGTGTGATTTGAAACAACACTACTCTCAGAATTCCTGCACTACACAAGTAAGAGTCCTAACATGTAACTTAACATGCATTTGTTAGTGCACTCAGGGAAGTATGTATTTGGAACACAGCAACTGTCCTCTAATTGTAAAAGAAAAAAGACCTTGTGAGAAAGGCACATTAATCATGACAATCAACATGCCACTCCAGGCATATCCTCATCTGTGAACTGTGGACCCACCTTGGCCATGGTGTGGGGTGACGCTCCTTTGTCCAAAAGCAGGAGCGCCACCTTCTGGTTATCATAATGCGCTGCGACATGAAGGGGGGTGAGGCCGTTCTGTAAGGGATGGATGGTGAGTGCACATGGGGTTAAACAGCAGTGAGCGCTACACTAAACACACACACACAGTTAATAAGAAGTGTTAAAAAGAGTAGGACTTCAGACTGAAATGAAGATTAGATGGTAAAAGCAGGAAGGATCACTGGATGGGTCCTTATTATAAAGCAGAGAAGAACATATTCAAAGGGGAAAAAGGGAATGTTGATGTAAGAAGGCATCTGTTAATAATGGCTGATTTTACTCAACAAGGCTTACCAGTGTTCTTGTAGTCAACTTAATCTCAATACAGAAAACCAGCAACACACTATTTAGATTTACAGATACACTCACGTGCAGAAAAGGGTTCGCTAAAATATGTATATATCAGTCGTGATTCCATTTTTGTATCATATTGTACATCATGCACATGCTCTAATTAATTTTACAACATTAGCCATGAATTAAAGGTAGACTGTATTTTATTTTGGATGCATACCTTCCCAGCAGAATCAGGAGGAGCATGACGCTGCAGCAGGAGCTTGGCAACATCTAGGCTTCCATATTTGGACGCCACATGCAGGGGAGTGAAACCTTTCTGTAAAGAGACACAACCGGAGAGCACAGTCTTGAGAAATGTGCAATTTTATCTTGTCTGCACAAGCGAGGTCATTTTAATGTTACATGAGTCAATAAATCCATTTAGATTCATAAGTGTTTAAGTGTTTACTGTATTAACATCTCAAGGCCTCAGGGAGTCAATAAATGTGCATGTTTAGCTACATTTTATTTATTGAAGGTATTAAGTGGAAACGCTCTGATGTTGTTCAAATGATTACAAACTCAGTTTACTATGTTTTCCATTGTGTCATCTCTGGAGCAGATTCCTAACAGCCCTGAACAAATCAGTCTGCACCCATCATGGCTTAGCCACTGTTGATTAGTTCAGTAGTCACCTTCCACCACAGGAGTTACTAATGAAATGAATGGTGGCTCTGTTCTATTTAAGCGTCCCAACAGGCCATGAAACTGTGACAGTGAGCCAGCATTAACATGTGCAATACCAGCACCCTGAAACTAAAGCAGCCAAATAGAATTCAGCCAGCATAAATGTAACACCTATACTCGCTCTTCTGTGACAAAATGTTTGCTGTAAAAAAGGTCTTCAACACACCTCGGCAGAGTCATGTCACGTTCAAACCAAAAGTAAACACACGAAAGAGGAATAAGTGGGTAAATTTGGTTTAAATAAACATCACATCAGTGACCAACTGGAGTGCATTTATGCAGTTTGGGCTTTCCTCAGATTTTTAAGAAAAAAAAAGCAGTAAACATAGAGAATTACTAGAAATCAAACATTTCTATTGTGTAATTTTTTTTATGATATGGTAAGATATAATATATAATAAGGCTCATCATTGATACCTTAAAGGAAAATCTCATCGGCCAGGATACTCTACAGCTGTACACCTGTCTGTTTGGCTAATGTCATAAAACAATGGAGAACACCCAGGATATGATGCGAAACCCCAAAATGGTCATTTAACTTCCATTTTCATTTAAGGACAGCAGAGGGCGCACTTTAACCACTTTAAACTCCAAGTCTAGTGTTGACTGAAACCACATAATCAGCTTTTATGACCCAACCCTGCCAATGGAGGAAGCAGTCCTTTGTTTGTTAAACCCTGGATTATATCTGATGCAATGGATGCACAAAAACAAGAAATTGTTTTTGGAAAAGGTGACAATGGGGGAGAAATTGTTTACCTCGACAGAGTAATGAAAAATAACTGTATTGGGAGCAAAAACAAGAGTAAGGACTATGATAAACATGCTTGGATGTATGGACAGATGGTGTTACATTTGTATTACAGCGTAACAACTTCCCCTGATTTGGTTTCTTTAGCAACAGCCACACCCTTCCTCCCCAGAGAGAAGCCAGGGAGACACACATCAATAGTAGGAGAGAGCAGCAGCACTAAACCTGACAAACCCTAGATCACTAAATGCTTTGTCTTGTCCTTCTTATTATATAAATAAATTAAAGCGTTAATCTGTCCTAGAGTGGGTGGAGAGTGAAGATCCTGACTGTACAGTCTCCTCTGGTAAACAGTGTTGATGATAAATCACTTGTGCTCAGGCTTCATGCACAATTCAGAGGAAAGCAGCAGCTTTATGACCTCATCAATCATTCATCAGAACTGGGTCAAACAGACAAGACCTGCAGATCCAGAAATAATGTGACCTCTTTATCTCATTCTTCAGCAAAGGACACTAGAGGGTCATGGCATTGGCCACTTCTGCTCTTGAATGTAATGTATTTTGTATGCATTGCTGATCATTTTTAAAGGGCAACTGCACCAATTTTGAATATCACTGTCAGTTTAATAAGGGATCTACTTAGCTTTGCGTTGTGGAGATTGAGAGACATTTACAAAGCAACGAGGCTTTGCCTAGACAGATCATCATAATACCAAGCTCTGAACACCGATTTAGTTATAAAGGTCAAATTTAAAAATGAAGTTGAATGTTTACCACTAATACGTTCCTCTACCCACCTTTGTGGCCAGTGAGTGTGAAGCCCCGGCCTCCAGCAGCACAGAAGCAGTTTCCACCTGTCCCTCCCTGGCGGAGATGTGGAGGGGGGTGTAGCCGTTTGTTGTGGCAGCATCAGGATGGGCCATGTGCTGCAGCAACAGCTGTACAATCTCTGTTTTCCCTAGACGGGACGCAATGTGAAGTGGAGTCTGGTCCTCCTAAACAGGACATAGCGGAAGAATAATGGTTACCAGTAAAAAAAAAAAAAAAAAGTAGTTTATTCCTTATTGGGGGAAAATGCTAAAATAAAGAGTCGTCAGCATGTGCGCTATCGTGATAACTGCAGTCTCACCCGTGCCCGTGCATCCACCATTGCTCCGTTCCTCAGCAGACATCTGACCACCTCCACCTGACCTGCCCTGGCTGCCATATGTAATGCTGTTTCCCCACGCTGTACACACACAAAGCATCATATATAGGTCAGCAGAGTCAACATTCAACATATTTAGACTGGTTGATCTGAATTGTAATATTTACACTTTTGTCTCGTTCAAAAATTGCTAACTTGTTTCTGATCACTCACAATATTGCTGACGTCAGGCGAGGCTCCGTTCTGCAGCAGGAGCAGGACGATGTTTAGGTGACCCATGAAGGCTGCTACGTGGATGGGAGTTAGACCAGACTGGACACAGGAGGGAGAAGAGTAGCGATGATTGGATAAAATAAATGCTCGTGTAGTGCGCTTCAGATTAATTACTATGCAAACATTTTTATTTTGTCATCAAACAATTTCTAGTATTTTTAACCCAGCCAATGATAAATGTTGTATTGGACAGAATTGACTCTTCATTGCTTACACGACATGCTTTTTTTTTTATTTTTTTTTTAAATTCTTGCCTTTATCTATATTTATCTTTATGCAGTATTATTACTATCTAAATAGTATCATAATATGAATTTATTAATATTAAAGCTTTATTTTGGCAACAGTAACACTTTCAAACATAAACTATTAGAAAAACGGCTAAGATGGCAGCTGAAGAAAAGATAACTGTGTACATCTGCTACCATCTTGAATTGTTCTCTGGTACTCAGTGTAGTTAAGATGCATTCAAGTGTGTAAAGCACCTCTGTAATGGCCTGGATGGAGGCTCCATATTTGACCAGCAGCTCCATCACCTTCACTCGGTTCTTCTTACAGGCTATGTGCAGAGGAGTGAAGCCATTCTGTGGAGGAAACATGGCACATAAATACAATGAACTGTGACCACACACAATAAAGAGTACAGTTAAACATTCATCTTAGTAAAAAAAAAAAAAAAAAAAAAAAAAAGCACCTGCTGAGTCCATGCACTGTATATAGCTACACTAAATGATCCTTCTGACTTGTATTAACAGGTTAAATTTCCATAGGTGAATTTCTATCTTTGTGACCTACCAATGCTCTGGCATTAGGGTTGGCCCTCTTGTCCAGCAGCAGTTTGGTGACTCTGTAGTGACCACAGTGAGCTGCCACATGTAACGCTGTCAGGTAGTCCAACGTGACGTCATCAACAGGAGCCTTGTGTTGCAAAAGGTGTTTGACGCACTCAACATGGTCACCTTGTGCCGCCATGTGGAGAGGGGACAGCCCGTTCTAAAAGTGAAAGAGAGGCCGTTCAGTTTGATGTAGGTAACAGGTGCTGTATGAAAAATATTATACAGTTCAGGGCATACTGATGGCTGTAAGAAACCTCTGATTGAGCTTTTTAAATATGCACTAATCAAGATCTTTATATAAACAGTGGCTTAATTGACTTTGCGTTAAGTGAAAGATATCGGTTGTTATTGGCAAATCAGAAAACTATCACCTGTATCTGCAGTTCCCTTCATATCTACTGAGCTTTTATGGTGTCTTTAAATTCTCAGATTTGGTTTTACAGACCACAACATTACTGTACAGCAGCAGCAGGCTATGCATTGACTGTCAGTATCATACAGGTAATTGACATATTGGGCTAATAGAGGTCAAACCAAAGTTTAAAAAAGAGTAAATACTGTATACATACATATTAACAGTAATGTTGCTGGAGATAAGCACTTATTTTCAACAAATTAACCACATCAGCTTTGTGGAGGTATCCCCACAAGAAGTCAACATATCTGATTAATGCAGGTTTAAAGTTTTGTTCTAATTTTAACGCTGCTAAAATGAACCTTTAATACTTGACATGTTTCACGTTCAACTGCCAAAATAACTCCATGAAAAGTTCAAAGCACGGCTTTGCAATAATTCCAAAATGTTTTTTTTTTTTATATATATATATATGTTGCTTCTTGTCAACTAGCAAGTTACTGACTAATACATCTAAGATTAGGGATTTGACTATTGTACAGTAGGCACAAAAACACATTCATTTTAGGTAAAATAAGCAAACAAAGTTGCCAAATATGTTCGTGTGTGACTCATTCAAATGTTGCAGTCGTTTCTGGTCGGCTAAGAATGGGGGTATACGATTTCAGACAACACTTCCCTGTTGAAATTCACCCACTACGCAAGTAAGAGTTCCGTCCCCTTCCCCCCTCCTCCCCACACACACAATCAAAAAATAAACAAAAACAACAACCTTTTTCTCCGTCTTTCCTGTCACCATGTTTACAGCGGTGCACAGAAGAGTAACCAGGGCCAACTGTCATAAACACTTTATGTTGTCACACAGCAGAGAAGATTGAAAACAAAACAAAAAAATGCAGTATCGGTTGACATTCACTATGTTTCACCACACAGGATTAAAAAAAGACAGATTGCCCAACACCCATTTTTGGCCCTGATGCGCTATGCCTTCTGGTTTAGGATACTATTCTGCTGATATTGCATTGTTAAAACTTGGCATAACACAGGAATCTTGTAAAAACTGAATGGACATGTGACACACCTTGGTCCTGGCCAGCAAAGGTGCTCCTCTCTCCAGCAGCAGTTCCACAGCTGTGTCATGTCCACTCCGAGCTGCACAGTGCAGGGGAGTCAGACCATCCTATCGAACACACATACAAAGAAAAATACAACAATTCAAAGACATTCAACACATACTGACATTGAACAGGCTCAACACGAAAGAACAATGGTGGTTTAACTTTACGGGTGTCGTTGCTTGTATGCAGAAATGTGTTTTTCCACCAATATAGTTGAATTGGGATCAACGGCTTAACCTGAAAAAGACCTCAGTAGCAGCTCTCACAAAGTCAGGTATCTATATGCAGATGTTGCCTGATGTTGATCAACACAGACTGGATGTTGCCAGAATCAGATATAGCTAATTACATCATTATCCTGCTGGCTGCCACACAACAACAGAGCAGAGCACGGGTCAGTGTCCGGTGTGATACTAATTTTAATCCACTGACCAACAGCAGTTCACATCTGTTGTTGCTAATAGGCATAAACTTAATGCACTGACCATTTGCTGCGACAGTGAATGTGACAGCTGAAACATTTGATCTGAGAGAATTCTACCAGTAATAGCAAAACGTGTGAGAAATTAACCTGAGCAACGGTGGGAAGGAGAGGCTGCATGTTGTGCTGTGAAGAACAGGTGAATTTCTTTGAAAATGAGGTCTGAGGCTTGCTTTAAGTTTTCTGTGCTGTTGCGGCACTCACCCTTGTTTTAGCATCAATCTGAGATCCACGGTCCAGTAACAGCCGAACCATGTTGGTGTTGCCACGCTTCGAGGCCACATGTAGGGGAGTGATCCCATTCTGCAGGTAGGATAAAACAACGTTTTTATTGATCAAACGGTTACAGATATTTAAATCTCATAATCAAATCAAATCTCTTTTAAAATAACATATAACCTGTTTAAAGATCATTTCAAATTTAGCTAAACTAATTGCAAACCTAATGAACACTGAATTTTGTAAACATACCATATAATTTGACATTGGAAGGGAAAAGTCTGTACTCTAAGTTGAGCTCCATATATTTCAATGGAACAGTGTGTGTGTGTGTGTGTGTGTGTGTGTGTGTGTGTGTGTGTGTGTGTGTGTGTGTGTGTGTGTGTGTGTGTGTGTGTGTGTGTGTGTGTTTTGTTGCACAGTGAGAAGTGAACAAGGAGCTATTTTTATTCACATTGTTTGGTGGGTTAAAAATAAGATATTTAAATTTGTTTTAGCGATGTTATTGGTTAAAAAGGACCAAATTCACACCTGAAAAGGTTTGACTAAAAATTATTGGATTCATTTTGGACTGTTGAGCTGTGTGGAGGGGTTGGTACTTGGTAAGACACAGCGTACAGTCCACGCTTTAGTTACTCTCTTTAGTTAGTGACTCTAGAGATGAAATCAAATGGCTAGTAGTGCACAAATTCACAAGTATGGAATTACTGTGTCTTCAATGCACTTCATCAGACCCACAAAGCTGTGCTTATTAGTGTGCTATCTTACCCTTGCTGTGAAATCAACTGCTGCCCCTCGGTTCAGCAGGAGTGTGGCCACATTGACGTTCCCATAATGGGCAGCAATATGCAGAGGGGTGAATCCACTCTGGAAGGCAGACAGGAAAGAGACACACAGAGAGGTGGAGAGAGGTTAGACGTTTGCTTTGCCTCTTAAGTCCTTCAACTTTGACCTTTGCTTCTTGACCCAGCATGCATCAGTCACAGCAAGCAAAAAGGAAATTGAAAACAAAGACAATGAAAATGTCACTTTAAAAAAATCATAAATTTTCTTTCTTCTTTTTTTGGGAGGGGGAAATATCCAAGTCAGAATGTTTAGCATCTTTACACAAAAACCCAAAACACACACCCTACTGCCATGCAATGTATAGGTCACAGACACTAAAATAAGACAAAGCATTTCATTGGCTTAAAAAAAAAAAAAAAAAAAAAAAAAAAAGTCAAATGAAAAAGTCAACAAAAGCTTACAAAAAGACAAAGTAATACACACAGACTGTCATCAAGATTGACATGAAGATGGACAAATAATATTATCTACCTAAAATCAACACCAAATTATGATAAAATCATGAAGTGGCACATAACAATAAAAATGTTTGCCATTAACACAAAAGTGCACTATGTAAACTGTATGTAATAGAGATATCAGTTAGCAATGAGAATACATGAGAAAAGTTAGAGATTGGAGAGCAGGTTGGAGTTGTGAAATTCTTGCCTTACCTTGCCATTCTGTAAGTGTTGGTCCGATTTAATGTGAAAAAGTTGTTTACAAAAGTGTGAAGAATACAGTGACTAACGTGATGGTTTCAAAACTTTACACAGTCAAAAGCTTAGAATGGTGCAAATTAAGTTAGCGTGGATGCAACATGCTCTTGAATGCCAAGTTTTTGGCATGAAGGTAATATTTTTAAAACCGCATAAGCTTCCCATGCCATTATTGATTAACATTGTTTGTAGAAGTAAAATAATAAATGTTGACTTGAGGATTTTCTAAGAAAGCATGCATTTCAAATCTGGAAACTGTTACATGTGGAAGACTAGGGCTGCCAATATCAAAATAAAAAATATTTAATACATTTCAGTTTTTCATTTGTGTGTCCATTATCTATTGGATTCATAAAATTTCAAAGTGGAATTATATTTAAAAAATGTAGCCAATCTTGGCTGATATCTTGAAACTTGATCATAAGTTTGTGTGTGTGTGTGTGTGTGTGTGTGTGTGTGTGTGTGTGTGTGTGTGTGTGTGTGTGTGTGTGTGTGTGTGTGTGTGTGTTTGTTTGTTTTGAATAATTATTCCTCGTATCTTTTGTCAAATCTGTTGAAGTCAACCCTCAAAATTACAGGGTGAAATATAACTGACTGAAAACAAGCGGACATGATTACTTTTAATTTGCCCTGTTTCTGGTCAGATTTTAAAGAAACGTAAGTCTAATGTGCTTGCTGATGCACAGTGTCTGCCCATTTGGAAAAAAAAATAATGCATTTTATCTGTAATTTCATTATGGGAGTGTTTTGCTTTGGCATACACAATGTACAGACTATATAGTGTGTAGTGTATGCGTGTTCAAACATCATTTTATGATTTATGTGCATTTTTGTCAAATATCATGAGCACACAGGTGGAAAATGAAATTTCAATTTGATTGAAAGATTTCACTTTTAGTTTTGCAGTGCTTAACCTCCATACATAAGCAGCAGTATACTGTAATATTATCAGTCATCATGTAAACAACACTTTAATCTACTGTCAGTAGTGCGAGTTCGAGGTAGTTCTAGACTCTAGAAATCATGCAACACAACAACAATAAACAAAATCACAAGACATAATAAAAGACAGTATACATTCATAGCTTCACCAGAAATACATCAACACAATATTCATCAAATCAAAACCTTAAAGGAGAAAATATCAGTCGCTTACAGTAAATCAATAAACTATACATATCATGTCAAATACAATCATGTCGTTTAGAAATATTTCTAAATGTACTGAGGGTCGCAGATGGAGGTAAAACAAAAGGTGCTTTCTGAGCTAGAAACAAAATTTACATTCAAAAACAAAGAATGAAAAAGCATACAAGTAAACTTGAATAGTCAAATTAAAAGGCCCGAATTGATGCATAAGCAGACTGCGCAGTGCCTGAGCAAAACACACACGGCAGTAGTTTAGCCATTCCTGTCAGCCGTGCATGTAGCCCTCTTATTCTACAGTACCAAACCAACAGAAATAGTAAGAAGTGTAAAATGAACCAACTAAATGTTTATCTACACCATGCAGTGCTGTGGAAGTGAAAGAAATAAAGTTCGTGGAGAAAAAGGAAAGAGAAATGACAAAAGGATGGGACTGTGTGGTGAATCTGTGGAGAAAAGGATCGTATGTATACCTCAGTAGTCCTATTGACCATCATCTGTTGCAGGAGGAATGAGGGAGGGAAAGATCGGTTTAGTTAGACTTGTTGGATACATTAATGTGCCATGATGGATGCACAGAAGCTCAGAGACAGCGGTGCAGCCAAACACTAAACTGTGGATCGTCAAGGGTCAAAAGCGCTTTACTGTGCTTTATAGCTGATATCAGGTTTATAGTATATCGGGTTGTTTTTTGGTTTTTTTCCCAACCAACAATCCAAAACAATTTATAGCACAACAAATTGTCAAATGTTTTTTTGTAAATTTGCAAGAAATTGTTCTATGCATTGCTAGTGGTAATGACAAATAGTTAAAGTCCAAACACCTTGATGACTTAGAAAATAAGTACAGTAAGATTAACAAAACATTAGCCACTGAATATAGTGCCTGGTCTGTTGTTGCCGTTTCCACGACAACTTTGTGTTTCTTTGTGTTCATCAAAATAGCTCCCCATGTGCCAGACTTTCATAAAGAAATTTCATAGTTTTTTCAATTAATAATGAAAAGTTAAAAAAAAAAATGCCATCTTGTACAGTTCAATACTCTAAACAACATTTTACCATTCCACAGATTATCATTTTATAATTTTTGGTCAACATATCTAAAGGCACTTACGATAAAGAACATAGCGACAGGTTGAACAACAGTTAACAGTTTCAACAAGCCAACTTTAAGTTATTATTATCCTTAAATTCTTTGATGGCTGCAGTTTTTTTTTACGAGAGTCTCAGTTTGCTAAACTGGAACATCAGTAGACCGTTTCATAATTACGTGCAGCAGCATGTGTTTTAAGTGTACGTGTGATTGACTGTACATGCTGCAGTTTATAGACGTTCTCCTCTGGACCTTCCATGTGAGTCATACTGAGCATGACTGCATCCCATCACCAGAAATACATATGGGTTTTTTTTTTTTTTGTAAACGCATATAGCCTGAGACTTCACAGTTTTTTTTTTTGTTGCGTAAGAATATAGTTGGTTGATAAAAAAATAAAAAAATCAAAATGTAGTGATGTAAATCATCGTCTCACTACGCACTTAAAGCTGCTATCAGAGGAGCGGTCTGAATTATAAATTAGTGTTTCAACTTCAACAGGTGACCTGTTCCATCCCCTGCTGATGGTCTACAAACAATCTTAAAAACAACCTCCATCCCCCACTGTTTGCATGCAGCCCCCAGATATGACCACGATACAACCTGCAGACAGTGGCACACTCCATGCAGTGGACAGTGCTACACCGGTGCAGCGAGATAGGAGGGGGTGATGAGGGGAAGTATGTGAGAGGTAGCATTTAAAGAGAGAAAGGAAAAAAAGAGGGAGACACAGTTAGTGGCAGGATCAAGAGTGACGTGGCAGGCACGGAGACACTGAACGGGAGAAGAAGGGAGAAAGAGAAATATGCACCCACAGACTGATGGAGACACAAACACGCTATATAAGTTTGCAGAGTTTCACGGGAACATTACAAGATGTGGTTTTCTATCATTAATTAAGTCGTACATTTAAGTTTTGCCGACACACCGGCTGTGATTGGTACCTGGATATTTGATCTGAATAAGGAAAATCTTGTAATAACAATGAAACAATGACATCCAGCTTGCCAGCTTCCAGACAATGTAAAATACTGATTTCCTTTTTTTTTTTTTTAATTTCCCAATCCTTCTATTAATTTTGTATTTTTTTTTTTTTTTTTACACATCTTTAAGACTGAACAGCAAAACATGTTGCTGCCCCTCAAAACAACTCGTACTTGTCTGTCGGTCCAAAACAGCTTAAAGTGACATTCCAGTTTACGTAATGAATGCTACTTCCTTACCCACTGAGCACAGTTACGTCCAAAAAGCGTCAGTTTAACATCTTTGCCGTTGAAATGATGTCCACTGAGGAGCCAGAATGAACGTTTTTGCGATGTCTTTTTTCAACACATTTTGAACATTCACTGTGGACGTCACTTGGATGTCAATAGTTAACACTAAAAATACATTTAAAAAGACGTTTAAAAATAGCTTTCATTCTGGCTCCTCTGGTGTGATTTGAACGTTCAGGCAAAGAACATGTTTTTGCTGATGCAACAATTTACAACTGTTCTAAAAATGAGGGAAGCTCGCAGTTATGTCCTGCAGGAATTTGTACTCTCGCCGGGTTCACACTGTGTTTCTTCTCAGTTAATTCAAAAAAAATTCAGAAGTCAAAAAACCAAGGGTCTCCCACCAAAACTCCCAGGTAGGTCTGTGAATCGCCAACTTGTTTAAACGACAATGTTGAGTAACGGTGTACTGATTTGGCATTGACTTGTCAAAAGGGGGCTATGCATGTGTTGACATGTAATAATGTTGGCCAAAAAAAAAGTGCTAAATTACTCTGATCATGGTATTTCATCTAGATCTTAATGACAAACTGGAACCCAAAAGTTTCCGATTCAGATGTCCGAATAGCAACTGGGGAATAACTCTGGAACTGAGGGCAAATTCATTTTCACTGTGGGTAGGTGTATTACCATCTATAAAATCAGAAACACCGTACCTCAAGTAGAAGCCGTGACATTTAAGAAAGAATAATCATTGAAATTATTGAAATATCGTCATTGTGGGAAGAAACACCATCACGACATAAAAAAAAAAAAAAAAAAATACAATTATCGTGAGCCTGAACAGCTTCATCTTATGCAGAAATGTGGTTCAAACTATCATAACCATCGGTAGAAATGTTGTTCTACATATTTCATTTGTGACTTTCACTAGCAGTAATGTCATTACTACCACTGTAAAACCCTCACATAAGAAGCTCCCATTCTTTTACTTGAACATTACCTTCAGTGAAACTGTTTCTTACCAGTTTTCCACCAACTCATCTACTTTGCATAATAACAAAAGAAAAATGAGACCCTCTAATTATTAAGATCGGATGTAATGAGAACGGCATAATCAGATAGTTGAGCATCAGGATAACTTATCCAGATACAGATCACAGTTTATTAGCAGACGTAAACAAGGTCTCAAGAGAGTCATGTGGGGATTTATAACAGTGGAGCCCGGTGTTAATCAGCCAGAACTATTGACAATTACATAAAAAAAAGTTAGATGGGTTTTCCGTGTTTACCTTCTGCATTCTGTACTTCAAATATCACCACATGGTATTTACCCAAATCTACTATAGCCATAGTACCACAGCAACTCCATTTCCTTTATTTAGCTCCTGAGGACCACAGAATGGAAACAGTGGCACAAACACAAAGCACTATTTTAGCTCGACTTTCACACATGCCAACCCTTGTAGGTCAAACTGTGCTGTGGCCATACCTTCGACTGGACATCTGCATTGTGATCGTTCTGGAGGAGCAGGGCGGCCGATTTGGTGTCATCCTTGCGGGCAGCAATGTGCAAGGCGGGCAGGCGGACCTTGCCTTTAGTATCATTCTCCAGTAAGATCGAGACCACCTGGTTGTGACCTTGCTGGAGGGCAATGGCCAGAGGGGTAAAGCCATCCTGGAAGAGAGGAGAGGGGGAGGAGAAGGTGGAGAAAGGAAGTGTTCAGTATTGTTTCCACATTGTATTCTATTAGAAGTACCTTTTCCAAAATAAATGAGGTGAAATGACCTGTTCTATATTTCCATAGGACTCAATCTGGACAACCGTGGTTATGCCCCTCTTAGTTTGCAATTTTTTTGATCAAGGTGAAGATACTGTCAGTAAAACTATTCCTGCATAAGTTTGAAATTACCAGAACACACGTGTTATGCCATTTGATATCCTGGATTATTTTTCAGTGGAGCATCCCTGCAGGAAATGTCACTCAGAGGAGGTAAACAGTGATTCAAAGAATAGAAAAATAAAGGCAGAGTTAAAAGTTAGAAGATGAATTTGTCCAGTTCTTGATTTTTTTTTACCAAATATCTGAAAAATAATAACATTCCCATCAGTCTCTGCACTTCATGGTGAACATGGTGAACACCTACACCTACTAAACATCATGAAAACATTGTCATAGTGAATATGTTAGCATGCTGACATTAGCATTTAGCTTAAAGCAAAGCTGCCCAATTACCGACTGTTAGGACCCTATTTTTGTTCCCAGAGGAATTCGAGGTGAACAAAAATAGGGTCCTTAGTCTTGTTCGGCAATACTTTGTTAATCCTCAAGTTTTCCCCGTATTTAGGACCGAACATGTTCTGGTTGTTATGGTTGTGGTTTGCATTTTCATGGAAATGTGGTCACGGTATAGTTTATGGGCAGTCCACTATAGTCCTGTGTTATTGTCTTCTTCAGTTGCACACAGACACACTCCTCTCACCTCTGTAGCAGTGCTCTGGTTGCCTCCATTCTCGAGCAGGTACCGCACCACATCCAGGTGATTCTCCTGGGCGGCCATGTACAGAGGAGTGAATCCATTCTACACAAACAAACACATAAAGTTAACAGTAAATTATTGCTAATGGGAAAATCTTTCAAATCCACCGTATTTAACATCTGCTATAAGGACCCCAAATAAAGCAATGGCTCTTTAACGTGAAATTAGGTCTGAGTAATACCAGAGGATGACAGCCTTAAACAACTTCAGCAGTAGCGAGCAGAGACTCACCTGAGACTGTGAATTAATGTCAGCTCCCCGTTTGACCAGGAGCTTCACTACTTCAGCCTGACCAGCCAGAGAGGATATGTGAAGTGCTGTGTTTCCTTTCTGGATGAGTAGAAAACATAATTTGATTTCAAATGCGTTTTAAAAATGATGACTGTTAGGTAATGCAATAATCAACAGCTCTGGGGGTTGATGACTCTTAATTCATTTAGTTTAATAAATGACAATGCGTCCGTCACCAAGACACAGTTGTGGCTGAGAGCAGAACATAAATAAGACTGCCAAGTCGTTTAAATCCACACAGTTTGAAACTGTTTTTTTTCCAATGGTTTTCAACAATACTGTTTTGCTTATGAACAAACATTAGCAGTTAACTGGCTACAAACCCTTTTATTCTCTTTGAATATAATAATGAAATACTCTATCCCTCACATTACACCTCTGCCATTTAGAAACTGACACCAGTAAGAGTTACAACGTGAGAAACCAGCTGAGTAATGAGGCTGGACCTTCTCTAATTGCAGGAGCTGGGATGATCAACATTGCTGAAGCATCAGACCGCCATGTTTACTACTCCACTGAACATATTATTCCACAACTCCATTTCAAAACACTAAATCAGCAGTAGAAGCTTGTTTTTCTCAATTAATTATATCAGTAGTAAGGAGATGAAGCTGCCCTCTTACCTTAAAACATTGCTTCAAAACATTTCAAAGGCTGGAGTCATATATTTAAAAACCAATTTGAAAAAAAGGGGCTTCTCCTAAACTGATATTCAATATTAGTTTTTCCATTACATTGTAATTGTTCTCTGGATGAATAAATGTTAACTTCTTAAACTACTTTAAGTAATACAAATAAGTTGATGTTCTGCAGTTGCAGTCAACATAAAGCTCAAACTAAATATATTGATTGTATGAAATTTAGAACTTCTATGCTGAGTGGTCTCTCGGCTCTAGAGATTCAGTGCCTGTTAGGTGTAAAGTTTCAGTCGAGCGTATTAGGAGAGAAAGATTAGCAGTCATGGAGCTGTACTATAGGTCAAAGCTGGTTAAAGAACTATCTTGACACAAGTGGGAATTCCTCTTGAGAGGATACTATCGAGATATTATTCCTAAAATGATAACTTATCATAACATTGGCAACATTGCCATGTACAAAATATCACAAACGTCCTTTTTTTCATAATTGTGAGGACTGAAAAGCTTAGCTGCAGACTAGCATAAGAGGTCGAACAACTGTCACTTATGATTTGTGAATCATTTTGAGTCTTTGCATAGAAAAAAGTACCCAGTGAGTAATCCACTCATCAATCCATAATCCTATAAAAGTTGCTGTCAAAGTTTTGTTTCACTTTTTTTTCCCCTGTCCTGTACCTGTGCTTAAATCAACTTTATGTTACCATTGCAATCCCTCTTTGAGAGCCAGAGATAAAGATTGGGTTCTATTCAGGTCAAACAGAAGTTGTGTCCATTCCCAACTGGCTTTAAACTTTGTTGTGAACAGTCAAAGCAGGATGAGAACCCTCCAGTCAAAACAGAAAACTCCACACAAAAAATGATCTGTATTGTATATGGGTCATCTTACCTTTGTGGCTGAATCCACCGCTGCACCTCTATCCAACAGCTCCTGGACCAGATCCACATGACCCTCCTTAGCTGCCAGGTGCAGTGCATTAAGACCATTCTGAAAAAATAATGAAGAAATGTCAGGCCTGAAGTTCTAGGACCCACGAACAACAAAGTCGAAAGACATTTCCAAACGGAGGGAAAAGGAATACCTCCTCCTCCACGGCCATAAGTAAGTGATCCTGCCTCTCTTTCTCTGTGTCCTCTTTTAAACACTGAAAGTCTGTCATTCACCCTCACATGAAAGAGACTGAGATATCAAAGCTGACTGTCAAAGTTAGGCTTAATGTTGTGCCATGTTGTGCTGTTGTGGTGCAGAGCCAGTCCTGGATATGAAGTTATAAATAGTTGTGTGTGGTGGTGTGTCTATGTGTGCATTTCAAGCACACATCCTCATTTAACCCATCCAAATGTACGAAGCAGACGTTGGAAGTACAGCTAATATCATTGTATTGGTATTGATTTGTAATGGCTGATACTATCAACAAATACGGGGGATTCAGTTTTGTCCTTGACATACCATAGTTTCAAGTTGCAAATCACTTATGACCTCTTTTAATCTCTATATTGGGGATGAGAGTGTCATGTGCTGCAGGGAGGAGGTGGGTGGGGCAAATGAGAGACAGTTCAACAAAACTAGCGAGAGCACAGCTTAAAAACTGGACGACTGCTCGCAAGATTACTGAAAACATGGGTGACAAACAGTTTACAAGGGGTTGACAAAAATGTGTCAATATCAGTAGGTACCCTTCCATTCACCTGTTTTAATGTGAGAAAACTGTATCCTTCTTCACATTAATACTTAATACATGAAACAAATGGAAATGCCACATTTCCTCCATGTTTTCTAAATTTTTTATCGTTTGAGATGTAACTGGTACTTTTTACGTCACTTCTGCAGTGGCTTTGTGTTCAAATTTCTCCACAGTTGGATAAAAACTCAGCTTGTATAAATCAACTCTTTTGGCTTGAATAAAGTCTGGTTTATTAGTGGTAAGCTTTGATTTAATTTAGTTAATTAGAACACGTCAGCTAAATGTAATGTAATGTAACACTGTTCTAAACAAGCAGCAACCATAAATCCATTGGTTTATGAACGACCATTATGAAGCCTCAAATTCAGATTTTGGCTGTTGCCATCTTGCTAGTTCGGAGCAGTTTGGAGCCGGTAGTGACCATATTTGGATCCCCTCGTCCAAATATGGTCACTACCGGCTCCAAACTGTGCACAAGCCTGTTAATCAAACAGACACGGAGCCAAAAATACGTTTTTTTTTGGAGCTTATTTTCAGTGGGACCGCCAGAAAATGAATAAGGAGTGACATTGGTTAGCAAAACCAAAATAACTTGTGGAAAACATTTATTGACTGAGAATTTTATGAGACAAATTGAATGGGAGTCTGTGGAGCCAACCTCTGGCAGCACTCGGTGGTACTGCAGATTGAGGCACTTCCGGATCGGCCCACAAACCCTTTGAACCATCAGGAAGTAGCGTCTTAAAGCATAAAAACATCAATATATTGATATATAAAATCAAAACAATAAGCTAAAAGAGGCTAAAGTCTCTGTAGAGATGAGGGGATCTACATTCAAGGTGAGTGTGACCTCATGTCTTTCCTATTCTCGTGAACGTCATATCTCAGGAAGACCTTAAGGGACCTTCTTCAAATCAAGCACAAACATTCACTTGGACTCAGGAATTAAGTGAATAGATTTTGGTGATCAAAGGTCAGAGGCCAAAGCTTGTGGTGAAATTGTAATTTAGCAGTACTGGAGTTGTCTCAAGGGTGCAAAACCAGTTATAAGCATAGTAAATACCAGCAGACCATCTTGGTGTGTTACTGAGCTACACTCTGTAAATCACTGATGCGCATTAGTCACTGTAGGAAAGTACAAAGTATCTCACATAAGAAATATTAAAGATTATTGTTGATTAGTATAACAATCCATAATATTTTCCACTCAAAACTCAGAGGCAAATATTGAAAAAGACTTACAAGTAATTATTGTATCTATCTTTTCTTCTGAGCTGAGGTTTGTCCTCCTTAATTGACAAGTTGCCTTCCTTTCATTTGTGGGGAAAAAAATGAGATCATCGGCTACCTGGCTAAGCCTGGAAAAGGTTTATGTTTATAAAGCTGCAGTATGTGAATTTGTCGAGCATAGACCAAAACAATATGCTAAAGAATGTTAAGAAAGCTATGAAGAGGGGAGATGCAGAGTTGATTGATACATCTTTGTGGATTTGTCAAGCAAGGCCCCTAAAAATATACATAATCAGTTGATTGCTAATATGAAAAAAATAAGTTAATTCTTGATCATGTTTAGCACAAAACAGTCTGATATCCATTCAGCCCACTGCCTTTTTTTCGAAAGCTTTCACTTGCATTTCTTGACCTTTGAATTTGTTTGCTCAATTGCTGTAGTAACCTGTGAGGATCTTTGTTAATGAGATAATAAGTGGTCATAAAACGTGAATCTTTGGAAAAAGCTACAAGTGTAAACATGCTTAAGAGACTTCATTTTATCAAATTAAACTACAATGTGTCAAAACAAAGTCAAATATAAAAAGGAATTGTAGACTCATGCTGGATTCAGAATATAGCTAAAACGTGTCTAAAAAATAATGTATCCTCCACATATTCATCAAAGGTCCTTATCACAGGGCCACCTCTGACAGTGGTATTTATCATTTATAGTAGGGACCAGTCATATGAACTGGTGTATGGGTCTTTACTGCTGCATCCAGCTGGATATTGATTTAAAGAGGCTGACATTCCTGACTGATATTTAATCCTGTTTATTTACTTCTACAACCCTAAATTGAATTTTGTTTTTATCACCCTTTCAAAACTTTACAAAACATGTATTATGTGCCAATAAACTGTATATAAAGTGGACGTATCTTCTAGACCTGAAAAATGAGATCGATGTGGAAGTGCCTTGAACTGCAATACCACCGAGTGCCACTGGAAGTTGGCTCCAAAAAGCCTCCGGCTCCATATACCCCCATTCAACTAGTCTCATAAAATTCTCAGTCAATGATTTCATTGACTGAGAATTTTGGGTTTTGCTCGCCAAAGTCGCTCCTTCTTATTTGTTTTCTGGCTAGTCTTTTGAAAATAATCCCGCATTAACTGCCAGAGCAGTAGGAGAGGGTTCGAGACCACCACCGGAGAATGCAGATCAGTCTTCAGCAGCAGCAGCAGCAGCAGGAGGATTTGGGAAAAGGGAGCGACAGAACATTGACCCTGGAAAGCACTAAAGCGTCACCGTACCCACAGAATGGATTCTGGGTAGTAGCATGAAATCAGTTTGTTTTTGAGTTGAAAAGGTGTGATTTGATCTATAATTTTCCTACTGAACTGTAGATATCCCATTGTAATGTTGTTTATACTTGCGTTTTATAAGGCTATTTGTGAAACACTTCGCCATTCTGAAAATATACATGAAATATTATTTACATTTTCTGTCTGTTTGACATACCCTCAACCATAACCGGGTGCACTCAGGTTATGGCTATCAGTGGGCGGGACGTAGTATCGCCAGGTGTCCAATCAGATCGAGTCAGATCTCCCCACTCGCTCCCCCACAGCTCGCCCAAATATGGTCACTATCGGTTCCAAACCATTTGGAACTGGCAACAGCCAAATTTCGAACTCGAGGCTTCATAATGGCCGTTTACAAATCAATGGGTGATGTCACTGCTGGTTGCCGCTTGTATGTGCCACACAAATAGAATCATTTCTACAGCGGCACATGAGGAAAAACACATTGAAACATTGAGTTTAAGAATATCTTCAAGGGCAAAAGTGATCAGTGCCCACTTCATGCCTGCCACATCAGCTGATAACAGAATATATCTCCACACAACACAGAGTAACCAGCAAATCTTAGATTTCCATTCCATGTGACCTTTGTTTACTGGGCTGCTCGTTATGACTGTTTCCAGGACAGGACTGTTTACATCCTATCGGGTGTCAGTGACCCCCCCCCCCTCCCCCACCCAACTCCTGATTCATGGCTGGAATGCTAATGGCTTGGAGCAGACTAGATAATGACTCGGCCTAAATAAAGAAGCACTCTCTTATCAAACACATTCTCCTCCCCAACAGGAATGCAGAGACATCAAATGTGTTAGAATAATAAAGTCTGTGGATTGTTTTATAAATGTTAAAATAATATATCTGAAACATCTGCTTTCTAAAAGATTGTCAATCAGTTAATGATAGATTTAGGTAAGTCTTGCATTTATGTGCAGGATTACAGAACAACTGTGTTAGAATAGCTTTCACACGCATGGAAACTATCAAGCAATGAAAAAATAATGTGAAGCTATCTATCTATCTATCTATCTATCTATCTATCTATCTATCTATCTATCTATCTATCTATCTATCTATCTATCTATCTATCTATCTATCTATCTATCTATCTATCTATCTATCTATCTATCTATCACTCAAAACAAATATGGAGGTAAATGGAATGTGAATGTTGGAATTTATTTCATGAGCTTGACACAAAGATGACCATGAATGAATACTAACGTTGCCCCATGTCTGATGGATGTGTTAAATAGGTAACTGTTTGCTGAGGCAACATTTTGAAGCGGTAAGATGTCAGATGTGTTGTTGTGTTTTATTATACTTCCCCTAGGTGGCTAAAATATAAATTTATGCAGCTTAAAATAAGTCATTTTTAAGCAGTGTGAAAGCAGTGTGAAATTTAAATTGTATTTGGTTATATTACTTTTGCCATAAGACACATATTCAAAATTGTTTTTATTGTGAACATGAGTTAAACATTGCAGCATCCTGAGTCAGGCTTGTATGCACTGAGACAACAGACTAATGGGCAAAAATCTTGTTTTTTGTGTTATTGTGTGCACACACTTATCCACATTTCCATATTATTTTTTAAAACGTATTGTACATCCCCAGGTATATGAGGGAGAGTATGTAAATGTGAGTGTGTATGGGTAATGTGACTGATGTAATTATATCCATATCCTACCTGATTGCAGGTGCTGATGTCCACGCCCCCTTTCAGATATTCCAAAACCTTGTCGATGTTCCCTGCCCTCGCAGCTCGCAGGAAACTGGTATTACTGTCCGACTGGAAGAAACAAAACATGCAACAAATTGTTTAAATATATTTGTATAATGTCCAATCCACATTTGCATTTTATCTTTGGCTGTCACACAATTAAGCTGTTGTGCCTGAGTGGGTCACATTTTCCTCTCAAGGCTACCCCTGATTTAATTGCTTTTAAACACAGTGAGTCATTGTCTAAACTTTTTGGTGAAATCCATCAAACCTTAGACCGAATAAATCACCAATTTCTCTGTTGGAACTCTGCTGAGAGATGATTGGAGAATAATGAGGAGCCCAAATTTATCTGCTCCATTAAAGTCCTTCTAAATCCACTGTAACAGGCAAATTAATTGGTACCAGTGGTTAGGATCCTATTGTCCAGCGTGAATTTTAGTTTCTCCTAGTAATTCAAGCAGTAAAGACATGCGTACGGTGTCCCACGTTCCATTTCAAAGACCCATTAAAATTCTTGCTTTTCAAATAAACTCCAGCGTCAAATTAATTGACTCATCAAACAGTGAAAAACGCCTTCACTAGTTCTAAGGTTTAAAGTATGGTATGCTTATGGAACCAACATTTTACACTGTTCTTTTCTCTCTCTGCTCTCCCTTGACCTCAACCAGATAAGGCAGATGGTCGTCCACCTCTGTGTCACACCCTGTTTGGACTTCGTGTATCACTTTGCCACTGATTTCTGTCTCTTGTTATCCATTCAGGTAGTTGTGTATATAAGTTCACCTACCAACTGCCAGGTTGTTATTTTGGATAATGATCGCAAGTGCCTGAGTCTACCTGAGTTCAGTTCTTTATCTGCTTGTTTATATCTGTTTCATCATCTATTTTTGGTTTCTGCAGCAGCCTGCACCCTTTTTTTTTTTTTTTTTTTTTGTTCCCCCTGATTTCTTGTGAACCAGCTTTGTTCGTGAGAAGAGCTCACTTAGCCATACTGCCTCAGTGTCGTGTGAAATATAACACTCTGACTGAAGGAACACTGAAGTTCAAATTTTGCATTGAGTAGAATATCACAATACATTATCTAAAGTAATTGTTTTGTGTATATACCTTTTTCTTGGTGCATAACTCTCTTTATGTCCCTGGTTGGAAAGGACATGCCCCCTGTCTGTTTTCGGATGTTGAGCAAACTAGAGTTGGAAACGGACCAGGACTGCATGGAGGCAGAATGATTCAGCATTTCTCTCTTGATGCCTTTGCTAAAGCTAAATCCTGGCTCGCATACAGCTTGTTCAAAGCTCCCAGCTCTCCGCTCCTGCTGCGGAAAGAACACTGTGTGATGCTTATTTTTGCTGCATTACTCATTTCACTGGGAGGTCAGAGGTCAAATACAGGAATACTACCCTCACACGGAAGCTGATGGGGATTCACTTGATTGCTCATGGGCACTTCAGCTGATGTTCTGTTTGTTTTCAGGCTGAGTGATGTTCTGTTATTGGTTATCAAGGTCAAAGTATTTTCACTGACGGCCTGTCTGTTCCTTCTTCAGCCTGTCACTCAGTCACCTGCAGTGTCACCCTGCCCACAAGAGCTCAAAAAAGGGATCAGACACTGATGATGCATGAAACAAGCACTGACGCTGCAGCATGGATGTCTACTTCACACACACACACACACACGCATAAAAATAGCCCAGGTCTGATGTTTCTAGCTGACCTGCAGTCAGTTACAGTCTGGCAGCTGCAGAGAACTGCACTGCATCACTCAGACTCTGCAACACAACCACCTCAAAGTACCAAACTGATGGTTCTGCTATTTACACGCGTTGTACGTTTTTAGGCAGCTATTTCTTTGAGCTCATCCAGTACACCGCTAAAATCATCTTGCACAGACATGAAGATTTTGTGAGGCAGATTTAGCAGCTGTATGCTATTTTAAAACATGTCCTTGTCATTTTTTTTTTCACAAATGCTACAACATCTTAGATTTGACAAAAGGCTGTCAAAATTATCTGCATTCATTAGTGCATTATTAACGGGTTAATACTTCATTAGCATGGCTGGGTTTATCTTGAAGGGGAATGTGCTGGCACTGTTTACTGTTTGTGGCAATTTAGTAAAGCCAGTTCTATTAACTATTTCGAGGCACACAGTACATGCAATAGTGTAAGGCATACCTTAATAACCTCATAATTTCAGTTGTGAAGCCCCAGACTGATGACTACTAAGCCCAGTGTTCCAAGCTTCCTTTTTGACACCTTAAACATCATACAAGGTATTTTACTTTGTAATATGACTTTCAGTTTTGTTACATCGGGTTATGCCTACAATAGCCTCCTGTTTCCAAAGTTTGTTCACACTTAAGGGCCTGATTCCTTGAACTAAAAGAGCAGAACTCTAAAAGCCATAAACACCAGCAGAATCATGATGTAAGTTAATGTGTCAACAAGAAAATAGAACAGTTGTTTCTCTTAGGACTGACATGCTTTATATGTCATGCTGAATATAATCACAAATTTTTATCACATCTATTCCCTGAATCAGCACATTCCATCTAATATGGCCTCAGTTAGTTGTGTTTTCAACTTCAACTTTCAGTTAATTTCAAAGGACGTTTTCAGGAAGGAACTGTTTAATAAATTACTAATGAGGTGAAAACAGAAACTGTATTACTACTATATTGTATGGTCTTATAAATATATGATGTAATTTTATTGCATTACTATGAAATACAAATTGTTTATCTGTTTTCCTTCCTCTTAACTTAACCTCCATGTTAATGTGAAATGTCCTGCCAAGTTCAATTTGTAAAGACTAAAATCAATCATGTAATGTCAAGCATTGTCATTTACGTGAAATAAATAAATATCCTTAACACACCTTGGAAAGACTAGCTCATGCAGCCTCATGAATGCACTTACAGTTTCCATTGTTTTCTAGCAGCGCAGTACAAAGCAGCTATTACCACAAACAAGCCTAATAACATTGTCACATTCCCGAGACACATTATGCAAGATCTTGCCCTCGTCATTTTTCTGCAACTGGCTGGTTGCTATGGTGACACTTTGACCAACAGGACGCCCAGACAACTGAGGCTTTTGAATAGAAACCACTCAACACTGGAGAGAAAGGGAGAATTGTGGCAACCAGCATCCTACAGAAATTGTTTCATAACTCGTGGTTATAAGGACCTTAGTCAGTTTTGTCACTCTCTTTGATGGGAAAATGTTTTGAATATGCTTTGCAAATCAGACAAACTGCTCTGAAAGGCTTAGTTACATGAAGGTCATGTCTGGGGAGCATCAGCAATAAATACAAGCAGAAATAAAAAAAAAAAAATCAAAAGTAAAGGCAAAAGCATTTCTCTTGCTGCAATCACTGTTGAAAAGATGAATTTTTGAATGGTGGTTAAGTGAAATAAAAACATATATGTATATATATATATATATATATATATATATCACAATAACACTGACTGCATCATTGGTATCTACAGTATCATGTAAATTCCTACAGGTGTCTTTTCTGGAACAATCTGTTCCTGCTTATATTTCGGCTGGTGTCTCGACACATTGCTTAATGACTTAATCAAACCCGCCAAGCGTGAAAAAGCACGGTGCTAAAGCTTACCCACCAACACAATATATCAAACATTCATTTGCAAAGTCACAGTCTTCCTCTTTAAAATACCAGTAGCTTCATCAATAATGCAAATCAATTGCTTAAACCATCCCTGACACATCCACCGTGAGCGACCAGCGAGTGCCCAGGCTGGGAGCATCCTTACCCCTCCCAGTTACCACGGAGACAAGCACTGCCCTCTCTAGTGGTAACTATGACAACAGGGCTTTCTGTCTGTCAGCAAAGCCAGCAAAGCAAGCACACAGGATGACTGTAATGGCATCAGCACATCAGTCAGACAGAGTAGAATCTACCGCCATGTGTACATGACAAATAGGAGGACGGTTGTAGGAAAACACACATTATCTGACTCCAAGCCATCATCCTCTCGGGCTTCAGCCACAACCTTGAATCTCGAAAGCTATTTTGCGAGCTGTTTGCAAGTTGTAGCTTCACAAAATTGATCGTGTTAGCTGGTGTTATCTCGAATATGAACATGAATTGTGTTAGCTCTCATGCGAAAAGTTTCTTAGTTGTAGAAGCCTGTCACTTAACATTTAACATAAAACTGTAAGGTCCCGATCTTGCAGTCGAAGTGTGCCGAGATGACGTATTGTTGTGATTTGGCCCTACATTAATAAAACAGAATTTAACTAAACATTTACCCTCGAAGCAAAAGAGACCTTTCCAATGAAAGACATATGGCATGGACAATACATTGAGAGCTCCCATATTAGATATAATGACAAATGAGGATACACAGACACTGTTAACAATCCCCACAATTTGTACCATGCTTATAGCAGACAATAAAAATTAAAAAAAAAAAAGCTGCAACATTCATGAAGGGCACAAACTGGGGCCACTTGTCCATTGCCAAACAACAGCCAATGGTGGCAACTAGCTGGTTAAGAGAGTTAATTATTGCAATTGAAGCACCAGACATTTTTCTCAGGAGTTGGTTGAGACCAAACCGGAGGTAAAAGGAGAGAGAATAGTGAGATTACATTTGTCAGTCGAACAGACGTAATACTCCAGATTAATGCTAATGTTGTTCTATATTTTATATGTTAAGGCCAGAATAACAGCACGTCAGCCAAAATGAGCAATTATGGGATGTTAGAGGAACAAGTCATCCACCAAAAACTAAAATAAATTTGTTACATTTAAATGACAATTTTTACATAAGAACAAGAGTTAAAACACAATACAAATATGTACATACATTTCAACCACAATCATGATTTGACTGAAGGAGCACATTATATACAAAGCTGTGTATGTGGAAACACAGTATCTGTTTTGTAGCAACTGTTTACTAGCAACTGCACTTCAGCCATTGGTGCTGCTGCCGCCCTATTTGTGTGTGCCTCTGATGTTGAAAGCTCCTTTGGTTTGTCTTTCACACATCAGCTAATGAACACAGTCCAACAGTTTTGAGATTAGTAGTACTTAAATCAAAGTAATAGATAATCACCAGGTGTGAAGATTTCACCCAACAGCTACACAAAAGGATAAAATAATCTAACTGCTTATAGAGTAAAGAAAGCTTTCCAATACGTTCCAGTTGACATAACTGGAACAACCGTTAATCTTGATAAAGTCACCTCCCCTGGAGTTCCATCTCCTTTATTACTATTGTGATCAATGTCTGCTGGTCTGTAAACAGTTACGCAGTTCATTGGAGGACAATTTGGGAATGGTCCTGCATCAGTGCAGGGTTATTCGTTTTGGGCTAAATTTAGCATGTATATGAAGGAGAAGCATCCATGTTAGTGGTTTTACGTAACTTCAACAACAAAGTGGAATCATAGACTATGGTACACACACATAAGCACATTATTTATGGAATATTATGTAAGGAACTCCATATAATGTATTTTTAACACTACTCAGATATAGAACGGATCATTCTCATGTAATTCCAATCCAATGTAATAACTTCACATGTTACAAGTTTAATTTTACCACTATTATACCCAATAAGTAGGAGGGTATACTAGGTACTTAAAAGCAGTACATGACTATGGTGTATCAGTATCAGAGGGGGCCATGGCCACAGGTCAAGACACAGAGCACTTGATGTCTAAAAACAGGAGCATGTGGGATGTGTCTTTAGGGAAGATGAAAGGGTTTTATTTTTTAATCACAGCATAGAGTACAGCAGGCATAGTTATATTTTAATGATTGATTTCACCAATGTGATTACGACCACATAATGAAACATTATCATGTTATATCAGCAATATCAGCAAAATGAATTAGGAAGAACCTAAAAACCCAAATGTTTCCTTCTTTCACCAGCCAATGAACTGTCCTGTACTGAATAACATTACAAAATCGAAATTATTAATTAAGTTCTCTGAAACAGTAGAAGAGTACATCATGGAAATCACTGTGCAACCTTGCATGTATTTACATGGATGTGAGTATCTCATTTATGATTAGGTTTTTGAAATGTCCCATTTTTGCATGTAAACACACCTGCCATCATAATAACTGTGGTGGCAGAATGGAGCTGGACACAATTATAATGACAATGAAAGCACAGATGAATGAGAAAATGTCAGCCATTTGTGAATCAGAAGAAATACACCATTTTAATAGAAATCAGTGGGGTATGATTGTATAAAAGTGGAATTTAACAAATACAGTTCCCAAAATACCAAGCTAGCACGACACATAGGGGAGGTGGTATCATAATAAATATCATGATGTTAGATTTTGTCCCCGTCGCCCACATCTATTCACACCCCTTAAGATCTGCCAAATATGATCTGTATGAACTGTAACTTGTGTTTATTAGCCAGTGTAAGATAATACAATTGTATTGACGTGAGTCAGTCAATTTACAGCAAAGGCTTGATATCAATCAAAATGTATTTGTACAGCACATTTTAAAACACAACAAAGCTTGCCCAAAGTGCTGCACATAGACAAACAGTCATGCATTCGAAAAGAATGGATTAATCAAAATAAGTAACTTTTCTGTTTGTGTTTCTCCTCTCATCCTGCTCTTACGTTCTATGAGATAATAACAGCTCAGCTTGAACCTGCGTTCAAGGTGACCTTTGAGGTCCCTGCAGGTTGCCAGGTTACCACCTCCTCCTTCTCCTACACACATGCCAATTACAGCAGTCCAGCTGACTGTGGCAGTCAGTGGGATATCTCAGCTAAAAATTTAATAAATAAATTGGTGCAATCAGATAT
The DNA here is from genome assembly GCF_029030835.1 of Brachyistius frenatus. NCBI lineage: Eukaryota > Metazoa > Chordata > Actinopteri > Embiotocidae > Brachyistius > Brachyistius frenatus. Next base: position 385,717 of record NW_027210847.1, on the reverse strand, counting down.
AAGAGCAAATGATCCTGACTCTCTGACGTCGCAGTAAGCGCATTGTGTCACAGTTACAAACGTACTGTGCTTTGCATCTATTTGCAGATTTATCCAAGCTATCGTGGCTCACTTTTCTTAGTTCACCAACTACATTTGAATTATAACACATGCTTGCTCTATTCAGGAAACTGTGAGCCAAAATATCTTTCAATTTTTTTTTTTTTAGTTAACGTGCAAATTTAGGTCTTAGCTTAGCAGTCAGCAATCGTTTCCTCTGTTGTCCTTCAATGCATTTTAATTATAATTGAAAAGTTATTTCACAATTCATTTTCAAAACGACTAGAAAATGCATTATGCAAGCTGCTGCTAAAAGCATTATATTGCTTTTCAAATTAGCGATAGCAGTCAACATGCTGCTGTGCAGGAATAATTGAGGAACAAAACTGTGGCACTGGCCTTTAAAGGGGGAGGACAGGGAAAACACCTCATCCCTTTCCTCACACACTTTCTGACAAAGCTCAAACAATAACAACCTGGGAATTTGTCAATATCCTATAACACTTATGACGGGGAGCAAATTGGTCCGGATTCTGATCAGTGTTTTCACCAAAGAGCCGAACGCTGTATCACGTAAATGAAAAGGTATCGAATGTAAAAAACTAGAAAATGCATGAAGGTTGAGCAGCTCATCAGTGCCATTTACAAAGAATCCTGTCATGAAGATACAGACCAAAATGTAAATAACTCGACATTTAAAAAGTGAGAGCTGACTATGACTTCCAAGTCCTTCAAAAAGGATACTCGGAAACCTTTTCATCTGACCAAATCTCCTAAACTGTGACAAAAAGAGTGGACATCAGAAGTGTCCCAGCTCTGTCTGTGCTGCACATGTCACTCCAAGATCTTACCAGCGTCAATGGCGGCTGCACAGGAAAATGCTCCTCGCAGTAGTGGTCTGGTAAAGCATTCTGGTCCAGGTTAGACAGGCTCCCGGCGGTCCTCAAACCTTTGTCTGAACCACACACCTTACACATAGCTGTGTTGCCCATAGTACAAGGTTTTAGAGTTTATCCCATCAGAACGTAAATTATTCTAAGTGACTGCATTTAATCACCCTGATAATCCACTGTTTGTCCCTGCTTCACCCACGCCCCCCCCCCCTAAAAATCTTACAAGCTACATCTAGGGGGAGTGACCCCCTTCAGTCTCAAACTTCACTTCCCTTTGGCCTCAGAGGAGCTCCTGTCCCTGCTGGATTACTAGATTAGACTAAAGTCCTGTTCATACAGCTGGCAGAGTGCTAGCTCTTCATTGCTAATTTCAACTCTCTGAATGGTGACTAACAACCTCCCTTCACTCCCCACCACCTCCCAACCCGACTATTTTTACACCCACCAGCCCAGCTATGCATGTAAAGAGAGAGGAGAGTGAGGGTGGTCAGCATAGGGCGGCACGCCAAACCAGAAAAGGGGGAGGGGGTATCAACGACACGCCAAGCCTGCACTAATATGAGGAAAATATGGGCCAATAATTTGTGCTGACAAGTAATGTTTGCCAAATTAAGGATATTTCCTTCAAAAGATTCTTAATCACGAAAAACTGTCCACTCAAGCTGAAGATGGAAATAAAAACACTTTACAAATTCACAAACTTCTGGGACACAACCAAAATTCGCTCGTGCCCACTTAATTGGGAAAAGGAAAAAGACCATCACTTTTACCTGGCGTCTGTTTCATCTTTCAGGTAGATCTGCTATCAGCTGATTTCATAGTCTTAAAGTGGTATTGAAGAGTTCAAGTAGTTTAAAATTGTGTCAGTTAAGAAATAAAAGTATCACCAAAATACACATACACATAGTGGAAAATAATAATTTTGGCATGTATTGATTAAAGTGTGGCTCCTTCAGGGCTCAATATACAACCAGTGTAACCTGCCTCCATGCGACCTTTTCCTTCACCCACACTAAGCTCTTTTTTTTTTTTTTTACTGCAGGCTTGTTGAACATCTGCTGAAGTGCTGTTATTTATTGATTGAAATCTTGAATATTGGCACAACACAGTGGCCACGGACTGATTAAATTTGAATGTAATAGTAGGAGTACTGGTGGTCATCATATGAGTCGACCACTGCTGGTAACTGTTTTTTTGCACTTGTCCATCCCTCGGTGTGACTTTTCTTTGGCATTGTGATCACCAGCCCTCATGTCAAGGACTGTTTAATAGAAGCAGGCATTGTGTTTCGCTAATGCAGATCTGTGTCACACGGTAGCCCAGAGCATCAGGGCTGTATTGATTTTGGACTGAATGCAAATTAAAGTCACACAGACCTTTTCATGGCAAAAGCTTTAGAAATCAAGTCCAATACATGTCAGTGTCTGTCTTATCTGAATGTTGGTGCTCACACATCTTGTGTGTGACATCAGGGAGGTAAATGTCTCCATTCTCTCTGCAGTGGTCGTGATTCATACAATAATCTCACTGTAGGAAATATCACTCAAATCATTCTCATTCACTGAATATGTTAGCGTAGGGAGACAAGCTCCTCTTTGTTGAGTCAGAGAATCTACATGAGAAAGCAGCTTTGGAGTTTTCTATGAATGAATGAATATAAACTGAGTAAGCAGGCACATGATGTTTAAGGAGGGAAACTGAAAACAATGTAAATATATGCACCAATTAGCTCTGAAACTCAGTAGCATAAATCTTTTTGCTCTGGGATCAGCTATCGTTAAATCTAATTCTACCCAGTTGAAAAAAAATCTAATCAGATCTGCTTTTGGAGCTGACAAGAACTTCATCCATCATTAAAGAATTACAAGCTGACATATAATTTGGGAGTTCTTTGGTAATCAGTGAAAACATTAAAATAATCAAAGAAAGAAAGTCCCAAAACATACATTTTCTTGCATCATCAAGAGCAAGATTTTGTGCTCAATGTTGTTGAAAGTCAAACTAAAACATATGATATGGGATTTAGAACATGCACTGCCTGATTCAGGTTAAACAAGTAAAAAACAAGTAAATGACTGGCCTGTGTAAGAAATGCAAGAGGGCTTTAAATTTGAAACAACGGCTTTCATTTCCGCCCAATCTCAGGCAGAGATACGTTGGATGAAAAAGCAATTTAAAAAACCTGTCTCCTTGTAAAAAAGACAGTAATGGGATTACTTTTAGATTCATCAAGCAGAGTAATTTCATAAGCCTGGTGCGAATTCGACATTCATGAAGTGAAAATGGGTCTGGTAAGCCTCGATAGGGAATGTTTTGCAGTTGTTCCATCCTACTGGGCGTAGACCGCAGGTTAATTTCAAACAATCAGCTCACACTGAAACCAGCTGACACTCTGCCACCACTGCAACTAACTACCGTGTCCACCAAAGCGTTTTTTCCTGAGCAAAGCGTATTTTTTAAAGTTGTTTTTAATGAACGGCAGCATAGTGACAAGGAGCCGAGAATTTATTCTGCACTGAAAGTTCGGCGATTTATTACAGTCACCAACAGTTGCGTTCGTCACTGTCATCAGCCGTCCAATCACAGTGAAAGAGGGACTGGACAAAGGCGGTTAACAACCGATACTGGTAGCTGATTGGTCCGCTCTGCAAACGCTAATACGAGCCGTGATACGAGACTGTTATTCACAGAGAAGAAAACTGAAGGTATGAGCCACAGTCGGCACAGCCAGGCTATCATTTCATTGTCCAAATCCCAAAAGCCAACCAGTATTCACTAGTTTCCATCTGTAGATGGTGGAAAGTCCTCTCAAGCAACATTTTGACATGGGTTGATAGTCAACAAAAACTAAATCAGACGGAAAACTGGTCTGATGTTGATTGGAACCTGAGACTGGTCAAAAGCAGTTTTGATGATTTCCAGTAAACCTGCTGGGTATGTGACGTCTATGTAAGTGACAAACACATGGCTGAGGCCTGTTAACTGAAGCTGTACGTGACCTTCAGATGTAAAGTGAGAAGAATGACCTGCTTCTCTTATGAAAATATCAGGCCTTCTGAACTGCAGTGGGGTGCAGATCATTTTTAACAGCACGTCCATATATATATATATATATATACACACATATGAACATACAGGTCACTGGGTCACAGCTGAGTTTGAGTTACATGTTGTATCATTGTATTACTCTACACTAAAATGTTGTAACATATACATTAAGTATGAGATTTTGACAAAAGAGAGGGAACGTGTCAATCCATAGAGAAGAAAAAAAGACACAACTGAACCATGCACTCAAAATATAGTAGTTAAAATCTTTAACAAATGTCTTTCAAACTTTTTCATTTTTTTTTGCATTGCACGCAGATATAGACAGGATATAACAAAAAAAAGAGAGTAGGGTATGACATGCAGTCACCCGGGAGTCAAACTGGAGTGTTCCTTGTTTAGTCTTACTGTCACTATAAAAAATTATCATTGTCATATGCTGCAAATGCTCTCTTGTTCTGGAGGTACAGCTTCCAAACAGAACAAAAAAAAAGGTCTCTTTTACTGACCAGGATTGTATTTCTGGTTAACTCGATTTGCAACAGGCTTGGTTTCAAAGTCACTGTGTGCTTGTTTAACATGTATTTCTGGCCATGTCCTCACATAGGATGCAAGATGACGTGCTTTGTGTCCCTTGAAATGAAACAACTGAGTGGTCCAAACTCATAGGGTACTGTTGGAGGGAAGTAGGACCATGTTGGAACAGACAGGTCTTTTTATACTCATTTTCACCAGACGTTAGTCTTGCATGTCAGAGCTGAAAGTCAGAATTTTGCAACGTCAACACAAATGTACCCTTTTAGTTCAGTTTATCTTCATTATTTGTTCAACCACACACACACAGTGAGACTGTACTGTCACCTCTTAGGCCTTCTTAGTTTCATTAACCTTCTCCTGGCTGTAATTTACTTGACGTCTCTTTCGATTTCTTCACTAAGGAGCCATCATCTGCCAACACACTCATCCAATTAGAGCAGCCAATAGATGAAATCTTGGGTAAAGGTGTGTTTGTGTCTGTGTGTGTATTACAGAGGTCCAATTTCCCCCTTGAACAGGTAGGTCATATAGCTCCTTCACCTCACCAAGTTCAAACAAAAGAGACTCTATTCTTCTTTATACACACAGAAGCCCCCGCTCACATCCCCCACACACCTCCTTGTTGCTACCTCTGTGAGTTGGTAATCCACTGGGTGGGGCAGGCACAGACCACAAACACTTTTAATCCACGATCGGCCATATGGCTTGCTGGCATGGAGGGGGATGAGAGATGTTGAGTAAAGCCACTTGTATTGCTTTATGTTCCCGCTGCGGGGGAAATGTAATGTTTGTGTGTTTGTGTGTTTGTGTGTGCGTGTGTGTGTGTGTGTGCGAGTATGTGTGTGTAGCTGAAAAGGGAAGAGAGATGTTTTAGTTTGCAAAGATTGTACTTTGATGGCCCAAAAACAGCAATCTAATAGTGTTGAGTGGTAAATTGCAGCCACTAAATACTAACAATAATACTTCCTTTAATCATTTAATATTTAACATACTCTATCAAACATGTAGATATGTGTATTGATCAGTATTAAACACATAAGTACATCAAGTCCCTGGCGTTTGTAAAGCAGTGCCTGTCCGTAATGAACATGCTACATTAACACGACTGCTATAAAAAAAAAAATTTAAAAAGAATGAATTATAGAAGTTGGAGGGCTGTGTTGCTATGGAAACAGATTTGGAAAAGGTGTACGCATGGATTGTTCATTTGCTTCAAAAAAAGAGAACGGCAGAAAATGGCTTTGTCTGTGTCAAATCTTTGTGACACGACCAGATCTGTCTGACAGTGAGAGTTTCTGAATGTCTCTATTTTCTCAACGACAGGCCTGTCAGGTTGAACTGAAAACTGAATTTAACAGAGGTTTCTGCCTAGGCCTAAATGTTTATGAAAAGCTTCTTTAAGACCCCATGATAATTTTTCTCTTCATTTCTGCCCAAATTGTGATGACAACTCAGTATGCAAATCACACAATTGGGTAACAAATGGATTCGTATAGAAAAGGATGCGGGATACCCTCAAAGGATCACACGCGAGACTGAGACTGCTGCAGGCATCCACTGGCTATTTTTTTTGGAAGCCTTGCCACTAGTCTAACTTTAGTTATGTAAGAAATAAACCAAGCAAATGAAGAACATGTCTAGCATATGATCATTCTATTGCACGTCATCTCTGATTCCTATAAAGATTCCCTAAGTGCAATGAGTTTGGAAGATCATACAAATATGTAAAACAAAACAAAAAAAATTCTATCCAGATAAGATAAGAGGTACATATTGCATGTTAATTCCAGATGTAAATGACATCTAAAAAGCTGATACTGATGTTGATAAAGTTATAGATATAGGTGAAGTCTCATGTCCAGAGTCCTTTTAGTGCAAGTCTGAATCATAAACAAATCAAGACTGCGGCCTACATGGTGATATTCCATTTAAGACCTGCCTGCACTCTCTTATTTTTATATTTCCAGAATTCAACCAGGTCACAACTTGAAATGTCTCAATCGTCTCGAGTCAAGTCTTTAAAGCGTAAAGCCTCAAGCCCGAAATCCAAATTTGTTTGTGACGTCAGTCATATGCTTTGAGTATACTAACCCTCTGACCAGTTTCCTCATTTCAGCATTTTTTTTTCAACATTTTTGCCAGACTGCATCAATAACCCCATAATAACAAAATGGATGCACAACCGTCTGCAGCTCTTTTTTCGTTCCATGAACCTGATGCTGTCTGGCAGAACTCAACAAAATAACCCAACAACAAAAAGGCCTGAAAAATGGTCACGCTCGAGAGAACTTCTACATTCTAACATTTCGAACATCTTAACTACGTACATTAAAGGATGAAGGAGACCCCTGAGATTGTTTAGTTTTTATAATCAGAAAACATTTCCAACAAGTCTTAAAACTGGAGGACAATACTTCAGCACTTTGACACTTTACATTCATTCTCTCATGTGGAGAGAACACCAATGACTTTGACCTTGAGTGCAAGAGTCAAACCAAGCCAGACTCGTGCTGCACTCACTGTCTGGTTGGTACTGGATTGTATTATGAGCCAGATGTTGCAGACTTAAGCGATGGGCAGAATGTGTAGAGACTATCCGTCCAATCAAAAATGAGCACTGGGGACTCCCTGCTGAGAAAACAGCTGCAATGAAACAACCAGCTGAGTCGCTTCACAGATTGACCTACACTAACCCTGCACATAGCAGTATCCAGTATACAGGTACTCTACAGATGTCACATTTACCAAATGCATGACTTACTCTCATGGGGCAGAAAAAATAACAAACTCTTGTATTACAGTGCAAACATCTCTCTCCGCTGTGTTTTCTATTAACACTGACATATGTTTTTGGTTGTTATTTATTCTTCTTTTTACTGTATCATATTAATATTACTTCTCCTGATGTTTCCCAGTTTCTCCCAGTGCACTATTAAACTTTCATCATACCTTAAACAACAATGGGACAAAAATATTGACTGTTTGCCACAGACACCAAGAGAATAAGACAGAAGAAACAGATGGGTTCAGGGATACAGCTCGGTTTAAAGTAAAAAAAAAAAAACAACCTTGTTACAGTAAAATCTTTAAATGCAAAAATGATTAAAGGGGGTCATTTACGCTGTTATTCGATAGGCGACAGCAGGGAAATGACAGGAAATTAGAGATGATATCATGTAATAAAAGTCAGCAAATACTGTGTTTGGTAAATTTAATCCACAAGCATCTTCAAAATGACAACTGCAAAACTGGAACCAAGTTCTCATCAAATACAGCTTTAAAACTGTTTGAGTCAAGTTGAGCTGAGTTCTTTCACACTCATCTTTAAAGGACAATCCAACTAAATTGTGGGGAATGCAGGATCCAGTGCTGTTGGTGCCTGACTCAGAATAAAGTCTGAATATCATTCTTCTTTTAATTCCTCTCTTGCATGTCCATCAGTAGTTCTGTTGACTTGTTAGTAAAAGGTTTGTAAAAGTTAACACTTGATAACATATTATTGCCATTTGACTCAATGATACAATTAAATGTAAAGTATATAAGGTTAGTATTTAAATAATTCTCACTGGCAAAAGGATAAGTGTATCTTATATTTTAACTATATATTTTGAAAAGGGAATTTTAGTAGTGTATGAACAGCTTGGACCCGTGAGTTTTCCACAAGACGTACAACTGCTACAACTGCTTTTTCCGCAACTTCATATCATGAAATTGAATCCGAGAGAAAGACCCAAATCAAGTCTACTTGTATTCCTTTTTATGCATTTTATCTGTTTCTTATGCTTTTTATCTGTTTGTTATGCATTTTATCTGTTTCATCTCATTTCTTTTCTTTATTTTTAAATGTTCCTTTATATTTGTTTTTATGTGAAACACTGCACGTAATTATCTTGCTGTGAAGCACTTTGAGCTGCATTTCTTGTATGAAAGGTGCAATACAAATAAAGTTTATTATTATTATTATATTAAAATGCAGAAAAAATAAACAAAGTTAGGTTGGACCTGTCCTTTTTTTTTTCAAGCAAGTGAGGTGTTGTCATTCCAGTCTGTCTTTAAGAGGCTCTGTGATACATTGAAGGACAAGCAGTGCAGTATACGAGAACACACACACACATTGACACACACTTGTAGATACCGATGCTGGTGCCTGGCCTGGATCCAACGGGGCAAATTAATCTCAGTGAGGCTCTTACCCCAGCTCTGTTTAATTAAATTGCTGTGAGTACAATGTTGTTTTAAGCCTTGCAACATGAGCATGGCATCTCAAAAAACACAACAGAAAAAGAAAATGGTGTGTGGAGGAAGATGAACCTGCCTAAAATAGCAGGCCAAACACCCACAGAGCGGTATGAAACATGAGAAGAAGAACGGCTCTGATTGGAGAGGGAAAAGACAAGAAAGAAGAAAGCCAAAAAGGAGCCTAAAGAGCAGAAGGGAGAATAGCTAGACAGAGGACAGATGCATAGAAAACGTGCACACAGTCTCCAGGTAGTAACACTAATATCACACTTCTCTGCACCATCTCACTTTGCCTGGAGTTCTTTTTCAGCCAGACATAAAAAAAAAAACAAATTATCACCTTTTGCTCCACCACTTTGTTGTCTCCACTCCATACATGCTGTTTTCCATGCAGCATTATTGACAGCAGAGTCCACATTGTGGCCTTTATGTAAACTTCCAGTGCTCTTCTGTGACTTTCTATAATTATACTGTAAATGAGTGAGATGTGTGATATGAACAGCGTCACTCACAACAGAGAATCATCCCCTTTATCTCTACAGAGCATTTTAACATTTTTAAAAGGTCAATATTTTGGTTTTACAGACTACAGTAAAAGACCAATCTCAATTCCACCAATAGATTGCAGCTCTGGTGCTAAGTGGTGGACAAGATAGTGGAGCAATAAGCCGCTAAACGTGGTGGAAACCAAACAGAGATAATAAGAGACTGCATATACAATGTCTGGTTGAACATCTGGTGAATATAGAATTTACATTCAAGTGGACACAGACGTGACCACTAATGAATGCTATTGTTGCTATCGCTACATGTATAAATAAGTTATGCCTAATGTGCTATCCATATAAACTTAATGAATAATATAATTTTTTTCATCGTAGTCCCTAAGAGGACTTCGGACCCAATTTCCCTAATTTTCACATTTCTGATATGCATGACAAACTACCCATCAAAAATGTTTTCAGCAGTAACTTTACCAAAAATAAGGTCCCGTTGCACCCTTGTACGTGAAAGTCTTACAGGAGCTACCTAAACACTTTAAGATTGCTTTTCCAGTCAACACAAATTGCAGGAGACCTGAATATCCTTGACTTTTTGAGAATACGAAATATACCTACAAATATCATCAAGCAGCTAAAACATGTAAAACAAATAGGAAATGTGATACCCACATTAACTCTCGGTAAACTCTGTAGTGCGATATTTTCTAGCCTCACTTTGTTGGTCAGTTTGGCAGCTGGTTTGTTCATTATTGACATCAATATCAAAATTTCTATCAATGATAACAAGTTTTTTGTGATGGTATGGACAACATGCTGTCTTGTAATATATCTAAAAGTATTCACTTAGAGGGCTAACTTTCCATGTGTTGCCACTTCTCAGAAATGTAAAAATAAATACCCTAAAATACAATGAAAAGTCTTTTTTTTTTTTTACATACAACAGAATATATATACCCAACACAGCACTGTACACATCCACCAATAATGTATGCCTCAGTATAACACATCAAGGCTGTCATCTGATATCCACAAGAGACTACCCATTCACCCATTCCATTCACCTCAGTTGTATTAATGTGAAATAGAACCAAATAAGGCAATATGTGGATAAATAAAACCGCTCACTAGAGATAGGAGAGAAAATGTTTTTGCATGCCAGGCAGAGCTGTCTGTGGTGCTGTCTTACAGCCAGAGGTGCATTTGATGCCAAAACTCATGGACCAAATTCTGAACAAAAAGGGAGAGTGTACCTTTAAGATTTAAAGTGGCTAAATCTTGACTTCTGCGAAAAGACACTGAGGCAGATAGCTTTTTTTTTTTCCCAGAGGAGTTCTCTCTCAAGCTAAGCTCATTTGGGTGATCTTTTCCTCTTGAATAACTAAGCCACACAAGCATCCGCTATACTGAGGTGAACTTCCAACTTTAGACAACAAAAAAGTACAGATTGCTTTTAATTTACAGTAGAAACCAGCAATTTGACGACCGCTGGAGATTAAACTTCCGAGAATAAAGCAGCACTGACTACTCCTACCACTAATGCTGCAATAGAACATCCCTATTAACCAGTGTGTGTCTCTGCACACAGGGTAAACATTGCCGTTGCTTTCTGGATTCTCCCTCTCTTGGTTACCATGGTAATGGAAGTGGTATCACTACTGAGCTGCGATGTCCCATAGTGCCACAGCAACCAGATTATAAATGCTCTAATCCAGGATTTTGCCAATCCCAGTCCAGCATCAAACAGTAGTGCAGCATCAATGTGCCATCAGTGGGGTGGGTGTGCGAGCGTGGCTTAAGTGAAGATTTTGAGGTGGGGTGAGGGAAGATGACATTTCTCCATTTAATATTAAAATATTATTTATTACCAAAAATAAAATAAAATCCAATCCATTTTACTGCAGCACCAAACCAATGGAAACATTTATTGTTCAATCACATAAATACAATTTTGGGAGTAATTAAAATGTTTTTTTTTTTTTTTTATCTCAGTGAAAATTAAATATTCTGGTCGCAGGGAAACATCTGAAAAAAATAATTAAAATCATCTTTGAGTGTTAAAAAGTTTGAATACAGTAATCAGCAAAGATTACTGTGGTTAAAATATAGTAACACAACGTGAACATAAACATAGAGTAAACATCGAGAAACATCCCATCTAATAATCCAGTGGATCAGAAGATCCATAGATAGATGGAGAGGAGGTGAAAGGGGGAGGCAGAGGCAGAGATTAACATCACCACAAACATTTCTCACTAAATTGCATCTGCTGAGCATCCAGCTGTGGTCTGAGATTAGATGTAAAAACTGACAGGAGGTGGCTTTAGGGCAGCTACATAATGTAATACTCTGGAGAGGAGGGTGAGACCGGCAGAGGAGCATCCAAATCAACCCAGATACAATATACTGTGGGCTTGTTGAAAAAAACCCAGCATTCTTGCCCAAATGTTTATATGCATAATTAATGTGTGGTCAATGGGAAACCTTTAACTGCCTCTAATGTGACTTTGTGGGTCATATACCATGCTAATGTTCCACTGCAACTCCACTATTTTTAATGGAGAGGAACCGTAGCTTGCCATATTTCCTTCAAGACTTTGTCAATTCATTTGTGCTGATCTCCAAACCATGTTTGTACCTCAGAGTTTTGTCACTTGGTTTAGGGGTGTCAAGGTTTAGGAGCAAAAAATGGCCGTGTGAGGTACACACAGTCAAGAAATTGATCTAAACAGAATGTTTCTCTGAGCGGCATGAAAATACAAATGATTTTGGTATAATAAGAATTTAACTAAATCAGTTCACTGGGGAGCACTGGGAGAGTTTTATGAGTATTTAATTTCATGAATCCATGTCTGATTGGCATATGAGGTGCGATCAAAAGGTTCGGAGAGCGTTCCTCTTGTGCACAAACAGACTGCAGCACATTAATATGCATTCAGCAGGGGTAAGGAACCACTTTTGTGTGGAAATTATTCCAAGTTATGTTGCTTGATCAACATTGGCACCTGTAGCATGTGATGAGGGTGGGCAACATGGCCCTAAAATAATATCACAATATATCTGGGGGTATTTTTGCAAGAGTGATATTCTTGACGATATGATAAAATTACAGAAAAATAATTGATTATTAATTCTAATTACACACAATTTCAACAAAAGTGTTATAGATTTATGTCATGCTTTTCTCTACAAATATTCATTTAAAAACTAAATAAAAAAAAGATCTCTTAGTTCTTTAGTTTGTAAACAACAGTAACTCAAAGTGAAATTCAGATCCTGTATACAGCGCTGAGGGGAGATTTGGAGGTGCAGCGATGAAGGAGAGCTGCTGCTCTGCCAGGACGACTACCATGATCCTCTGCAGATCTTCTAATTATTTTATGTAATTACTGTCGGCAGCAGCGACATTCTGGCTTGATTTTCTGAAGTTTAGGGTGGACGTTTGCCCAACAATAATGTAGTTTGCGTCGAGTACTTCACACGGGCGTCTGCTGCTCTCCTTGTGTGGCTCTCAGCAATGCTTGTTGCTCAGTTAGCTGCAAACGTATGTCATACGGATCTGCTGCATAACAGTATGAAGTCATTACGTCAACGGGTCGGAAAATTGCAAACATCACGGTACAAATTGTTTTATATCGTCTGAAAAATTATACCGGACGATATGTGCCACACCCTTAGTACACGACACGTGTTCTTGTGACCCCCTGGTACATAAGAGAGAGTGCACATCAAATTGTGTATCAAACTCGGGAAATTTAGCAACAAAAACCCTTGAAATGCTTGAGAAAGGCTACAGCAATGAAACAATGAGCCAAGCGACGTATTTCCGGGGACATTCACGTTTCAGTAGGGCCAGAACATCAATGTCCAAGACCATAAGAAGCTGCAACAAGTTGGGACCACAACTCCTTTGAGAGCCGCGGGATTGTGTACTATGAATTTGTCCCCCAGGGTCAGACAGGCAATGCTGAGTTCTACTGTGAAGTTCTCAGACATCTGAGGTCAAACATTTAGCACAAATTACCTCAACCTGAACACAATGTAATTGGGTTCTCCAACACCTACCTGATCACAGCGTTTTAAAAACTCCCCCCCGTAACAACACAATCATTGCTCCCAACCTGCCTTTCTTCATGGATCTAGCTCCTTAGGGCTTCTTTCTATATCCCAAAAATGGCATTTAAGTGAAAGGGTTGTTTTGACTGTGGAGGAGATCTTTGTTCTCATTCTGTCAGGGGCGGACTGAGACAATAATTCAGGCGGGGAATTTGACTCTATCCCAGGCCATCCTGTTCACGCAAACCACCAGACCACTAATTCTGCAAGCTAACTCTATTTGTTGACGTTAGGGGTGGCAGACTAGTTAAATATTTAGCCAGTATGTTCATCTGGGAGGAAAGTTACCCAGATTACAAAATGCCAAAACTTGGGACTGATCAACAAGTAGCCTCTCTGAATACTGAGGTTGGTGTGTTGCCATCGGTGCACCCTCAAAAACTCACGAGGAACACCCCAATCATAGCACATACAAATGTACAAGGCTCAACACACCAAACAGTTATCCTGCACTTAAAAAAAAAAAAAGACTGAAATACAGAGTTTGCTCAAATTTAAATGATTATCTTTATATTTCAACTTTAAGCTAAACAAAAGTAGCCCATTAAAAAACGTCAAACACTCACTGAAATTGAAGCTACAACAACGTACATTTCATACAAAGGTCCAAGAATATCTCCCCATACCAAAGCTTTAAATCACAGGGTTCACTCACTGGTGACCACAAAGCAAACAGCACATACATAAACACATCCATACACTCAATGAAATTAAATATCATCTGCATAAGTGTAAGTGTAATAGGCTTACTAAAGTCCAAAACAGCTTCTGTATAAAAGCGTGAACTCACAACCAATTTTATTACACACTGGTCAGCCAGTTAAGAAGAAAAATCATCTCGTAGCTAATGTGCGCATTTTTTTTTAGCTTGTGTATTTGCCTGACTTGGTCCCTTAGTAGTGAACACTTATTTTGCACTATTTAGCTGCATATGTAGCACATTTTTCTTTTTATTCTCTTCCTCTGTGCTCCACCTTTCCTCTTCTGACCATTCATTTTGGCGGGTGAAACAAGCAGGTTGACGGTTACTGCTGTGTGTAGTAGAGACGTGATCATTGTTATTTCTGAGCCACGCACATAGGCTGCAACACGTTACACTTTCCAAGGATGGCGAAGGCGTCACTCATGCTACTCTGACCGGCAGGTCATGCTCTGGCCATCCTAGGAAGAAAAAAAAAGACCGCACTGAATACGTATACTGAATAATTTATGGCAGTTCATGATGCCATAAAGGGAAATGGCCCAACGCTCCCGACGGCCAGTCTGCGTGTGCTCCCTGTATAATTTCAGCATCTGTGCCATGTGAGCGACTCTCATGGGGAAAGAGTTGGGTCCTGTCACAAAATGGGTATCCAGTTTGTATTAGGTGTGTCATAAGCTTGCTGCATAAAACTAAAGTAAATTACTTTTTACGTTTGAAAGAGGAAACGAGCTGCAATCTCCTGTGTTAAAGTCAAATATTGTGTCGATCATTTATCTACCTCAGGGTCCTGCAGACTTTGTTAACACTGGAGGGCCCTTGAATGTAAATGTGTAATATAGGGACATTTGTAAAACAAGTGGGTTTAGAATCTTAAGTAGTTGTTGCTGCCCATTACGGCCTGTTAGGACAATGTTTCGGTAATATTTTACTGTTGGTAAATGGTTTATAGTTTTCTGTTTCTGCCCTTGGAAGCATACGAGATTACATATTATCATATGGTCCTCTGAGCTATGGCAAATGTATAATTACAGCGGCAAAAAAAGAACAGTCTATTGCATGAAACACTCCTGCCAGTCAACATTTCAAGCGTATGATGCTCACAGTCAGTGCTGCCCACATACTAGAAAAACAAATTTAAAGTGTGAAGAGACAAAGTACCCACTTGGGCAGTCAGAGGTGGTCTTATGAGTCACACATCCACAGAGTTACACATGGAGCATGGTACCGCATCCACAACCTGCTTCAACTACATTATCTGTCGATACCTCGCCATCCTTTTTCTGGGATTAGAAAAGTATTTACTTTTGAATTTTAAACCGCATCGACAACCTGCACGTCGAGCCTAATAACAGAAAAAAAAAGCTCTAAATAATGTTCGCGCTGATGTCCATTTAATCTGTCAAAAACAAATGGCCATATAAACAACCATGACGGAAATGGGTTACTACTGCAGCGGGGGCCAGTTGCGGATTAGTATTACACCATCAATCTCCTGCTACAGTTTTGAGATAGTGACACAAACAAGAAGACAGAGCCAGTGAACAGAAAGACCAGGGACGCGAGGATTAAGGAGGGAATTATGTAATCTTTCAATTCATTTCAATTAGACTCTGGCAGGAGCTTCATTACAAGTCCTCTGAGTGAGTGAGTGGGTCGATCAAGGAATTAAGTATGAAATGTGAGAGTCAAACAAGTTTGTATAAGTTTTGAATCGAACAGCTGGCACTGTAGTCAAGGCAAAAATCTGTGGCTGAGAAGTTTAGCTGCAGTCAGAGATTCTTTCTCTGAAAATACAAAACTCAGTGACAGAATTTTGGACTGTGGATGAGGAAACAGTTCCCTCATTTCCCTCTCTTTGTGGTCTTGGTTCTTTTTCTTATTCGGTGTGATGATATAAACACTGAAACATCTGAGTTTCCTGAATGGGACAATAAGCAGGAAACAACAGAAGTATTTTGGTACACCGGGTGTCCTTTTTGTTTTCCCCGTACATTAAAACTATTAAAATGTCAATCTCCTGTCATGCTAAAACATTGTGTAAAAGTAGCACAGGTAGCACAGCAATACACAGTAATGGAAACTAATCCACAATATCTAAAGTTTGTTCATGTTAATGTCTAACATTAGCAACTAGTTAAAGCTTTAGTGATAAAACTCTTGATTGTATTGGACCAAGCAATAAATATGTTTAATTGCTGATCAATTTAAGTTCTCATTTATAAGAGGAATAGCGGGGGTTTTTTTTTTTTTTTTTTCTATAAAAAGTCACAGTGTGCTTTTATGGCTGTTGTTAATAACTGAATGTCTTCCATCTCCTGTAATTTGTGCTTTTTTTCCTGTGTCCTTTCTCTCCCTTTACTTTTTTGGAAGTGCCTCTGCCTTTTGGAGCTGCATGTTTCTGTGTGGTTACTGGCCCCAACAAATATAGTATGTTTCTATGCTGTTCTTATCTCTCAGTGCTCTCTCCTCACCCGAACCAGACGAGGCAGACGACTGCACACCTCTGAGTGTGGTTCTGTCAAAGGTTTATTTCTGTTTCAAGGGAGTTTTCCCTTCCAACTGGTATGTATTCAATTGTTGGGTTTCTGACTATATTATAAGGTCTGGACCGTACTTGGGTTGAGATGGCTTATGTTGAGATTTAGCTCTAAATGAATTAAATTCAGTTGAATTGAAATATTGAATCAAATTCCCTTCCTTTACAAAGACACAGGAAAAGAGAACGAGATTCTGGGATACATTTGTTTTTGTTGACTTCAGTACGGACAAAGGTGAATGCGCATTTCACAGCTGAGTAGCAACATCCTCCTCTACTGCAGGTGTAGATGGCAGAGAGAGAGAGAGAGAGAGAGAGCGATAACAAGGGGAAGACGGAGAGCAAAGGTGTACTGTGTGACAGGGAAAATGTTCGAGAGATGGAGATAACAGCGCTGCAGAATCAAATAAGGTGAAGGGTTGCCTACTTGCAGTCTTTTGGGGGGGTGTTATGCCTGCAGAGGAAACCACTGCAGTTTGGACCACTGCAGTACGTCAGCCATTACGAGGAAAGACAAAGCAGAAGGAGAGAGACTGAATAAAGCAGCTCACATCCGACTATTCTGACTATCTGAAGTTGGAAAGGTGCGTGTATGTGGGGAGAGGTTTCCAAAGCTATTCGGACATCCCACATGCAGTTTGGTCGTAGCATACATCCAACTTAAGACTGGAATGCATGAGGTATGGCCCATTTTAGATCTGTCAGATAACAAGAGGAAGTGTGAGGTAAATAATAGTAAAAGGAGAGACAGACAGGGTTTGGACAACAGTGGAAATCCAACTGGTTTATCATCTCAGTCGGCATAGATTGAATCTGCGACATCCCTCTACTGCAGTATGGAGTATCAGCTGTTTCAAGCTGTCCTGTGGTCATACGAGTCGCTCATCAGGCCAAAACTCACAGATGGAGAGGAGAAGCTGTTCACTGCTTCTTTTCTTTCCCTTGATCAGCTCGGATTTACTTGAATCAAGCTTATCACAAATGATAAATGAAATCTTTACAAATGAGAGAGCTAAAAACTTTTTTTTTTTCTCTACGAATATGACAGTGGTAAAAATATATACCTACTAACAGGATGCATATAAATCTGAGGACAGGCCTAACCTTTGGTTCCCTGACTCAACTTCCTTAAAGAATTCAAATGTCTATGGTTAACTGCTAAAAATAAGAAAGTTGTAACTAACAACATTGTCACTGCAAAACATGAAGAACTCTATACACATTGAGAGTTGTAAATGTAGCCATTCCAGCAGTGATTATGTGTTTACAGGATACCAGCACTGAGATACTGTACATATTTTCTAACTGCCTGCATACGCACTGATAACAGCTCTGATGTCAACATCCGGACCAATGAAAACCCTTCCCATACCAAAGAAAAGGATCAGAGACAGGTGGTGATTAGTTACAAGAGACTGACTCAAACACAACCTCGAAATGCAAATATTTTTACAGTAACGAAAGTGATACACTCTGAGACATGAGCTGTCCACTCGCTTATTACTCACAAACCAAAAGCAACAGCCGTACAGTATTGCTCTCTAAATTGTTTGCACTCTGCGTCCCAATATTTAATTACACTTTAATGTTTCGGAGACGAATGACAACTCTGCAACATTTGCTACATCTTGTTGTCTTCTAGTACTGCACACAAAAGAGCAAGAGAGTTTCGTCAAGATATACTGTGACGTGAGGTTGTCCGTTTGTACCAAATTAATCCTGTCCCTTGGGACACTGTTTAAGAATGGATTCATGCACACAACATAACTGTAATTTCGAGAACATAACTCAGTAGATGCCTATTAAATCACTAAGGTTTGGTTTGGTGATGGCACCAGTATCTCTTCTATGATTTAAGTCTGAGTGACTGGTAAAGTGGGAGGTGAGGTGTGAAGTGAACTGCATGAGAAAACATGTTTTGTTTCTTCTGTTATGACATTTATTTATTTTTATTTCCTCTGGAACTAGCGAGTGGTCCTCTTAAACAGATTTTTACCTATTTATGTATGCTGTTGTTTTCATAAAAGACAAATTTGCCACTTTTTATGTTGACGTCCAATTGTTATCGATGGTATATGTAATCCATAGAAATTCCTAAATTAATCCTCGGTGTTTCCGGGAATCAGCTGAAAAATGTCCGTTCTTCCAGCCGATCACAAGCAACGTAATTGGTGGTTGAAAGAACTCCAGGCTGATTGAGCTGTCTGGGTTAACAGGGGGCGCTCTAAATGCCACACCAAAACAAAACCCCACTCTTCGCTTGTTTTGCAATAACAATGTCCAACCGAAATGAAGTGCAAATAATTTTGGATTGCAGATGAACAGACAAGCTACTGCACCATCTTTAGAATGTATTTCCACAGCTTTGTTATGTAACTTGTAATGCCAGCACAAATGTGCATCCGTGATGACGTACTAAAAAGAAAATCCAATACTGCATCCACAGTGTATTTCAGCATTTCGTAACAACATGCTTCAGCCATGCAGTGTCCAGGCCAAGCCCTTTGATACCCACTAAGTACCATTTATACAGGGTTATTTTATTTTTTCAGCAGGACTTGACTACTGGTGATAAAACTGAAATTTGACAGCAGTGTGCATGAAGCAGTGATGTAAATGTCTGGCCTCAGGCACTTGGTGGACAATCCACCAAATTGAATCGATTAATCGCTTTTAGGTGTGGTGTGTGTGTGTGTGTGTGTGTGTGTGTTGAGACAGGCAAAGAGAGAGAGCACATCAGTAATCCCATGTTATAATCTCCCTTGCCGTTCAGTCAATAATAACAGCAGTGAAGGGCGGGGGGCACCGAGAAAACACTGAAACAACATAACAGCTTTTCATCAACAGGAACAAAGGTCACAAATGGGCTTCAGTTTTGAAAGATGTTATTTTGATGTTCTGCTACGGGACCATTACCAGTCACTGAGAGGGGAAGGGAAAGGAACAGGAATAGACCAGTGAGATGAATCAAGCTGCAAAAAAAAATCTGTCTTGACGTCTGACCAGTTGGAATTTGGAAGGGAGGGCCTCTCACTCAAAACAACTTTTACTGCCCCTGTCTGACTTCCTTAAATCCCCTATTTTCCTTTGGTATAATACTAGCATACGGTGAATCAAGCGGACACTCCATATTGGTTATTTTACAAGTGTGTATGTTGTTTACTTTTATTCCATCTCTGAAAACTCAACATTTCAATTGGTTGGTGATTATGTATTAACTTTTAATATCCAGACAGTTATGGCGTAAGTCTTTGCTCATAATGCTAAATGATTGCACTACTATTAAAATGCAGGAGCAACACTAAGCCTTACATCAAGCTAAACCACTATCCGTTTCAGGTCAGGTGGTTCTCAGTCAGTTCCATCCTAGAACATACAGCACGCTATGTAACTTATTTTACGTAAACACGTTAACAAGGTTACCCTTCCAGAATATATGACGTTGAAGCACATCCTCAAGTAATATAGTGTAATAGTGTAATATTGCGATAATACAAGTTACCAACTAAGTAAAATATGTAATCAAAGTGTATTCATAGTGTGGGGCAATTCGCTCTCAAAATATTAAACTTTTTGTTACTGCGATTAGCGTTTCAATGGCAATACATGGGGTATGCCTAACAACTGGAAAACAATCAGTTGCGTCAGAAGACTCTTATGTAATGTCTGCAATGTCCACTACTCCAGGAGTAGTCCAACCCTTAGTAACGACCGAGCAGCAGAGACGAGATCTAGTCTGTTTTATTGATTTCTAGAAATTGTTTCTCAAACTGGATAAATACAGCAAATGGAAACACCAAACTACTTAGCTAACAATCTTGTTTTACCTGAAAAAAAGATATCAATGGACTCATGTATTTTTAAGATTTTAGCACCGTGTCATGTTAAAACATAACCGGTCAAGCTAGCCGCCGATAGGATTTTTAAGTGCACGTCTATCTGTGGTGTTACGGTACGGGTACTCGGGAGCAAATATCAAGTCCCTAGAGAATTCCCATTCACCCGATGAAAAACGTACCTCCGCAGTCAGACTTCCTTACATCATCCTGCTTTTCCATTTCAAGCAATCTGAGTGTACTGATTCAAGCTGAAAGACCTTAATGGTTAATTTATATTACTGGCTGTTATATCTCTGTTTGCCTTAAATATCAGAAGTTGTCATTGGGAAGGGATTCACATTCACTCCATATCATGTTTTCAATCATTGATGCAATCAAAAGTCTAATATACAGTATGCCATGTGCTGCCAAAAAAAGTAATACTGCAAAGAATGAGCTGCATTGATTCACTCCTCATTTAAATAATTGACCAAACAGCATATCTTGTTGGTACACCTTTACCAACGAAAGCCGAGCAGAAGAATGCTGTGTTTGCCTGAGAGACACTATCCATGAGCAAACAGAGTCAACACACACTGTGCAGCATAGTAATGCACCTGAGACATATCTGCATAGGTACAGTACAGAAAGACAAGCAGCGGTATTTGTGGGAATGTTACTGTACGAGTGTGTTATAATGGTGACCACCCAATAGCAATTGAG
Source organism: Brachyistius frenatus (assembly GCF_029030835.1). Classification (NCBI taxonomy): domain Eukaryota; kingdom Metazoa; phylum Chordata; class Actinopteri; family Embiotocidae; genus Brachyistius; species Brachyistius frenatus. The sequence goes on along the minus strand of NW_027210847.1, from coordinate 364,565 downwards.
AGTGATTGAAGACTCGTGCAGTAGTCATCTTTAATACTGCGGTAGGTACATGGTGACAGAATGAGGAATGGAATGAAGGCTGGATCAAGAAAGATCCTTGTCCTATGTACAAAATAAGATGAGGACAAACACTGACAGCAGCAGGGATCGAGCAGAGTGTAATCATTCATTTTTATGAAAGGTTCAATATTGTATAAATTTAGGTTTCCGTTTCTTTTTTTTTATTATTATAAAGCAGGTCTCGGTGCCATGTAGATACTGTGAAAGTGTCAACAAGCTCAGTCTCCGGAGAAAAGCACACAGCCATTTGGAAAACCCATGGTCGTGTCATACAGCAAGATCCACTGTCCAACATTTATGGTGGTCCATCATCATGATGGAATGACAGTCGAAGCAGGCATTCCATCGAGGAGCGAGCGACAAGACCGAGAAGAACTTGTGGATGGTCTGTGCGTGCGGTACTCGGAAAAACATCAGCTACGATCCTCATCATGGGACACAGTTTGGTGCTTTGGATCTGTGGTTTTCCGTCTTGTGCACAGAGCTGAGTTTGATCAGGCCTTAAATACAACTGATCCCATTAATGAGTCTCTTAACAGATCGCTTTGTCCTTGATGATACGACAAAAGATCACAAGATGATAATGAAAGTGGAGACGGAAAGAGTGTTGATGTGAACATGATGCCTCCAGAACTCCTGCAGTCCTTGATAATAATTAAATCCTTCATTCCATTAAGGTGAGGTGATACTAGATGATGACGATGGTGATGAAGATGAAGTGAAGAGGTGATTGTGGGTTGGATTAACCAGTAAATCACTGATTGATCACGTAAGAGTGGGAAGGGATAAATGGTCTAACCCGGTACCTTGCGCTTGCGTTCAGCCCTTTCCCGTGAACGCCTCCTCCTCTCTCTGGCTTTCTCCAGAGCCTTCAGGTCCGGAGGTTGGTCCATTTCGGACCTGGCCTTCTTAATGTGAGCCGCAGCGTGAGCCATGGTTGCCCTCGCACTGTTCCCACACGTAGAACACTAAAGCTTTTCAGGTGACTCTCAGAAGTCGTTTCAGAGAGGTTGCCTCATTGGTAAAAGAGGCTGGTCATCCAAAGGAACAAGCCCCCACCTCACCAGATGACTTTCTTTTTGCCCATGGACAAATCTTCACAAGTGGATGAACGTGAGAAGAGGATAGAGGCAGTGCTGGTATCCTCAGTCCTAAAGCCTACCAGCTCTCTTCACCCATAGACAGAGTGAGTGTCTGTTGCAAGCCTCCCTCCCTGCTGCCTGGATAACTGCATCTGAGACAAGGATGGTAAGAGAGGAGCGGTAGCCCGGTACACGCCACTGAGAGGTAAGCTAGAGGACCAATAGAGAAGCCAGAAAGAGACAGAGAGGAAGGGGGAGAGCGCCACCCCTCCCTTCACCGCTCGTGCTGCAGAGGTAGCAGCAGATGCTATAGGAACCTGGAAAGCTTTCCGATTTGGACGACTCTCTAAATACATGAATTCCCCACTCATCATGCACCAGAAGGGGGGGGGGGGGGGTTGGCGTGTGGGGGTATGGGGATTATAATAAGAGGGGTGAAGGAGGGGTTAAAAAGAAACAATATGTGGGAGGGGATGCAGAACACGGAAGCATCAGTGTGTCCTTTGGAAAAAGAGCAAGGGATGTACCACTGTCACTAAAGTCAGAGACACTTGGACTGTAGTCCGTATCTCCACCAGCATCAACACCCCCCCCCCTGTCTGGCAATGGTATAGTCTGCGTGGTGACTGGGAGGTTTCACAGCTCCAGAGCAAACACGTACACATATAAATGCACATAGAAAAACACACTAGACTGGTTGTTCTCAGATATGTGTTTACAGTTGTTGAGCTTGCAGTAATTAAAATGATAAAACTGAAAATTGAAAGGAAAATGCTGTTGCAGCATTTGCAGAATTTGCACCTGATTGGTCATGACACCTGATCACGGAAGACATTCCTATTTGTATATATGTCTTTAGGAACAAGTTCCCGTATGTATCTCCCAGTGCCAATCATTCTTTGTGAAGAATGTTTTGGATGCATGCAGTCTTTGAGACAAATATATCAGTCAATCTCTTCACATCAGTCGCCTATTAACAATCATACAAGCAAATGCTACCAATGGTATCAGCACGAAATTATGCCCTTTCATGTGTCACTGAAATAAGACCTGGCTTTACACTCAATGAAGTCATCGACTGCAGTGTTGATCTTTACAATGGCCTCACCCCTTTTTTCTTTTTAATACCATAGTGCCACCTCATGGCCTGAGCCAACATTGCAATTCCAAAAATCCAAACTCAGCTGGGTACAGATACAGGACAAGGCAGCACACTCAATAGTCAGGAAAACCTCTATCACAAAAACATGTGCATTACATACACAGACAAAAACGACTCAGAATTAGGAGACCACGTGATACAAAATATCCCGAAGCCAGCGCAATTAGTGGACTCAGACACTTTACAGCAGCTGACCCTTAAAAATCTAGTCATGTCATCATATGAAGCCTGTTGTCTTTTCCTGCCAAAAAAAACATTGTTTCATTTGAAGAAGTTTCTGATTCCTCTTTTAAATGAAAGTAAGAATTTGAGAAACAACTAAACAAAATCATTTTCTTTCTTATTCCTCACTTCCTTAATCCTCATGAAGATATTGCCTCAGATATTTCTCAAATGTAAATCTAAGGAGATATGTACTCAGTACTGTGCATGTTTTAAGAGATCAAATTAAAACTAATTTATATATAAAAAAATAAAATTAAAAAAAGGCCTCTGCTTTACCAAGCCCCTCACACTGGTGCCAAACGTAAGGTATATTTAAATATATCTTCAACATTGAACAAATTTGATCAAATACGTTTTAAATGTGTTTTGTAAAATGTGTAGTGTATGTATTCTGCAGGCCAGTTTTCATGGATACAGACAATCATTTTGGAATGATGGGTGTTGTTTTTCTGCCCCTGTATTATATGTGATGGGGTTTATGAAAACAGGCAAAACATGAGTCCTTATCAGTGTAAGTGGCACAAAAGGGTTGAGACTAGTTGTAATAATATGTGAGTCAGCATTGATCTGGATGAGTGGTCAAGCAAACGTGCAGGACATTGCATTTTTTTTTTCATTGATTCTCAGGGTGTATCATTAAAATGTAGTTTATAGAAGAACTGACTAACCTGTAGCATACAGAATTACTGAGTTATTATTCCTGTAGTAAATTTGCCTGGTTACTTATCTTGTCCAGATTTTCACAAACAGTGAGGGAGGGATAAAGAGGCCTTTGTATTATGATGATAATCTGCTGAGGGTCTCAAAGTGATTAAAAAGAGCTCTGGCAGCTTCTACCTTGCTAAGAATCCTCAACGCAACAACAAACACAAAATACATGCAGTCGGTAAAGCCCTGAGAGTGTGATCCTGACAGAGCTGTGACCCTGTGAGGGTCATGAGGTGTTAGCTCAGGTAATTGGTTAGGAGAAGGCTGGATGAAAGGTTTGCCAAGAGAGACGATAAAGAAAAATTGTGCCACAGTGTGAACAGGTTATTTAAGAAGTCACAACTGTGCAGCAACTGAGCAATGGAAGTTCTACACTAAATGTGTTCAGCGCTAAGACTGGTCTTTATTTTTGGTTTTGGACAGATTGTGACAGTCAGATGCAACTGAAAGCTTCAATTTTCTGTTACTTTGCAATCTGTCATTTCAAGTTCTCCACTCAGAAATGTTCCTTTTCTTGAAGATTGTTGAATGTTGAATGTGCTTCAGTGTACAGCGAAATGGATGTGGTCATAACATTAAAAAAAAAAAAAAAGAATAAAACAGATGAGTGTGAGTTTGTAATGGATTAGCCCTGAGGACGTTTGCTTGCTTCCAATTGCGAGCGCATGCAAACTCACACAGGCTTTACTACTCAGCTGTAGATGTGCTTATCCAAGTGTTACAATCAATACGACCATGAGGAGCTGGTGCAGCTGCGTCCTGCAGCAGGAACAGCTCCAGTGTACCTATAGCAAGCCCGCAGTCTGAACATGTCCCCATCCATTTGAACTTACCTAGAAGAAACAAAAGAGAACATTTCGTTAATATCAGCTGTATGCTTTGTCACTTGGAAAATCGTATTCGTTTGACACATTTAAATCTATTGTTAACAACTTTCTGCAGCAGTTACGCCTGATTTTACAAACCTCTATTTAATGCGTTACATCTTCTCATGTAAGCATTACAGGACTCTAGATAATGAGTTATATTTAAGAAGACACTTGTACCATTAAAACTCATCTGACATTCACTGGTTGCCACATTTGGAGTGTAGAGGGCTGTACGACGTCATGACGACATCACATGCGACAGCAAACTGCATGGTCAACAGCTATGAGACTGAATGCAAACAACATTCGCTGTTTGTGAACACCAGACCAAAAAACACTCACAGCATCAAGCTGATCAAACATTCACATTGACAGCAAAGAGTATTTTTGAAAGCAAAAATGTGTCTTCCCCATACACGACCACTGATATGTAAAAACGTCATGTGATGACCATTAAACCAACTTTCCAAACTTTGACAAACCAATAATTCTATAAATGAACTAAAGATCAGTCCATAATGAAAATAATCATTAGTTGTAGTCCTATGCAAATGAGTTAAAAGGTAACTCCTCTACCAGGTACATTTTAGGCACATTTCCTGGATATTGTTACATATTTTTCCCTTTTTTTATTATTATAATACACAATGTAGTTTACCTTTAATTACCATATGGCATGAAAGGATTTTGAGCATTTATGATGAGGTTGGCCTATTTGATCTTAATTCAATGTCTCCGCGTTCATGTTACAGAGATTGTATTCTGTCTCCTCAGAATAGAAGACAAAATGTTTACCCCTCAGATGGACTCGCGCAGCAGACAACAGACGCCACAAGCAGCACAAACACACCTCCAACCTCCCGTAGGTGCTTGCTTCGGAAGACATGGGTGTCTTTTTGAAGAGAGGTGTCTCCTGGGTGCAAAGCAGACAATGGAGGCACCACCAACATGGTCACGCCTTAGCCTCTCCCACGTTAGCGCACGCCATTATTAACACCGGTTATTAAAGAGGTGAACTACAAACACATGTCACATGTGAAGTGCGATCTGTTTCCATTGTGTCTGCCTGTGAAATGTATTGCTCCTCAAAACCATTTCAACTCAATCCGTCACCTCTGACTTGCACGAGTCAAGCCCAACTCTTGGGGGGTTGGGGACTTGTACGTGTGTGTGTGTGTGTGTGTGTGTGCGTTGGGGGTGGGACGGTGCCTGTGTGTATTTTGTATGCATCTGTGGCTGTCTTGTTCGGAGGTCCTGGGGGAGGGTCTTTAATTTATCACCGCAGCCAAACAGCATAATAGCTGCGCTGCTGCTGAGATTGAGCTGTAATGTGTCAGTTTGCTGCTACAGTTACCCGGATAACATCAAGTACAATGGAGCAATTAAGCTCTACAAATGTTCCAGGTTCTCCCAATTATTTGATGGCACCCAAGGGTAAATATAGATCAGGTTCAGGATCAGACCAAGCATCAGGTTAAAGCTCAAACTGTAATAGCTGCAATGCATTTAGAGCCCTATTTTCATACAGTGGCATTTTGTGCAGTGACTTTTTTTTTTCCACGTTTGCACTGATTTGCATTTTTCATACGTCAAATGTGAACTGAGATGGGCAGAATGCCACAGACAAGTTGTTCAGCCGACACTTGTCCATTGAATTGGATGTGAATTAGGCAGTTGGTGCATGCCATGACCCAGAAGCCAAACTCAGAAATAAAATACGAAAGGAACTTGTGTGATTACGAGATTTGATTTTTTTAGCACATTGCACTTTATCAGTCTCGCTAATACGTTAATTACTTCGGGTGTATGTAATTTACTTTTGCTGCTAGACATTGTTTCTTTGATTTAATTATATCGGATAAGTGCTCTTTGTTTACTTTTACATTTAATTATTGGCAGTGTTTGGCATGTATAAGGCAGGTTTTTGTCTTGTCATTGAACTGCTTACTACACCGGGTAGTGGGGTCAGAGGCGTTTGCAATATCCCTTCCCAAGCCAATTTAACATCATCACCACAAATTAGGTGATTAAAGCCTGAACCTCCAGACAAGTATGTTAGTTTCCTTCTGCATGAAGTTTGGATGGCAGTGCCGGTCATTACTTCTTCAAACATTAGTCCACTGCGTCACAGACATCTTAAAGGGAATGAGATGAGATGATTTAATTTGGCCATGGTGGAGTCGGCTTTGACTATCTATCCATCTGAGGTGCAGATCGAATGTTAAGTCCGAACTCCCAACTTCAGCCTAATGCAACAACAAAAGGGGAGGAGGTACCACCTGGTGGTGTTATTTATCATTGCAGGAGCGCCACGGAAACCATACCGGCTGTTACAATGTGCGGTTCTAAAAGAGTGGCCACATCAGATTTCACATCACTGGCTTCCACCTTACTGTGAAATGTAGATGTGCTAAGAGGAAATTTGTTGTGTGACTCAGGTCACAAAGAGTTAACAACAAGCAGGTGCCTTAGCCAGAACACAGGCAGGCTAGGCAACCTATTCTAGTCAGTCAGAGCTAGGTGACAGAACAGGGAGAGGACCTGCGACCGAATGGTAAAAATGAACCTCGGACAACCGTAAAAACACAAGACAACACTGTCCAATCAGAACAGCAACTGTAAGCTCATAGATGTGTGTGTATGTTTTGTTGTTTTTTTTTGCAAACTAGGAGACTGACCAACTGTTTGATGTATACCATATAACCTATTGATGTATGTTTAACCAATTAGTAGGATATTAATCCATATAAAAAAAATAAAAAAAATAAAAAAAGCATGCTGTGTGTGCACATTAGCAACACTTGTGGTCACCGACATGCCGTCCCTCAGCCACTCCAGTTCAAAGTTAATAGAACAACCAGACATTTGCCTATCAAGCAAACAGTTGAACCTATCGGATTTGTGGAGCATATCACAACAACTAGACCATAAATCATGTTATTCTAGCGAGATGCTGGTTTGCAAGAAAAGAAAATTCAACAGCTGATTGACATAGTGAGCATGTACTGTCCCCACAGAGGCCATTCACGGTCAAGAAAGACACTGACATGTCCACGAAAAGAAGTAAAAATCCAGTAAGTGTGAAGATCCACATAGAATTACATTTAATTCCTACATCCAACTAATTCAGTAAATTCCCCAAATATATCTAATCAACGTATACAAAGAAATTATGTTCATCAGTTAGTCAGAAACTCAACAATATTCTCTCTATTTCTGGAGGTATCTGAATCTTTAGCTGCTAAATTCCCCAATATTTTCACCAGCTAGTCACTAACTTTGAGTTTCTGGTTGGTGGTGTATAATTCCCTCTTAAAACAGCAATCTTCTGCTGGAAAGGTGATTTATGAAACTGGACAACCAAACAGTAAGGTAAATACAGTAAAACATTAAGTAAAACAAAACAAGGGGCTAAAGGAGACTAGAACAGTCCATAGAGTCACTGATAACTCTTTGTGGATTGGTTGCTGCGAGTCACACACACTCATATCCGATTCATTTGACCCATTTTTAATGTTGAGCAGCTTTAAGGTTCTAAAAAAAAGGAAGAAAATATCTCAACTGCTTGATCGGATTGAGTTTAAAATCACATAAAGAAGTCTCACGTGACAGAAACACAAACATTACCAACAAACCAAAATGCTTGCTTTAAATAATAATTGATTTCAAATAAAGCATTGCCTGTATTTTCTCAGAAGAATACTACCAACACAGTGGCTGCTCTCCATCACACATTGCTTAGCAACAAAGGTGTGGGGCGTTGTCAGCAGCGACAGTGGAGCAGGGGGAGGCAAAGGAAAGGCTCTCCATGGGGTGTGTGTGTGTGTGTGTGTGTGTGTGTGTGTGTGTGTGTGTGTGTGTGTGTGTGTGTGTGTGTGTGTGTGTGTGTGTGTGTGTGTGTGTGTGTGTTTTTATGTGTGTGTTGGATAACCAAGTGCCTTGAGCTTCATTAGCACAACCGTTTCGTACCTAATGAGCTCTCACACTGTGGCGCACACACAGCAAAATGAGAGGCTGTATTTTGTGGATGAGATAGACAGGGCTAACTGCCATAATCACAATATCAGATGTTGTGAATGGACCAGTCAGTTGTCTTCATCTCTACTTATAATGGACACAATAGGGCAGAAGAGCATTACAGGAACACAGGGAGAAAGAAAGAGTGGGTGTGGCGAGGATAGGCGATTCATCGGCGCCCCGCCCATTAGAGCCAAATGAGCCATCCCAGAATTCCCCTGAGGTCATGATGATATCATCCATCGCTGCTTCACGCATTATTCATCTTTGCGCGCGCACGCGCACACACACGCACACACACACACACACACACACACGCATACACTCATCTTTCACGTGTCCCACTTTCTATTATAATGTGAAATTAGAGGGCTGAGTGAGAATAATAAAACTTGAATGGAGAGCACCCCTTTAAACACACACACACACACACTGATAGTACATGACTTTACAGAGATATTAAAGTCTGTTAAAGTGTTGCTCACAGTATAGACACTTAATCAGTTCCCTGCATTAGCACCATAAACAAAGGATATAACAAGATCTTAAACACAGGGGTAGGTGGGTGAATTAAAAAACAGAACTAGTCCACTTTACATATCAAGGGACTGAAAATATGGTACGACCACTATTATAGCACAGTTAGGCCTTTCGTCCAAATTAAAAAAAGCTCCTGACTGTATTATATCTATTTATATTGTTTAACGTGATCATGGTCAACAAGTACTCCAGCACTTCAATATTCCACTTCCATAATGTTGGGACACTCTTGACAGACAGACTAAAACCAGAATGGTCTGAAATAACAGCGCAGAGGCACAGATATGTCTTATCCTAATAGAAAAAAAGCACACTGCAAAGACATTAATTCCAACACCTCCCACAATGCAACTTAATAACATTGATAGCTTTTTGTGAGACCCTCCCCCCCCCGCTTTAGGAAATGTATTATTTAAGATTATCTAGAACCCAGTGTAAACACCTGCCAAATAAGTGCTCTAATTAATAATAATAAATGTATATTAGACATATGAATATATTAAATATAAAAATAGCATTTTGTATTGAAATACAGAGTTGTCCTTTGAAGTACTCCAACCCCAGACAATTTGAAAATGTCTGATCAGATTATATTCATTACTGTGTTGTCCCAATGGACTGATGTCATATGAACACTAAGTGTTGTACACTAATGCAAAGATCTGCTTAACTAACTTCATTGCCTTTGTCTGGCTATTGGGTCTCTCAGATTTTAATCCAGAGAGAAAAGACAAAGCAGGGACTTTAGGTTATGGGGGGGGGGGGGATTAGGAGGTTTAAACACAGACAGAGTAGTATCGTTTCTCTGAAAGAGAGAGAAACCAAGGAAACCACTCCCAGCTGACAGGTTTAATTAGAAAGCCAGAACGTGACACCAAGAGAGGAACCTCCTGCTTTAAAGCTGCTCCCAAACGACTGCAAGCCTCAGAAAGAAGAAGTGACCTGAGTGACCCAAGTGACTTCTTCTACACCATTATTAAATTAGCTGGAAGTCAACTTTATAGCAAATCAAAATCTCTAGGTCAATCAGTTTTACAACAAATTCCAATTTCTGCACCAAATTGAAATTTCTTTTATACCAAATTACACAATAAATATGTGACTATTTCTTCATGTTGTACTGTACACCCATTTCTAAAACCTGTGTTGTAATTTTACAAGAAATGAAAATGTGTTAAACAAAAACTATAACTATAAATTTGCACTAATTTCAAATTTGTTTTGCATGTAATTCTACACCAAATTCAAAAACAAAGCAGAATTTGCACCAAATTCAAAACAGGTATGCACTTAGCATGCTGCAAAGATAGTCACAAGGTGGTGACTTTGTCACCTTATGTGTGTTGGTGTGGAAATTTTACATCAAGGCCATTAAATTCGTAAGTTATGTTTTAAAACTCTGAGGAGTTCAATTGTAGCACAGTTTACATGTTGACACCATAACAAGCACACAGAGCTGAGGATAAATTCTGCTTCCAGGATAGCGACAGTGAAAAAATTACAACGATCCTCCAATTAAAGCTTACCTGGCCTGTAGCTCCTACCACCATGCCTGTGCTCATAGGTGCTCCCAAAGGTCACAACACCTTGGAGTGATATATATCCAATGTGTGTATAACTTGGAATCACCAAGCCAATATGGAAGCATGTGTAACAGGCGTAGTGTGTGTATGTGTGCGTGTGCGTGTGAGATGGGGAGTGAGAGGCAGGACGGTCTTGCCGACTGTGAGTGGATTAGTGTGTAACACGCTGGAGGTATTAACACACTACAGCCTGCACATACACACACATGGATGCATGCACACCGAGGGGTGTGTTCATTCTTAGAGTGGATTATGTGGACAAAAATAGAGGAGTCTTTTCTACTGACCTAGAATCAGAACGTAGCGATCAAGAGACAATAAAAGGTGGACTAGCCGGAGTGCACAAACACGCACACATGTAATGTGGAAATACAACCTGTTGCATTGTCACTTACATGCACACACAAAATAGCCCCAGTGGGAAAAGGGGCAATCTAAGGTATGTAGTTTAAAATATTCCACCGTATCCAACGTTTGCGTAATAGCAGTGTTGGCATTTTGTCCAAGACGTCCAAGTGTTGTGTTGAAGAGAACTGAATTTAGCGTGCTAACCAGCTAGCTCTGGCCCGACTTGTTTCATGATACCAATTTGTACTACAAGATGGTACAGTGAATCACTATAATGGAAAGTCTGAAAAGTGAGGAGATGAAAGCATGTAAAAATGTGTCTCTGTGTGTTGAAATGACCATTTCAAAGTGGTGCCCCAAATTGTCCACAAGTGCAAATATAAAAAAATTAAAAAAAAAAAAAAGGGTTACCTTAATATTGTTACCCATTGGCCCATTTGTCCTGCTTCCTAAACATCAACTTTAAGAATTGACTGTTCTCTTGCTGCCTAATACGTCCCAATACTTAAAGCGAAATAATCAATTGATTTGTTGTAACTACGGTCCCTCTAGAATGTTTTCCATAGACTCCTATTGAACTTCTCTCATGAAATACAAATTCATTATGTCATTGCGGTGTCATTCGCTAAAGTCACTCATTCTTACTGGTTTTCTAGTGGCCCGTCGGAAAAAAAAAACAACACCATTAATTAAATATTAGGCCTCAACAAGTGGCATTTTGGGGGGGCCTGCCTGTTTAATTGACAGGCAAGGGGTGCAATTTGGTTTCCGCTGTTGGCGGTTGGGGCAACATGGGGTTCCCCATCAGATCGAGTCAGATCCTGCTTGATCACTACAAGCTCATCCAAATAAGGTCACTTCTGAAGAAATTTCCCCTCGGGGATTAATAAAGTGTATAAAAAATAAAAAAAAAAAATTCTGGCTCTAAAATAGCAGGATGGTAAATCCAAACTCGTGGCTTCACAACAGCAGTTCACAAACCAATGGGTGACGTTACGGTTGGCTGCCGCTTGGTATTCTAATCACTTGTTATGATGAATGGAACTACAAACGCAACAATGGGTGCAAGTCTTGACAAAACAGAAGCAGAACAGGAGTTATTTACTGCTGGAGAGAGCTGTTGGAGAGTAAAGAAAGGAATGAAGAACTCTGAACGTTCCTGGTGAGTAAACAGCTGTTAAATCTGTTGCAAGGAGTCCAGTCCAGCTGATGAGTCCCCGGTTGAATTTCTTTACACGGCACACCTCTGTTTATCTTACTTGACAGTGTTAATATGTTTAGTTTGCAGCTCGTTTAGAGCAGTCGGAATAGCTGATGAGCTCACTTAACCCGTCATCCAGCCATCTACCAAACTAAAGTCAATTTATGTAGCAAATAAATGAGGTGTACTGACCTTGTTTGGACAGTTGGACACACAAAAATGATTTTTAGTGCAGCTAATGAGAACACAAACTGTATTGAAAAACATTCTGAATGTAGTTTTCTTGCTGATTTGGTCTACCAAAGAAGGGAGGTAAGCAGGCTGAAACATAAACCATATGCTTAGCCGATGACAAAAAAAATGTTGTCCATACAATCCAACTTTACAATCATCTTAGAAAAAAAGCACTTAAATAATAGCAGGACAAGAATATGTAAATTCTACCAAACTGCTGAAACTCAGAGCTGGTGTTAAACTAAAATCCATCACATTCTATGATCGACCCTGATATTCCTTCGCTCACTCCTCATTCCTCCGTCCCAGTGGACGCTACAAGTAGCTCACTACCACCCCCTAATGTACAGCTGTATTAAAAAATGGGATTTACTTATTACAAATTACGCCTTGAAGGTAATTAACTGAGTTTAAACTTGTTCTTATGATGTGTCAACATAGAAAACATTTAACCGAGTTTTTCAGTTGTTCATCTGATGTGTGTAAGTTACAAATACACACCTATTTTAATAAAAGTATTAATAAAGGTATTGTTTGATGTCTGAAATTGATTTTCCTGCATTTTAGATGGAAAAATTATATATTTCAGAGATGAAATACCACTGATCCTCTGCTATTAATAATAGGTTTTTTTTTTTTAATGTTAAAATCAAATTTTTATTTTAAATGTTGTTATATGGATAATTTTTTATCACCCAGTAAAATGTTACAATCTACTGTAAGTTTTAAAGCCCAGTAAGCACTGAATGGAGAGTGGAAATCGCTTCCATATCTCAGGAGCAGATTAGTGTCCAGCTAACCTGTTAATCAAAAACCACTCATCCTGCGTCAGAGGATTTATAGGGTTTATGAGGTTTGTTGCATCATCTATGGTTACACAGATGCACTGTAGCCAGTAGACTTCTACTCTTTGTGACTGATATCTTTTGAAGTGATGGATTATAACAGTATCTTGAATAATTATTGTATAGAGCTGATCAACACTAGACAGAAATAAACCGAAACATACAGTATATATATATATATATATATCAATTGGCAAAGACATTTGCCAAAAAACAACAAATACAAGTAAATCACTACAAGTATCTTTTAAGAAGAGATATAAAAGATGGTACTTACTTTGATCACTCAATCAATAACTTAGGGACAGTGAGTGCTGTGTCACCTTTAGTTTTCAGCCGCACCTGGGTAACAGATAAAAGTCTTTTGTCTGAGGATCTCGGGCGACGTACAGGCTTCTAGCAACAACAGGGTCAGATAAATGGACAAAAGGAGGTCATAAAGAGCCTCAAAAGTCCCCCATAGCATAGAAAAAAAAAAAAAAGTATTAAAAAGAGATCTTTAGAGCCTCACAAATAATTCTAAAGGCTGAAGCTTGGCCAGAGGTTGCTGCAAGAAGGTCAGTTCAGTCAAAAACAGTTATTCTCTGTGGATAGCACTAACATGTACAGAAGATTCCACAACAAATGGATTTCACTGTTCCTTCAGCTGGAAGGTCTGTGACTCATTCTCAGAGGAATTTACATTTACGCGTGGCAAATTTAATGGCAATTTAGCTAATGAGGGGTTACTTGATAGAAAAAAAAAAAAAAAAAAAAAAGGTCCAAAGAAAGGCTTTGTTGTGAAATGCCAAACTTGAGTTAGCCTGAAAAACAGAACTAGGATTAAGCTACTTAGCTGTTTAGCCACTGATAGCCCGAGGTGACGTTAAACCTGAAAACTAGCCCGAGCATAGGTTGCTTTGGAAGGAAAACATTAACTTTAGTCAAACTTATTCAAACTAACTTTCTGAAACTGTCAGGAGTCCTGTTTTCCTCCGTTTTGCCGCCCCGATCACCTCTCCTCGCGTGTCCCCTCGGTCCCCTGTCTGCTCGTTCTGCGTCCTCCTCTCCTCACCTCCCGTGGCCACGCCCCTCACCGGTCCCAGCAGCTGCAGCCACTCACCCCTGATCACCACCTGCAGGTGTGCCGCATCTCCCTGATCACCTCCCCGGGACTGTATGTACCCTGCCCCCGCACAACTCTGGTTGTCGGTTCATTAGTTAGTCACCCGTCCGTCCCCGTCCTGTTCCCGTCCCCCTCCCCCGGCTCCTGTTCCACCTGCAGAGCTACCTGTCGGAGTCACCAGTCGGTGGAGTTGCCCTCCCGACTCGGAGGATTATGGACCCCGTTTCTTCCAGCGGTCCTGTCCGCTGGTCTGCCGGCTGCCCCGCCAGCCGTGTCTCCCTGGATCAGTCGGTTGAGTTGCCCTCCCAACTTGGAAGCAAGTGGACACTGTAAGTGCCACCTTTTGGTTTGTTTGTTTGTTTTTGGTTATTGAAATAAAGACTGTATTTTGGAACTAAAGCCCTAGACTGTGAGCCTGCATTTGGGTCCTGGTAAAACACCCACCACATAACAGAAACACAAGAAAATAAACTTAATTCACTAAAGAAAGTCTGGCTTCACTTGTAATTTTATGAAACACACATCTTGACAGTGTTTGACCAACAGTTTGACTGTCTATGTGCCTTCAGCAGCATTTTTGCCTTCAAAAGTGTGTTTGAGCCAATCTGTATTTGCATCATAGCTCTCATCAATTAGATACATAACTCTTAGATGGAAATATGAAGTTATACCTGTAAATAATTGGACTGGTCTGCTTATGGATGCATAAATATCTTCCGGACAGTAGATCCTGAGATAGAACACCTGGCCTCCTACACTATCTCATCCATCATCTCCTGTCCAGATATGAAAATGGGCACACACACGTGAGTGTGGATAAATTACAATGTGTATTTGTACACACCATATGCTAAGCTTGCAGCTGGTATTTTTTTTTTTTTTTCCAAGATTCATGGTCGAAGTGATTATGTAAAGACACACATTGCAACTGGCAATAATAGAAATGAATGCATCTGTGATTTTAAATGGACGGCATCACACATTTAGATAGGTAACAAAGATCTCAACAGGAAGTCAAGAAGATTTTATATCCACCACTTGAAAAGATACATCATTTTTTTAAATGTTGCCAAAGATTACTGCTAATATGAGTAAGACATTTATTTCAGATAGTCTTTAATGTTACAAGTTGTTTGGATCTGTAAATCTACAATTCATTTATACACAATAAACCGATCCATTTCTAAATTTAGCCTATTTTTGCTGATTGAAACTATAAGGGAACCATTCCACAACGATGTTTGTCAGTAATGGGAGGAAATATAGAGTTGTATAGGATCCACTGATGTGTAAATTTCAAAAGTTTTTCAACAAACAATATTACCACTTTTCCATGTTGAGACTCTCTACTACAATATTGCCCCAGTGTCTGCGTTTTATAGTATTCATGCAGTAAGGAGCCGAGCGGAGGCTGCCACAGCTGATGCATCATCACTATATATATATATATATATATATATATATATATATATATAAGGAGTAGTGATGTTATTGTGCTGGAGTAGCCACCGCATAAAAGTCCAAGCCCCTTTACTGTGCAAACAAATTGGTCTGTATTATTATGACAGAAACTACAGAGTCTACAGGGCTACAGCTTACTTATGATATGCTCAGAGGGAGGCTGACATTTGGCTCCTACAACCTGTATCAATGCAAAGGAAAACCTACAGCATACATAGCCAAAAGCTACATATGAAACTAGACAAGACATAAAACATACAAAGGTGATGTTCAGGTGCATTTATGTGCATACACATACACACCATACCCTCCACGGGGTAATGAATAATGGATGGAGGGTAGGACGGGAGGTGGGGAAGAGGGTGGGATGTGATTATTCACTGCAACCTTAGGACACTGGAGCTGGGGGCAGGGACTGAAAAAAAGGATGCAGAGCTTAGACACCCAGGCTCATTTCACTTCATGAAATCATATTCCCATACGCTTTATTGAGGAAGGGATTCAACTCTGCTCGGATACACACTGTTTTCTTTATGATGTGCGGAGGTACTACGGAAAGGGTTAAAACTTGAATGCACGACGAGAAAGGGTGTGTGTGTGTGTGTGTGTGTGTGTCAGACCAAGGTAAATATCCTGTTTTGATACAATAGGAGGTCAAAGGTGACTTGACAGAGATTCATGGAGCAGAAAAAGAATCAAGGACAACAACCAGTGAGATTACTCTGGAATCTAATTCCCATTGGCTATTACCTGCCAACCATTTGTGAATTATTGCAACAGCGCAGGAGGAAGCTCTGATTACAAAGATATTTCCCCATTTTTTTTTTAGTGCGTTGTTGGCATTGAGCTTGATACATACAGTATATGAGTGATTGTCGCGCTATAAAATTGAATTCAATTGAGTATATAAGCGCAGTAATGAGCTGTCACTGAATGCTAGCCTATTGCAACCAGCAATTACCAATACATTACATCTGCTTTACCAGTCCAAAACCATTTTTTTGAATAAAATTTTGTAGGAAAATGTAAACAATATGGTGTAAGTTTATTTAACAAAATCTATTCCTAACATTATTTTTGTATTGATGCATTGTGCGCATGCTGAACCTTTTGTGTTTAGTTTTAAAAACATTGTTAAAATCAAACAATGTAAGATCAATACTTTGAATTTAGTTTGTCAAAACAGAAATCGGTGTGAACGACTTATGGGGTGTGTGAGGAAGGGGAATGTCAGATTTAATAAGAGTTAGATAAAGAAGATCATTTTCATTTTGTGTATTAACACAGTGTGGCACTATGAGCTGAAGCATTGTTGTTAAGAGCGAAGGAAGAGGTTCATTATATTTGCTAACCTCAGGTGTTCATTCTCCTTTCTTGATTGGCCAGTTCCACTAAGGAGGCGGGCCCTTACGTGTATGAATAGAAAGGACCTGTGAACCCAGACATCTTTTCTTCCTTCCTGCTTTGCTCTCTGCGTTTTCTTTTGTCATCGCTGTGCCCTCCCATTTGCTCCACAGATATGGGCTGCAATCAAGTTGTCAATTTTCTTAAGGAAGGTTCCTAATGGACCAGAGGTGGTAGCCATGATAACAGCTGGTCAAATTTTCTAAATACTAAGGAAAAGTAATTTAATGCCTCCTGTCTTTTCTACTTTGGCATAGGGTTCACTGGATCATCCTTTAACAAAAGAAAGGATGCAATGCTGTCCCACAATTCCTTGCAACAGCGACATTTAAAGCGCCGCACCATTCAGTCATTCATGACTGATGAGTAGATGTGTTGCCCTGACGCGATATGCGATGGTGAACACAACAACTGAGGAATCTGAATCAGGGAGCGTAAAGCTAAGGTTAGCTTTATGCTATTGCTAAGCACAAGCAAATCTAGTTTCTAATATTATTGAATGATTAACATTTTTTTTTTTTTTTTGCAGCTATATAATGTGATGTTTAGATGTAATAACTGTTTGTAATAAAAACAAAATTTAAATGACAATTCTTTAGTGCAATTGTTTGGCCTTACAGCAAGGCTTTAGCATACCGCCAGTGGTATTCATACAGTTCAGTGTTTAAGGTGCAGACGTGATCCGTCTCTCCACACTCACTGTTGATCATATGTTCCCGCCTCACACACCCAAGCATGCACCACACCACTGATTTACTGATTCACACATTTCTTTGTGTACAAAATTTAATTGTTGAATCATTGAGTTGTGTGGGCTCCCTGTTGTTGCAAGACAGAGCCACTTGTTAAATTACAATTAAAATATAGGCACAAATATACTTTTACATAGTGCACCAATCATTGCTGTGACCCCAATTGACCGTCTCAGTCTGAACAATGAGACTGTCTGTGTAGAAGATGCCGTAGCAGAGCTTTTTACCCTCTGACTTCTCTATTGTAGTTGATTGAATTATAATCAGATTCCTTCCTAAACTCTCTCACTGACCAAAACATCAACACAAATCTCCATGACACAGATGACAGCATTGCCTTGTCTTTTTTTCCCTTGTGTCACTTCTGAGAAGCAAAGGGTGGAAGAACACGAGGTGTAGAGCAAGGTCTTGCATAACAAGGCATTCTTTCTTGCCAATGAATAGACTGGCCTTTTTGCCTTCCACTCTTGCTACTCAGTGAACCGTCATGTTTCCAATTCTCCTGTCTCATGTATGGCGGGCCTTGTCATTTCAAAATGGGCTTCAATTCATCCTACTGTAGGCCATTTGCCACTGAATCTAACCCGATGACAGGCACAGTCTCTGGAATGTGAACACCCACCGACATGATTCCAAACACATACACGCAAAATGCTGCCAAGAGTTTTGAATGGCAGTGTTGCCAAGTACTTCAAAAATCTTCCAACCAGCTCAACCAAACTTAGATTTTTGGTATAAGATGAAATACTTAAAATGGCCATTTCTATAACTTTTTTTTAAGTAAGTGTCTTCACGGAAAAATTATAATTTCAAAGCAAGATCAGATTACGCTCAATCAATCAATCTATTTCTCTGGGAGCAATCGCTTGCTGTTTTATAGAGTATTAAAATTATAATTTAGGTGCTTCAAAGTTCCTTCTTTTGGGAGATATTGCTGACACTTTTTATGTTTCGATAAGCATCTTTCAAACTATTCATTGGAATATTCAATTTGTTTTAGCTTGGGGTTTATTTCTGTAGCTTTGGCTCTCTATCTTATTGTTTGGAACTTTCTCCCCTTAGGTTTTCAGTTTTTTTCCATATCACCCACCAGAGGTCCTCAGTCAGTCTTTTTCTTTGCTCAGTCTTTTGCCTGGCACACCCACCTCAGCTGCTTTTAGTTCACAATCTGTCTGACCTGTAACTGCCCAGTCTCCACTCCCAGGTTATCTGTTGTCTTCTGGGTCTCGTGTCCAATTCATCACCCATGTCCTGTCTGTGCTTTTTAAATTTTGCTGTTTCTGTAAGTTTTGCCTGTTTACTCACTCTGTTTATTTGACGTTGTCTTCAGATTCTGTTCCCTGCTCCTTTGTTAGTTTATGTTGGACCTTTGTTTTTGGGAATCAGCCCTGCTGAGCTCGCTTTGTGTTGTCATCCTGCCACAGCTTATGTTTTGTTGTCAATTAACGCTTTAACTTTAAAAAAAAAAAATGTTGTCTCAATGTTGTCATGTGTTTGGTTCCTACCTGCCGCCTATCATAACAATCTGCACTTTTAGCTGTCATTACTTTGCACATCAGTCCAATTTTTGGAGAAAAAAAACTGCAAAAATGATGGTAAATGACAAAACAATCTGTTGTAAAGACCAAAAGAAGAATTGTTGTGAAAAAAAAAAGCAAAGCACTAGTTAAATTTATGTAACTGATGTCATGTTTTAGTCCTGTCAAGAATTTTATATTTTGTTATTGTAACAGAACAGTATTTAAAGAGTTTCCCAGAATCCTCACACTTTCTGTTTCATCAAATTAGTTTATTTGGAAAAAAAAAATTTTTTTTTTTTACTCTCTCTTTTGCAAATACTATCATTCAGTACAGCTCCAATATGTCTGGGACAAATCAAATCAAACTGGCGCCTCAAAAACATATTTTCAAAAAGACAAAATTAATGTAAATTTCTGAGGGAGTTTCTCTAATGAAAAGTCTGTGTTCATTTGACAGTTGTTACCAATCCACATCTCAGTAAACCCCAGATTTGATCATTTCTAACCTGATAACATATACCAGGCTCCAACTACATAATATCTTTGACTGTCCAGATAGTAATCATGTCAGATGAGGCGAAGTCAAACATTTTTTTCCTTGATAGAGAGATACAGCAGTTGGCTATAGACCACTCATACCTTATTGTCTTTTATAACCTGTGTTAAGTTTATAAGTGACCCGGAAGGTGACAGAAACCTTTCTCACTGAACCGACATTACTGGCAACATCAGTCCTCTCTTTCTTCTGCATGTTGTTTACCAACAGTTTTTTTGCCAAAAGGCACTCTGAATTTCTACAGCTCAACATCACAGAACATGCCACAAAACTTTTTTTGTCCCATATGCCCCAGCTCATGTCAGATCATTATGCTAATGCAGACCCTGCCTGAAACAAACAATGAAATGTAAGTTACACGTCATAATAATAATAATAATAATAAGCACTAGCCTACAGCAAACTTGATTTATGATAGGGAAATTTCTCCAATAATCAGTTTCATTCCAATGCCATTTCAGATTTGATAAATACATTCAACAGCAATTCATCAAAATGCGAACATACCCCATGACCTGTATGAATAAAAATTAATGATCAATTCTCAATACAGTCCAAGCAAGTTTAATTTTCAATCCTAAAAAGATGAAACCTTGTCATAAACACTACCGTGGTGACTGACAAGACAAGAGTAAATCTGACATATGACGAGGACACCACCAACATCCACTTATGGCTGACAAAAAGGGTGTGCTCGAACATGATAAGCAAACCAAACAGGAGATGGGTTTTTGAATGTAACGCTCCCCCGGTCACACGACTACTTTATCATGTTACACAGCAAGAAGTGTCACTCAAGCATTCTTAATCCATGGGAGGAACACTCAGGTTTTACTCCCAAAGCAGCAGATTTTTTTTTCAGAATGTACTGTTTCTCTCTGTGTGTGTCTGTTCATCCGTATGTGAAGGGTGACTAATATTGAGGTTCCTCTGCACTTTGTGTGTGGCGAGGCTATGCCAATGGGATTATCAGAAACAAAAGCTGATGTGTTGGTGGTGAGGCACAGTGAATGCGCTCTGCCACAGAGCTGAGCTAACTGGATTAGCCCAACCACTGTGTTCTCGACTGTCATTAAGGCTTCGTGGCTTTATGCCCCCAAACACAGATGGACTATGAGGGAAGGAGGGAGGGGAATAAGGAAAGTGTAAAAAGGGATGCAGAAAAAAAACAGTAAGATGGAGATGAGGCGTTGGTGATGTGAGGGCGAGGCTAAAGGTTTAATAAAAAAGATTACGGGTAAGAAAGACTAGGCCAGAAAATAAAAATAAACATGCTGTCACAAGAGTCCTTTTCTGGGCCAATATGTCACCTGATTTAAACATATTGTCACAGCTTCCTCCCTTTACCCATTTTTTTTGCCATTTTTTTCAAGTCTTTGTCTGCAAGTGACAGGACTTAAAGAATCTGTTGCTAATATTTTGGTGCCAGATATCACAGGGCAATTTTAGAGTTATTGTAGACTCCATGCCTCTGTAGGTTGGAGCTGGGGTTTTTTTTTTTACACATAGTTGACCAACAGAATGTCAAAATCATTTGGGTCATTAAGAGAAAAAGCACTTTGAAATGCAATACTAAATAAACAACAAAAAAGTATATGTACTATGTACATTTGGCAACTACAAACAGGCAACTATGTCTTAGTATTAGTAACCCTGAAAGGATGTTGATATAAAATGAATTGGTTAAAGTAGTAGGGAACTTACTACGCTATAAGCCTAAATATTCATAAGTAGCAACAATCAAATGTTGACTTAAAAACAATGTTTAGGTACGAACTATCATAAGTTCACAGACACAGTGAAATTTACTGACATCAATATTTTACCAAAAGCACATGATTTGTGAAATTGCTATTATTGACTTTGCTCTTCTCACTGGCTTGAAGCGGGCGGGGCTCATTGGAAAAAGTGATGTCACATACTTCTGCCCAATCTGAGACTTTGAGTGTTCAATTCTTATTGACTCCCAAAAAACATATTTAATCCTCCTTTAAATCAGTGATCAGTTCCTGATGTTAAAGAAGTCATATCAGAGGGTAAGGGAGAAATTTGATTCACAGTTTTCCTAAAACAATACAATTACAGATCAGTCAGGATGCTAATATTCAACAGACATCTTCAACAAGACAGTAAAAGGTCATGGCTGGCACACATTGTACTTTCCATTTTTACCAAAACTCTAAAGGGGAAATAAGGGAGGGTAAAACTACTTACACTCTTTTATTATCTTATTGCTTCCTGTATGCTACTGTAGCGGAAAAAAAAAATTTTCCCCTCGGGGATTAATAAAGTAACTACCTAACCACCCTGTTTTTTTTTTTTTTATCTCTGCACCTGCAATTCAGGGCTACCATTCAGCCTTCAAAGGCCAAGAGGACGGGGCCTTTGAACGTAGCAGCCTTTGGTGGGTAAAGAGACGCACACAGGCACACAAGTACACACTGACAACACGCAGGTAACATCAAGTAAAGGCAGATATTTGTGAATCGGCTCACAAAACTGAAAATAACAGTGGAAAATAAAATGGTAACAGTCAGGACAAGACCAAATGTCTCTGAACAACCCCCCCGCCCCCAACACCAAAAAAAAAGAGAAAGAAATCTCCAACCAAAGCAAATCTCAACAAATCCCCCAAGAACCCTTCAGCATCCACAGAAAGGTCAATCTTCAATCAGGAAGTCTGAGGGAGGCGTGCTGCTGCAAGGGGTCAACGCAACTAAATGAAAGTCTTTTAGTCTTTTGATGCAGTGGGGGTGGCGGGTGGGCTGCTTGCAGTCTGTAGTGAAGTTGAGGTCAAAGACTTGTGTCCTCAAGCACTGTCAGAGGCTGATTTGACTTGAGTGGTTACACTACAACTGGGCTGCTGGGTAACAGCCTTTTCACTCTCTTTTATTCTCTGTGGCTGAGTGTCTTTATTCATGGTTTGTATTACTAAGAACCAAGAGCTTGACACAAATGACTTAAGGGACCATTCCTCTACTGAAATGTATACACACTTTACATGTTTGATATCCGTTTTCATATTTTTTCTGTATAGTTAAGATGTAGTAGTTGTACTAGATTACTAAAAGATTCTCACCAGAGAAGTGAGGTTTATGTGTCAAATGTGATACTTGAAACTGTGCAAAACTGCTGAAAATCAGCAAAGACAGTCACTCTGGTCAAGATCATCTGTATGTCAATGTAAACTGACACAGTCTCTCTTCTTTCAAAAACACTGGTAACTTTAACTGCACTGCTGAAATGTCCAAAAAATAAACTTGAGAAATGACATTTCATGCCAGGCACTTTTAGCCTGCACTGCTGTTTTTGAAAAAGGACATCTGATGTGACATAGACACAGTGTGGTAGTTTCCAAACTAAACCAGCTTCCATTAAAACAGACAAAAACACAGATGTAATACTACACTCGGATCATATGGCTATATTTCAAGCTACAGTAATCAATCACAAAATTCTAGTTACATATTTACAAAAACATTTTATATTTGGCCCGGGGACCGAGATCAGCCGGATTCTTGTTCTAAAGAAGCCTCCATTGTGAGAGGGCATTGACCTCGGGTGGCCTAGCCAGTAATCCATCTTTGCTTAAAAAAGGCATGCAGAGGAAGCCAAAAAGTAATGTCACCTCTGTCCCCAGCTGTGGCTCAAATCTGATGCCAGAACTGACAGGGTGAAACAGATAACCAAGTGATCACTTAGAATGTCAGGGCTATTTTTACGTTTTTGGGAACAAGTCCAGTCCATTCAAGTCATTTGAGAAAAGCCCAAGTGAAGTGTCATGTTTGTCAGACCAAGAGTCTCCACTGTTTGAAGGCCAAAAAGCAAGTTCAAGTTAGAGAACCTCATTTGCAAACAGCAAATCAGTTGTCTCTCAATGGTTAAGTCTATTTAATACATTTGGTCAATGCATTCGTAAATTGCCTCCCAGAGTCCCGTCAATTTGGTCATTACCATTTTCATTTACTATATTATCTAAAATATTCAGTTGAATCAAATATCCAAAGCAAAGCCAGATTTGTATTAAATATGGAATAAACAATGATGGCAGTTGATTACTTCTGTCAGTTTCAAATTGTTTCAGAGAATATTGTGCATTTTGTTTTGTTTTTTTGGTCAAATTGAAGGGTACCAGCATTCATCTAGTATTGTAGGTCTACACGCAACCTAACACGGGTCTAATCTTGGTTTACTGGCACAACAAAGGCAAAGAAAACAAACCGGCGTTTAACGTTCAAGTTTGTCGGCGTTTGTGTCAGGAGTCCTGTTTTCCTCCGTTTTGCCCTCCGATCACCTCTCCTCCCGTGTCCCCTCGGTCCCCTGTCTGCTCGTTCTGTGTCCTATCCGCACCTCCCGTGGCCACGCCCCTCACCGGTCCCAGCAGCTGCAGCCACTCACCCCAGAGTGACCTGCAGGTGTGCTGCATCTCCCTGATCACCTCCCCGGACTATATGTACCCTTCCCCTGCAGTCCTCTGGTGGTCGGCTCATTAGTTAGTCCCCCGTCCGTCCGTCCACCAGTTCCACCAGTTCCACCTGCTCCACCTGCTCCACCCGCAGAGCTACCTGTTGGGAGTCACCAGTCGGTGGAGTTGCCCTCCCGACTCGGAGGATTATAGACTCTGTTTCTTCCAGCGGTCCTGTCCGCTGGTCTGCTTGCTGCCCTGCCAGCCGTGTCTCCCTGGATCAGTCGGTTGAGTTGCCCTCCTGACTGGGAAACAAGTGGACACTGTAGGTGCCACCTTTTGGTTTGTTTGTGTGTTTGTTTTTGGTTATTGAAATAAAGACTGTATTTTGGAACTAAAACCCGAGTCTGTGAGCCTGCATTTGGGTCCTGGTAAAACACCCACCTCACAACAGTTTGTACTTGAATGCACAGTGTTCACAGCTATTCGTTTTCTCCAACCAGTGAAATTTCACTCCCTTTTAAAGGTGATGGAGGAGAACAAAGCTCAGGTGAGCAATAACGCACTCCATTAGTTTTGCTAAGCTGATCGGTTTACTGGTTGTGTTGATCCAACCACTGCTAAGTTAAGGTTGAACATTTTACAGTTAACATCAAATTTCCTCAAGTTCATCAGTGCTGGTAAATTCTGATTGTCACAATCGCAAACATGTATCATGTTGTAACACAACACCCTGTAATTTTATCTCCAGATCGTCAACATCAGCAAGACAGATTTAGCCCGACCTGAACCTATCACTGATAACACATCAAAAAAGCTATGATTATAAATATTATTAGGGGGAACCTTTGTAGAATCCCATCAATAAATCATGATAGGAAAAAAAGCATAGTGTATTTTGCATGTTCCTCTTGTCTGACACCTTCAGAAAAGTGTGTCTTTGTGTGTCTGAGGCAGGATATAGGCCACAGGTGCCATGGAAACAAGCCAGAGAGAATAGAAACTGAAACAAACTAGAGAAAAGAAAGAAACCTGAAAGGCAGATGAGGGGAGGATGTAGAAATGTGGCTTGCAATGAGAACAATATGAAAGAAATTGCCAGGCAGAAATGAATGATGAGCAAAGGTCAAAGAAAATGTAAATCTATACATGTACTACAAGATCCTCATATGCCCACATTCTGGAAATATCATTGAATTTCTTATTTCCGACCGAGGGGTGTTGCCGTATATTTGTCAGAATTTTACCACCAGTTTACAATTTTCAATGTCCTCGAACTGCACTCTACTAAATGATCAAGTTTACCTTTTGCATTAGGATCGACGGAGAACTTCTTCTCCTGGAAACTGTTTGGAACATAAAACCACAAAACCGCCTCCATGCCCATCATCATCCTTGTCATTAGTATGTTACAGGGGGACCTGGTGGTCCTCAGGACTATGACCTCTTGCTAAGGCCAAAACTGCCTGGCTTGCACCTTGCATCATCTGAACAAGAGAAGCTCCATTGATCCACATGCCATCCCTAAGGACCGAGGCATTAATAATGGATAGAACATCTCATCAATAAATAATCCCTGGGCATCCATAAAGATAGGAGATGTCTGCTTATTGTTAGATTGAGCACTCCCACTCCAACCCAGAATTGGCTTTTAGACCTGTCACTACACATCAGTGGAGTACAAATGCAGGTCTGAAGCTCAGTGAATGACAGGGTTTGACAGTTCATCAGGAAAATGGTCACTTTGACTGAATCCATCAGTGAGAGTCTCTGCAGACATGCAATCAGTACATGAAGACTTGGCGATATGTTCATTTCAATTAAAGAAATTATAAATCTAGAAAAAGGTCTGCAACAGTATTCTCATATGGACTATTGTCTTATTGTGTGTACCTCTGCCTGAAAAAGAAAAAAAAAATCTGCATGGGTGCCAACATGCAAGATACTAAGACATCACATTTGATAACATGCTTTGTTTTTTGTTATTGAGACCAGCATGTCAATGTGCAAAACATATTTAAACTGATGAATATCATTAACACAACATTGGAATTTTCTTGCTATAGACATTATCCTCTGTTAGATTCATAAACCTTTAAAATACCTTTCTATATTAGAGTTTAGGTTAGGGGTAGAGTCGTATACCGCCCATATGATTATAGATCATTGCTTTACCATCTCAATCTATGATAAGGAAATGTTATCCCTAAAGGAATCGCCCAGTTCTGATGTATAACAAATGTCTGTGTCACGAGAAGTGAAGGACTAGCGAGGCGCTTCATGAGCTACCGCTTAAAATGCCATTGCCTTCACTTTTTTCAGTATTCCTCTGTTCTGGCAAAAGGATTCAGAGCAGGAGACTGATTGAAGTTAGTTCCTGAGATGAGCACACATCAACCGCATCAGTCGTTTATTTAAACCTCATTAACCCTATTTCCTTTCTTAGCCCCTACATTTTCCCCTCTGCAGTTTTATATTCATCTGTATTGCTGTTTGCCCCTCATAGCGCTACACACAGGATTAACGCTTTTGTAAACAAAAAAACTCAGCTGGCAGTCGGGAGAATATGCTGCAAGAGTCGGAGATGCCACCTCAGATGTTTTAAACTAAAGGTTTTCTTTTTGGCAATAAGGCTTTTGGTTACCATGGCGATGTCTGAGCGTCATCCTCATCAACCATCTGTGGCTTTTTTTTTTCCTGTCCGAAACACACAGACATATATTTCCATTGGCTTTCTCATTACCCACAGAAAACCAGTTGATGATTTAAGAAATCAGTTTCCAGTGAAAATGATGGCCCACAGCATCTTAACACACACACACACACACACACACACACACACACACACACACACACACACACACACACACATCAAATCTTCCTCATGACTAGCTCATGGTGTAGAACAGTGAACTTTGGGGCATTTTTGCACCAACTAGGCACAACAGTCTCAGACTATTTGATGTCACTTTTCATATAATTTTGGACTATTACCATGACATTATGATGAAAACAGAAAACAAGTTGTAATTTTTACAGGACACCGAGACACTGGCATGAAAACTGAAACAAATATGTTCACTGATGAAGTAGGCGCTACTTCCTTGAGTAATCCTAACGTTGGACAGGATTTATATTTAAATTTGCTATTATCTCAGTGTAAACAAATTGATCATGCCAACAAAGTAAATCAGCCAGCAGCTAAAATTAGGAGAATCTACCGAATTTGATACGTAGCAAACAAAGACAAGCAGTTAGACTACATACAAACAGCTTTTGTTTTAGCTTGTTCGTAACAATTCACTTTTAACTTGACGAGTGTGTTGTGGTGGGGGTGGTGTGCTGTGCAAGCCTCAAGATCTGGATGAATGGATACAGTGTACATGAGGATGTCAGGTCAGATTTAGTTGTGTCTTGTTGAGCTACATCACAGTGTGCATAGTCACTGGATCAGCTAGACATGCTGGGGACTTCCTCTTCATCGTTCAGAGTTATTTCCTGACAAGTCAGACCAGACAACAGAGAAGTTACCCAGTAATTGTGTCACACTGGTCAATAGCTGTCATCCAATTAGAATTTACTTTCTACTTCTCCTCCTTCAGCGACCAAGATCTCTTCATACTGAAGAATCTTGTAGTCGGAGGATTCTGCAAAGCGTCTGATTACTTTCAGTGTCAATGTATTCAAACGCTAATGAATGTTGAATCGCCTTTTAAGGATTCAAAGCCAGTGTTTCAACTGTCCAGTGGCAATGATTTTAGAGCCCAAAGAAAGTTCTTGTGACAAAAAAAAAACATCACTGGACGCTAAATGCCAAATGCCCACTCTTTTCCAGGCTTTTGTGTTTCAGGTTTAAGAAAGTTTTTTTCTGCATAACACCAAGTAACAGCAGCTCTGTGACAGCAGGCAAACTCCAGTTCTCAGCATAAAAGTTGGACATGAACAACAACATCCACAACCTCCATACCTTTACTTTTTGCCTCGTGACATAAAGTTCTGTCTAATTTCTGTATTCGCATTAAATGCATTGATCATGAGGTACAAAGCTGTCCACTGTGAAAGTAATGACTGTGGATAGTGAGCGTATCATAACAATTGGCATTAGTATTGAAAATGTAAACACCCTGACTTCAGATCATATTAAAACGTACCGGTATCATTTTAGGTTAAAGGTTTCAATGAACAGCATTAGTTGGAATATATCAGAGATTTGTGGTATTTATTGATTATGACCAGATCATCACAAAAAGCACACACAACCTGAAAGTGAATCTAGTGTAGATTTTATATTCCTAGACAGCAGTGGCTCAATTTAAAAACCAATCAAATTAAGGTGCAGAAGCTGCAAATCCTGATGATTTGCTGTAATTTGTCTGGAAATGACTGTGGATGTTTTTCTCATACAGAGACAGCTTTGTCACAAAGAAAAGATGAAAACCGCTGAACTTTTCATCTGCTGAAACAAAACACCGGTCTGTCTTCTCCAAACTGTCCCTGCAGAACAAAAAGTCATGAACCTGAAACCTTCCCGTGCTCATCAGAAAAGTGAAACCTGAATTTCTTAAGTCTTCCTGATACAATGAGAAAGCACGGTTGCAGTTGGGTTGTGTTTCAAACTCCTTTTGGATCAGTGCGAGGGGGAGAGGTTTAATTGAGGCAGTGGAAGATTAAAGTGCTTAGGGCTTTGATGAAAGAGCCAAGGAGACACTATTAAATAGAGGCTTTCTACCAGCTGAAAGCATCAACTCAACTTTGTGTCTGCGTCCAAATATGAAGGATTGCGACAGCAGACATAAGCAGAACACCTCAAATTGATTCAATTTCCCTGCGCACAGCAAAGCTCGGCTCCCATAGGTCACCATATGGGTGTGCGTTTGTGTGTTCCAGTGTGCCTACCTAAGCATGGGGGAGGGAGCATATCAATAATTCATCCATTGATTCTAAATACCCCGCTCCTGCAGCCAAATGCTTTGCCTCTGCTTCCACCAACACGATACTTTTGTAGATTCAGCATTACCCAATTGCTGCCTCACTTGCTTTTAGTTTTCCTCTTTCCTCATTCTGGCTAAATAAATGTGTAAGATCAGGTACAGCATAACAGCATTTACATCTGTTTTGTCTTGTAGTACTTGTTATACTCGGGTTTGTGACAATGGACACCGAAGTACAATTCGTCCTCTTATGCGAGCACATACTGTAGGTATGGTCGAAGCGCAACACGGCCGACCGAGGGCTCTTTTTGTGGCTTCAGTGAGCAAAAGCACACACGAACAGCCCTATACTGAATCCCACAGACTAGTTTGGTGCATTTCCTACCTATTCCCTATCGCTTAAGGTTTGCACAAAAGGTTTATTCAATTTAAATAGCTTAGTTCAATTCATGAGTGAATGGAAAGTATACTATGCGCACTCAACGCTCCCGATGCAACTCATTTATTAACACCATACCATAAGTGACATTTCAGGCTCATTGCTCTTCATCCGTATCGTTAATAAATAAAATTGCATTGGGAGCTTTGTATGTGCGTAATTTACTCGCGCTCAATCCTCAACAGCATTCCAGCACCAGATTTCAGTTTATTGGATGAGTGGTCTTTGCTCACTTCGACATTGAATTGATGAATAAAGAGCAAATACATTTTCAAATTGAATTATCCTCCTTTTTCAATGCACCACCAACCTCGACAGCCTAAAACCCTTGACGGCACCAAAATCCTCAATGCTCACGGCTGAGGCTGTTGAGGCTGCTACATCCTACATTGACTTGATTGGCCATGGCTGTGACACGCCTTCTAAATATCTATTCCTTCTACTTCACAACTGCACCACAGACGCGCTAGCATTTGTGTTAACCATATTACCCAAAAGTCGGCCACACCTACATGTGCTCCCAGTACAAAGACCTGCATTTGAGCTGTGCCTAGATTGATGGAAATAGAACCCTTGGTGTTTGGTTGACCTATTCATCCGACCTGACCTCCTCCCTGCTCAAAACATGTGGCTCTATAACTACGTCACTTGACTTCCACCTTCGCTCCTATCATAATTACAATGGCCACCAGAGTGCGCTATCACTTGAACATAAACATTCATGTCATTTTGGGGCATTTACGAAGGCAACTGATGCTGTCTCACACCATGGTTACTTGACAATTAATTACCTGCAAAAACAAATGACCTGTGGGGTCGTTTCATAAGAGAGGACAGTCTCTGGAGAAGGCAAGATCTGCTTGATACGGTCATAGCTGTAAAGCTGGTAAAGCTGCTATATCAAGATTCATATTGCCACATGTAAACATATTTATGGATGGATAAAAATACATTTTAAGTTACTAATCTCAATAACTTTTTCAGAGGTTTCAACTGCATTCACAATCTATTTTTTATCTTAAGCATATGGAGTTTGCAGATGCAGGTAAAAACTGGTTGTGAAAGCTCTGGCAGAACAAGCAAGTGGATGGTCTGCTTCCTTTAAAAAAATATATATATATATATATATTATGAGGTCATTAGGTTTTATGCTTAACATGTGGAAGCTTACTGGTCACATGTGAATATTAAAAGATAATACGCATGTACTTGTTTTAACACTAAAATATTATCATGTTTTAGCCACTGGTTTAAAAGAGTTAAATTTAGATACGCTAGAAAGCTGTACTATAACGTTCAATATTGGCAAACAATTTAAATACAAAGCACTTCGATGAAGTCAGGAACACAACCTTATGACATGGTTGTAGAATCAAGCAAATTAATTTTAGGATCTAACATTATTCTGATTGATGATTTTATAACTTATAACTTAGTGATCAAACTTTTTTTTTTTTTTACTGTAAAACATTCATTCAGCCTTGAGCTTACTCTTCTTTCCTGAAGTTGAAGTACTTTTTAAATATTTTCTGTGTTTACACTTCTCAGGCCTTTTCCAGCTCATTTAAGAAGTGGACACGCCTTAAGGCAGCAGTCAACGAATGGAGGAGTGGGTAAATACAAAAGTGTGTTTTGTTGTTCATTATTTTGTCTGAGGTTTTGTGGGGTAAGTGGTCATCATGCCAGTGTTTGTCCATGTGAGGATGCTTGCCGTTCATCAAAGTGAACTAATTACAAAATGTGGTGGCGAAATGGTACAAGGAGCCGTGTCGCTAAATCTTTTCAAAATTCTCGCACACTTTTTAATAAATGTGGGTGATGTTCAGGAAAGTAGAGTGCACAACTACATTACTTCTACGTATTGACATGAGAATATGAACCAAAGAAATATAGGTTGATGCATCACCTAATTTTGCTTAGAGAAAAGACTGGTCGAGGGAGTCCATTGAGCGCTTCGATTTCCTTGAATCACCACACACAAAGTACACTGAAATGTAGTAAGGTTATATTCTGTTTTCCTTTGTCCCTCCAGCCTCAGGGGACAAGACTGCACTGTCACATATGAGAGAGAAGGATAGAGAGAGGAGAGACAGAGTCAAATAATGGGAAAAGAAAATCTCAGCACTGGCTCAAATAAGACCACAGGTCCTGTCTATGCTAATGCAGATCATTTAAAAACAGAGCTTTTAAAAACACTGATCTATGAAAAATGCACACTGGTTACTTGATCTGAGAACTAGTGTATGGAATCACATTTGACACATGACAAACATTTTGATCAGGAAAGAATATCTATGTAATACTGCCGTTATAGTATTTCTTTGTCTACATTTAATCGAAGTACACTTATATACTCTGTGAGGCACTGTGATCAAAAGTTGTTCTAAAACGTAGTATACACAAAAAAAATATGACTAAAAGTATCATCTAAATCAGGGGTGGGCAATTCATTTTCCCAAGGGGCCTCATGAGAAACTGGGACTGTTGTGGAGGGCCAACAGGCTGAACTCAATTCTGCTCAATATTAATTTGATCTCTTTATAAAAAGCAGTAAATTGTATGTTTTTTTTAATTAGCTGCTACTGGTAGTAGTAGATGTTGCAATTAGGCTATTAAAACGTGTTGCAAGCATTGTAAAAACGTCAACATCATATCACTATCAACATTCACGAAAAAGATTTTGAAAATGAGCATATTTTTTGCAGTATTTCAAAGACCAGCATTAAATTGACTAAACAAAAATGTAATAAGTGCTATTGATATTTTGTTTGTAGTGTAATTACCTCGTTTGCTGTTTTTCAGTTATTTGTTTTTGTTCAGTGAGAGAAGGGTTGGGTATTTTCGGTTGTTTGTTTGAATCCCAAAAAACTCAGATCTCAGAAAACAAAGTGCAAATAAATTCCTCGGATTTTGTTCCACTGACAGGTCTCATTTTGCCTCAATTTCAAACACTTGGCAATCAGCATATTTTTACAACATGTACGGCAACATTAATATTATTAGTTTTTTTTTTTTTTTAAAGGTAATGTTCGTCCAATTTTATTTTCATTTTAGATTTATGAACGTAATATATATACATTCACTTTAAATCCTTCATGTATTTTTTTTTTTTTTTTTGAAAGAAAGCATGACCAAGATGCATACTCAGTGTGATCATTAGGGTTGGGGAAAAAAAAAAAAAAAAATCAACTGCACACAGAACCATACGGTGAAACGATTATTTGATTAGGCTGTATAAAATGTGACTGAACCATTCATTTAAAAAAAAAAAAAAAAAAAAAAGCATGTTAGTTCCAGACCTAAACTGTATAATTTATAATCACACATATGAAAAAAAAATACACTTTAATAATATAGCTATTAATAAGAATTGAATTGTGTCAAACAAAATTCCTTAATTTTCCTATCCTTATGAACACACACACAAAAAAAACCGTGTCATCATTGAAAGCTGACGCTGGAGGGCGATGGGTGTGTCCGCGCTCATGGTTGGTGGTCGCAGAAATGAAACGAGAACCAACAATAAACTGTCACATTCGCAAACACCTCCTGCGATAAGGTTGACAGGATAACAACAACAACAACAACAACACCTTGATACGAGCAAGCGAAATCCACAACGGCAGGCGCACAAAGAGCGGAGCAGGAGCAGGAGCAGGGACCCACCCTGTCGGCATTGTCGAGAGGAGCCTCCTCCTACTACTCACTACCTCCAGGTTTCCACAACAAAAACAACACAGCGAGAGATGGGAGAATAAGAGAGAGGGAGAAGAATGCAGGGAGCAGGATTGATTAAATGGGAGCAGTGAAAGAGTTATCTCAGTAAGGGAAAAAGATTAAAAAAAATAAAATAAAATAAAAAGGAGGCGGGTGGGGGGGAGGGGGAGAGACGACATGGATGAATCAGCTGAGATGGAAAACACCCACTGGGGGTTTTGACTTAACTTCACAGGGAAAAGATGGAGAAGGAGGTGGGGAGCAAGACGAAGTCGGCGTTTGAAGAAATTAGGCTACCTTTAATACGAACTTGAACACCACAGTGCAATAAAACCCTTCTGGCTTCACACACACACACACACACACACACACACACACACACACACACACACACACACACACACACACACACACACACACACACACACACACACACACACACACACACACACACACACACCCAAAGTTCAGGCTCTCTTTGACAGCTTTTCCGCCTGCAGCTCCAGCAAGCCTCACGCTCCCTTACACACTCTCTCTCTCTCTCTCTCTCTCTACCATATGGCTCTCTCTCTCCATCTATTCCATTTACCTTCTTGGGTCTCTTTCTCCTCTGTCCCAGCCCATTGAGGCGATCACTGGGGTCCAGCTTGTAGTGGGAGTGGTTGTCCTCACTCATTTTATCCCACCACCCCCCCACCACCCCAAAAAAAACAACCGACCACCGTTAACTCCGGTTTATTCCTCTGTTTTTTTTTTTTTTACTCTTCTTCCGATCCACTCGTCTCCCGCTCTGTGAAAAGAAGCGTGCCGACCTCCCTCCTCTCCGATCCCTCACTTTCTGGGTTGTGCGGAGCGCCGGAGCCCAGGCGGAGTGGGGCGCTGGGGGGGGGAGTGGTCGGGGAGGAGGAGGAGGAGGAGGAGAGAAAAAAGGGAGGGGGGGGGGCACAAAAGTGTTGCTATGGCAGCAGCTGCCACCAATGTTTATATGGAAACCAAAATAGTTGCGCACGCGTGTTTGTGCGCGTGTGTCTTGTTTGTCTGCTTGAATGCCTAAATTACATTTTTAAAATCATTCTGAAATAATGGAGCGCGATATGTCTTTATCTTTTTTTCTTTTCTTTTTTTTTTCCTCCCAGATGCTTGATCAATTATTCTTATCATGGCAGCGTAACAGTTTGGCTCGTGCTATCGAGTCTATATCCAGAGTGTATTTACCTTAATCCACCTGCAAAGTAAGGCTTTCATTCATATATTTTTTTTTTTCCCCCTCTGTTCTTTTGCAACTTGGCCTTGATATATTTTTTTTATTATTATTATTGATTTATGTATTCATCACTTTGTATGTTACTGTAATATTTGAACCAGGTAACCTTTGTGGTCTGGATTCTTATTGTTGTTAATGAAATGACAGACAGACAGACACGCACATGTAGCAGCTGTGTGTGTGTGCATGTGTGTGTGTGTGTGTGTGTGTGTGTGTGTGTGTGTGCGTGCGTGTGTGCGTGTTTTGGTCATTTCTCACAGAACTGGACTTCAGAAGATGACAATATGATCCTTAAAGTTGCAGTCTGCTTCAAATCATTTGGTTGTATGGATGGACATGGACCTGGACAGTTTTTTTTTAATTTAAATTTCCACTGATTTTCCCACCATACATCTACAATTTCAGAATGAGTAATAATCCAGTGATTGCTTGTGCCATTATTAAAAAAAAAAATGAAATAATTTTAAATAAAAATCTTTTTAACGTATTTGTTGGTTGATTTTATAGATAAAACTCACTCGCAAGTCTTATTGTATGTAGCTAGTCCTGCTTGAGAATGCATGTAAAGCATGGGTTCAAACAGTAGAGAAAGAGACCAGCCGTCTAGAATGTAATAATGATAATATAATTTCATCTGTGACCATAATAAATAAAGATATATGGAAAAATAGTTAGTAATGAATGTTTACAGTATAACTTGTGTATATATAATGTGAGAAAGTTGATTTTCAGGTTGGTCGGCATGCTTCTGCTCACAACTAGATTCTGGTTCTGGTGGTTCAATAAGGCTGCACAGGTCCTATAAAACGGCTGGATGGATCATCCTTTTCCCAGGTTGTCCATCTTGAGAGAGGCAGCAGCGGCCTGTGAATGGGCGTGGTTTCAGCGCATTCAGCCGACACGCGCCCAGCTTTTCAGAACATGAGAGTATTGCATATTTTCCTCATGATTTTAAAGCCTAATTTAATACACTCGAGGATGTTTGTTTTTTGGGGAAGGCGGTTTGCATTTATTTGCATTTGCTAAGATGGACATTCAGGTTGTTTAGTATTTTTGCTTAAAGAATAAGGTAAAAATGACTTTTTGGCAATAACATTTCAGTTGATCGAGTAATCAGATTACTAACTAATCATTTCAGCACTGAACATCAGGCAATAATAAAAGAAAATGCAACGGACAAATTTGGTGATAACATAGCAAGTGGACTATGGGATGTGAGGTGGCAAAGCACCAAAATCAGAACCTCATGTTACATGTTTCACTATGTGAAATAGAAACCAATGTGTTCGGATTCCTACCCTTTAAATTCAGTCAATAACCTTCCACCCACTGAGGATTACACACCCAGACATATGAAGAAAATCCACACAACCTTGTCAGTCTTTGTTGTCTGAAGGCAGATAGATTTTAAATCCACGTGTACCCCCACCCCCACCTCTCTCTCTGACACACACACACACGCACACACACACACACACACATGCACACACACACACACACACACATAGACATGCACCCAACCAGCTTCATGAGTTCCTTTGAAAAAGCATTGGTTGCCTGTATCTTAATGATGGCCCCGGGCAATTAGTTCACAGTCAGAGCAGGTTGAAGGAGCGCCCCAATAATGATGATGAAAACTGGAACTATAGCTGCTTTTCCACAACAGCAATTTAATGACCCGTAACCTGGAGGTTCCTATATTGTTTGGTTCGGATTTACCAACATCAGCCCAATAACCGATAGTCCCATCATGAAAACGTAGACCGCCAGGACCCATAATGATCTTTCACAGTGGACAACAACTGATGCAGCATATTGGATGCCTCATGATGCCAATCAGATTTTATTACCTTCTTTTACGTAATAGGAATGCTTCTACAACATGTTGACGCTGACCAAAACGACCGTAGTGCTTTTACACACATGAAGGGAAGGAAAGACAGGATAAAAGACAACCATCATACTGTCCTCTTGGTGCGACCACCGATTATGGGTGTGTTACTAGTATGTAGTCTTGTTTGTGATAGTTGAGGTGTGACTGTGAACGGACAGAACAAACCGTACTGAAAAACGGTGTAGTTTTGCTGTGGTTGTTTTCTTGCTCCCGTGATATGAAGTAAGCTATAACGTAAACCATAGGCTTTGCTGATTGACATTTTTGGTGCAAAAAAAAAAATCAAACTTTACAATTATCAGCCACAAAAACAAAAACCTAACAGTGCAAGAATATGTACATTACAAACTGCCCAAACTCCGAGAGCCGGTGTTACACAAAACATTTTCACCTATCAAATTCTGTGACCAGGTCTGAAATTCTTACTCTCACCCTTCATGCCTAAACCGAACCGATGTTTGAAACACTGTCAGTCACAGAATCTCATGGGTCACAGAACTCAATGAAACACTGAACTGAGTTTTGACTGCAGGGACTCACTATCACCTCTTAATGTACAAAGTGGTTTTGAAAGATGGGATTTAATATCTACAAATTATAATTTGTAAATATTAAATCCCATTTTAAACACCTTAAAGGTGTCAAACATCAGTTTGACATCTGACATACCACCAAAGGTGATTTGTAATTTGTGTTAATGGGTATGAAATACCAGTCAAATGTTTAAAACACACTCAAGACAATAGGACGGTGTGTTCAAATGTCTGAATGGTACTGTATTTGTGCATAAAATGTGTACAGAAATATTTTTGTTTGACCGAACTTGTGCTGCTGCTTTCTCAAGTTTTGAGAAGACGTTGATTAAGCGGAAATAAGTGGACATTGGTATTGGTTTCATGGTCTAGATGAGTGCTGGTGTGGTATAAGGCAGGTTCAAATCTTGGAAAATGAGTCAAGATTTTCTTTCATAGGTCAATCACGAACTTTCAACATGCAAAGGGTGACAGGTAAGCTATCAAAGGCTCGTATATCACAACTTTAATGTTTGGTTTACACATTCATTGATGTGTGAGAAAATGCCTTTCCTTTCAGTTATTGAGACTAATAATAACAGTTTAATATAGAAACTGGAAAAATGGTGGGCATAATTTCTAAACCATGTAAGTGGACAGACCAGGGACAATAGCACCAGTGTTTCCATGCATGTCTAACTGTTGAGGGTCATAAGAAAAGGGTGTTACTGAAGGGGGTTACTGTGGTGTTTCAGGAGCTGTCATTGCTGGTCCAGGAAATAACACTGTTGAAAGACCTGGAAAAGATGGGCTTGTTATAGAGAAAATTTCTTCTTGCAGGCTTGTAAACCTTGAAAATGTATTCCCTAGTGATCAGAGTTTTTCTTTTTCCCTTTTTTGTTTGACTAAAACCAGCAAGTCCCAAAACATCAGGCTTACATGTTTATTGCCATGGTTTTGGTATGATTTTCCTATAGTTCTGCTCCTTGTGTCATTCTCCCTAACCCACCTGAGGTTCCCTGTGTGTGTCTCTCTCTCTGTCTTCGTCCTTGTCCAGTTCCTGTTTCTCTCTATTTCTGCTCACTTGTGGTCCCTTGTGTTTGTTTTTTTTTTCCACGTCATTCCCTGTGTCCACATTCAACTCAAAAACAAAGACAGAGACGTTAAGGTTCAGTTCAAGACTAATATCTTGACGCGCCTGATGGTTTGTTACACGAAACATCTGAGACGCCGTCCTTGGTAAATGTTTTGAAAAAGACAGGTACTTGGGCAGGTATATTACACACGGGGTAGGTGTATGATGCCCAAGTATTTTCTGAAAGTACCTGATAAACCATCTGTTTATCACCGCTATCATGGGCTACTTCAACAAATATTTGATGTTTTTTAACAGTTGCTTCTTATTGTCATCAGAAATAAACCATCCCTGCAGCTGCCAGTATAGGTCCTCATAGGACGCTGACTGGTCTGAAACACCGTTGGTTCGGATGCAACGACTTAACTTGAGGCCTGACAAGATGGATTCTTGTGCGATTTTGAATCCAGTTGTAGGGTAACATAAGCTGTAATAAAGAAGCGGTAAAGATGGCTTTCTTTCTACACTGGGTGGAGGACAGAGAACCTAAAAGAGGGGAAATGTGATCACTGGAGAGGTCCGGACTTTTTCATTTTAACATTTGTAAAGTAGGATTTTCAAACTGTTTCACACACCAACGCTGAAAACGCACACAAACCAGCCCCAGTGACATTGGCCTGGCCTGACACTACTTTCCATTAAGATGCTGAGCTGTGATGAATGTGTTACACACACATACACATTAAGACAAAAGGAACTCCCACATTCCTCAGTGCTGCTCAATGGCTTCCATCCCACACACACAGAAACAAGAATAAAGGCTTCCCAGTGCAATTAAAGTGATTTAGCAGCAAACGCCTCGGACCCTTGAGAAGTGACTTCAGGGGAAGCTATTGTGAACACGTCTCTCACACTTTAACAAGAGCTGGAGACAAATCTTAAGTGACCGGCTGGGAAGAAAGGGGGAAAAAAACATCAATTGAAACTTAAAAAAGAACAGGAAATATAAAAATAAACGTTTTTTTAATTTATTTTTTTTATTAAGGAGCGATGTATTCTGGTTTCATCATTAGTGAATTAGAATCTAGAAATATTTTAGTTTATATCGCTGTACAGCTTTAAAGCTGTCATGCTTAGGTGTGATTTTCTCTATTCTCTTAAATCTGTGTCTAAGCTTCTGTTCCTCTCTTTCAGCAATACTTGGAGTATTCTTGTAGAACAGAGGGATTAGCATTCAGGAAAGACCATGATTATGCACAAGTGTGGATTACCTACAGGGCAAGTTAAGCACATACCCCGGGGCCTCAGATCACAAAGGACCCTGATAAGCTACTGTTTCACACAGCCTTGTCTCATAATGTGTTACTCTCATATTGGAAAATTATGCAGATTTAAATCTAATACCAAGACGAGTGTCAAAGTAAAGTTGGTTACGTAGTATGTAAAATGAAAGGGTGCAGAGGTGATTTTTAGGGTGGCATACCTGAATCATATCATCAATGTTACATTTGTGTTTTTACATTATGTGTATAGTATCTACTTGTGCACAGTATGTATACAATGTATAAACTGTATGTATACAATGACAATAAAAAAAAAAGTGTCCCCCCGCCTGAAGGTGTTTATGTTTTATTGTTTTGTACAGTTGAATCAGATCAGATTTAATGTGGCTTGTTTGGGATCAGCAGAAGAACTAAAAAAAAAAGATTTATACAATTACATTTTTCATTCACCCCCTTTCATAGAACACAACTAAATCATTACCGGTACAACTGCTTAGTTTTAGAAGGTAAATAGAAGTTGATTCAAAAGCACACGCCCAATTCTGAATACAAAAATATTTCTCAGTAACTGAGCATTCCTTGGAATACAGATATTTTAACCTTTAAAGGGAAACTCCACCCTTTTAACTCATAATAGCATGTTAACTGGTGTTGGGAGTATGACTGTATAAGTGAAAAAAAAAGTTATTCTCAAGATAAGACTACATTCTCTGAAAACCCAGTCCCTTTCCTGTTTTGTGCTGTTATTTTTGTTTATGAAGTACATGTTGTTTAGAAAGGGTTACTATGTGCTGAAATGGCGGAAGCAGAGCTTCTATTAGGACTGTTATTATCTGTTATAATTTGGCAAAATTGTAAACTGCAGCTTGCAGAGGTTGGCTAAATTTACATTATTTTTCGCAATCAATTCAGCCGTCATTTTTCATGTAATCAAAAGGATTTATTTAAAAAAATAAAAATAAATAAATAAAATAAATCACTCCATTTCAATGAATCCTTTTTGGTTTTCTGATGTGAAAGAGTTTTGTACTCCAGAACCATAAAGTTCAAAGTTGATGAAAGTCTGAAAGAGGAAACCTTATTAGCTTATGGCCACTCTGTCAGCCTACCACAAAATCACTGGGTTCATTTTAAGCAGGCAAACATCATGAACATCTCCCTGTTCTGCATTTTAAAGCCCAATCCGTGCTTTGTATCGCCGTCCTTTGTACGCCTCAGAAAGCCACGTGCCCTGTCAAATGGCTGCCTGCTTGGCAGGGAGGGAGGGAGGGAGGGGGCATCTGGCGTAGCGCCAGGCTCTCTGAATATTTTATAAGGGTGCATAGGTGGGGAGGTGGAAAGGGTGGATGGATGGGGGGTATCAAGGGAGAGGTGAGTGTGGGTGTAAATGAAATGGTCGGCGGACTGTATGTCATGCTTGCACGGCAATAATGTGGTACACAATGTTAAGATTTTTGCACATACGAAAATAAATAAACAGTTCAGGAAGGAACTACATCACATTTAACTATTATTTCAGAATAACAGAAAAACATACAATGGCGATTATTCTTTTCGACTGATGCCCTGGTGCAGCTTTAAGTTTAATCTATAGACCTTTTATGGTATCACAAAGAACAATGAAGATTAAACAGAATGTGATTTAGATGCTTTTAGATATTTTTGAATGATTCTATTGTATTGTAACTCTGATTTATCATTTCTACAACTTTCTTAAACAAATCTGAGCATGTTTTGTGCATAGTACACAGAAGCACAATTCAGCTAGGAAGTCATTCTAATTGCGTGTTGTATGTACTGTACTTGTGTACAGTACGTCTCCAACACAGTCACTCACAGTGTAAGTGAA
The DNA here is from genome assembly GCF_029030835.1 of Brachyistius frenatus. Lineage (NCBI taxonomy): Eukaryota > Metazoa > Chordata > Actinopteri > Embiotocidae > Brachyistius > Brachyistius frenatus. The sequence goes on along the minus strand of NW_027210847.1, from coordinate 323,524 downwards.
TGACACAGAGAATAACAAGCCGCAGGGTTTAATGAGACTATTGGCAGCTGTTGATGACCTGAACAGGACGGTGGCTAAAAAAAGCAGTGATGAGGGATTGATTGGGCTAACAGGCCGATCCACAGCGTGTCTGATCTAGCCTGTGATTCAAGCGACCATGCAGCCCTGACTAATGAACCAGGGTTAGATCAGCTATCTATCGATCTATTTAAAAGATTATGAAGGAGACATGTGATGATGATGCCCTTCTGTCACTCTGATTTGAAAGTTTTGATTTGGAGGGTTGCACCCAAGGACACTGCGGTCTAAACATCCTGAGTCATCCTGAGCAGATACAGTGTGGGGTTTGCTCCTGTTTGTTTGCAAGTGCTGGCAAAATCGAAACATTATTTTCTTTCGACTGTAATATTTTTGTCATTGGGCAAACCAACCCAATGTCTCTACCAGAGTGAGCTGGTCACGAATGTAGCCAACTTTCAGATGTCGGAAGAAGTTTTACATTTACACATTTCCTTTTCTTGTGATAGTGAGATGAGAAAGTTAATGGAGCTGGAGGCCAGTAGCTTAGGTGGGAGACTGTACTGTAAAATTGGAGGAAAATTAGCCTGGTCCAGTCCAAAGTTAAAAAAAATACACCTACTTATACCTCTAAACGTAACTAGTTAAGACAATTTGTTTAATCTGTAGACAAATAGCAATAAATCATGCATGTGTGAGATCTGTATCATAATAGCTACAATATAAAGAGAATAGTGTCTTCCTAGGGCTTCGTTTATAACCCTGTGTGGATTACATACAAGCGGCAACCAACAGAGACGTCACCCATTAGTTTGTGAACTGCTGTTACGATCCTTTGAGTTCGGATATTGGCCGCCGCCATCTTGCTGGTTCAGAGCGGTTCGGAGCGTCTGATTGGAAACCTGACGATAGTGGAAAGCTAACTGCAGCACAGGCCTGTCAATCAAAAAGACACGCCCCCAAAAGCACAGCTTTTTGAGGTTCATTTTGTGTTTCTCTCTATAATATTAGATAGCCTTGACCAATCTGTACAGATTCCAGCTGTGTTCCCGCTCTGTACTTTTTATCTTTTAAGCCTTCATGTGCTCCTCTTACTGAAAATTAAGACTTAAACAGAGGTCCACTAGTTTTGGTAATTATATTTTATATTTAAAGCTGTACTAATCAGTATTTTTATATGGATGTTAAAGGAGTTGTTCGTAGTGACAAACCTAACCTGGGAGGCTATGGCCTATGGACGGTAGAGTGGGTTGAACACTAATCAGAAGGTTGGTGGTTCAATCCCCAGCTCCTCCTGTCCGCACGCCTAAGTGTCCTTGAACAAGACACTGAACCCTAAGTTGCTCCCGATGGTGTACCATCAGTGTGTGAATGTTCTCCTGATGGCAGCACCTTGCATGGTGATCTGTCTCATTAGTGTTTGAATGGGAAAACCATGTTAAGGCGCTTTGAGACCGAAAGGCGATAAAGTGCTATACAAGTACAGACCATTTAAAAAGAATTATCATCAACTCTGTAGTTCCTCTCAGGTCTATGAAGGTTTTTCACTTTTTTCTGCCGGTTGTTTGGGATTTGCTGCCAGTAGCTTTTTTTTGTTTTAGTCCAGTCTCACTGCTCTATTCAACCTAAATAAATGAATTTCTTTCATTTCTTTCATCTATGTCACTGAAAAGATTGCCTTAAGATAAAATATCTTTTTCAGCTCAAAATTTGAGGATTTGAAAGTTTGAATTCTCCGTCTCCTCTCTGACCGTGATGTTGGCAAAAGTTTGCTCTCAGACATCTTCCCTGTAAAATGTTAAACAAACCCCAAAATTTGGAGCCATATGGAGCCAGAGGGGTTTTGGAGCTAACTCTTTAGCGGCCATCAGTAGTATTGCATTTTAAGGCACTCCCACGTTTGCTTCATTTTTCAGACCTGGAAGCTACGTCCACTTTTATATGCAATGTATAAGTTATACATACAAGGAGCAATTGGAAAGTTTCTAGACTGTTTCTGTTGCGCACAACTGGACTGCAGCACAGTAACAAGCATGGAGCAGGGGGAAGCAACGGTGAGTACGTAAGTATTCCAAGTTATGTGCTTGATCAACATCAGCACCTGTGTTACGCACATTTATGTGACCAGTGGCTCGTGCGCATTTGTGATTTCCTCATGGACTTATGCAAAGAGTGTGCATCAAATTTTGTGTCAAAGTCAGGAAATTGGCAACAGAGACCCTTGAAATGCTTCAAATAGCCTTCGTCAATGAAGCCATGAGCTGGGTGAAGTGTTCTGAGTGTCATTTGTAGCATTTCATGTGGGGAAGATGTCCCCGTCAGGTCAGGAACTTAACCAGGTGGGTTTATTTGACATTTCTGGAGTTGTGCACCATGAATTCATCCTCCAGGGTCAGATTGTTAAAACCAACTTTCACCGTAATGTTTTGAATCCTCCAATGGAAAACTTCAGCACAAACAACTTGAATCATTGGGTGACGGCAATTGGGTTCTCTAAAGCAATACAAATACAACACAACTGTCACTCCCCACTCCCCCAGTCACCAGAATTGTATCTTTTCCCTCAAAATTTGACATAAATTGATGTGTGTGTACATAATTTGAAGTTTTAGGTCAGTGGTGACAGAAGTACCACAGATCAGAAAAATGTGTGACACAGGTGTTGATGATGATCAACTCGGACAAAATCACAGAAGTTATTGCTCCGTTTGTGCACGATAAGAACAGTCTCGGAACACTTTGATCGTAAGATTATATGAGGAGTGGATAAGTAAAATTATATCATTAAAAAAAAACAGCTTGTGACCTTTTGTGTGTGTGTGTGTGTGTGTGTGTGTATATATATATTAAAAGTTAAAATGAAGAGCATTATCCTCACGGACACTTCAACCTACAAGTCCACAATCTGCCTTACTGCCACGTGGATCTGCACTCTGAAAACACCAACATCTGTTTGGATCTTGAGCCTTAGCTCTGAGCTTGGACAATACAAAAATAGACTGAGGGTCTGAAGAGGAAATAGACATTGCCTCAGGTTTGTACTTATTATCTTAATCTAATTTCACACTCACAGGTGGCGCTGCAACCGTGCTGTCAGACCAGAGAGGCGGGGAACCTTCATCTGTCCCATCTCCAAGGAAACCCTCTCCCTAGGTGTCCGTCTGTCTGTTGTCAAGGCAACAGGGCAAAGGGGAATACTGAAGGGGAAAATACCGATGAAGATGACCGGGGGAGATGAGATGTAGAAACAACAAAGACAGGCGGCGCCACGTTCAGTCAGCTGAGACCTTCATGATGTCGTTGTCATTAAAAATGTACAGACATGTTCATGTTAAATATGAATGAGACTGTGCAGCAGTTCATGATTATCATATTGGCTCCAAAATGTTTTAATACTACTAATACTTTAATATTACTCTTTTGCCACTCTAACACTGTACAAAAATGTTATTTAATGTAATGTAATTTACTAGAGTTCTGAAAAAAAGGCATAAATCCACCTTAATTATTGTTTTAAAAAGGTTTCGTATACCGTGCTCATTTATCTTGTCCCTAATTATCCACCCCTTTACCCCACCCACCTCCATCCCCAGACAAATGGAAAACAACCTCAGGAGAAGCAGCTGCAAAAAAAAAGTGCCTGCGCTGGCCTGGTTTTACAGAGCTGAGGTTGAAAAGAGTGAAGAAAAGAAGAAAAAAAAAAATCCTGTGTTCATTTACTCTGCATTAAACATCTCCAGTCACAAAGATCCAATTTTGTTTCTATACCACTAAGTTCATCACTGCCAGACAATGGCCATCAATTTATAATTTCAAGCAGCAGCCCCATCTAGTGAGCAAGTTAAACAGACTGACCCTGAGATTTCACCAAAATAAGACAATCTCATAGGGGATTTTAAGTTAAATATTTAGTCGTTAAATATTTAGCAGTTAAAGTTAGGACAGTTTTTGATTCTCTTATCTTTAAATATTTCTGCATTCTTTTTCTCTTCTGCCTTTTTTCTTACTGGATTCCAGTCAGCTCAGTTAAAAGAGTGATCCTAATAATAATCACAGATTTATTGGCCAACTATGTTAACACAAACAAGGAATTTGGTTGAGGCAGTTGGTGATTCTCAAGCAATATACACAATATACCGGCAATGTACTGTACATATTATTTACAAAATTATGTCACATACCTCAGAGCACCAATCACTGTCTGCATTCAGAGTAGAATCTAAAGACAGCTGGTCTCCTAAGCCACCAGCACCTCAATTCCTCATCAAAGAAAGTACAGTAAGCCACCAATGGGTATATGGAAGTCTTCCCCTGATTCATTACTAACTGAATATACTAGTTGATAGCGTAAAAGATTCTGAACTTCCTTATCAGTCAAAAAAATGTCTTTCACTGCTCCATCCTGATCATCGTTGGCCACAAATGACAAGTAAAACCTTCTGCTGGAAGTTGTGTTTTTAAAAACATTTATAGAGGCAGTTCCAGATTTGAGGGGAAGGTATATTTGAATATTGTTGGCATAGAGGTGATAAGAAATGTTATGTTTTTGGAAAATGGATCCAAAAGGAATGTGTAAGAACAGAAGTGGAACCAAAATGGACCCCTGCGTTACCCCACAGCTCAGGGGGGCCTGTTGAGAGGAGCAGTTCCCCATGTTGACAGAGAATGATCTGTCAGTCAGGTAGGACTTAAAACATTGTATGGCAGTACTTCAGATGCCGACGGAGTGCTCAAGGCGGCAGATTAAAATTTCATGGTCCACAGTGTCAAAAGCAGCAGAGAGATCAAGTAAAAGCAAAATGTCAGGATCACCAGCACCAGCAATGAGTAAAAGGTTGTTAAAACTTTTAAAAGGGCAGATTCAGTGCTGTGAGACGTTCTAAAACCAGATTGAAAAACATCACGGATGCCATAAGACTGATAAAAGACCGAAGCTGTTGAAATACAACTTTCTCAAAGATCTTGGACAAAAAAGGCAAGGTGGATATTGGTCTGTAATTTGAGGGGTCAGAGGGCTCCAAATTAGGTGTCTTGATGAGAGGAATCACTGTTGTGTGTTTAAAATAGGCAGTGACTAAACCAGAAGACAGACAGCTGTCGATAATTGACAGTATACATGGTCCGATTTCAACAAAAACCTTTTTAAAGAGACCTGAGGGGATGATGTCAAAGTGGCACATTGTAGTTTTTAGGTGATCAACAATTTTAGTGAGAGCTGTGAGGGAAACGGGCTCAAAGTGGTCCAACACAGCAGAGGAAGTGGGAGAATTAGTTTGATCAATGTAATGGGATGTAACACTAGACCTAAGTTTTGAGATTTTATCCTGAAAGAATCTAAGAAAGGTGTGACACTGTGCCGGAGACATACTTGAAAATGTCAGCATTGGGGGTTGATAACAGAGTTAATGGTGTTGAAGAGAATTGTAGGCCCGTGGCAGTGATTTGCAATGAAGTCGGAGAAGTAGCTGTTTCTAATAAACCTGTAAACCTGTTAAAATATCCTCTGGAGAAAGGTGCGATTGAGGAACTTGATGAACAGAAAACCGTGGCGTGTCTCCAAAAGCATTTCAAAACTCTTGTGCGGTGTTGGAGGTGATAAAACGAAAGCAGCGAACAGGGGCAGGAGAGGGAGTGTCTGAGCCAGCGGTAACAGCTTCAAAGATAACAGGCTTGTGGTCTGAAGACGTTGCTTCACAAATTCCACTGATGCTTACAGAAATACTAAAAGATGAAACAAGGTCCAATGTATGACCATGTGGGACCAGAGACTAGTTGCTCAAGATTAAAAGAGTCAATCAGGTTTAAAAAGTAATGCACCATTGGCTTAAAAGAACAACACACGTGAATATTAAAATCACCAAAAATTAAAATACTATCATATTTTGGGACGATTTCAGCTAAAAACTCAGAAAACTCCCGGATAAAAACACCATTAGGTTTAGGAGGCCGATAGACCAGTGCGCATAAAGTTCTGATGGGCTGTGAAAGCTCAAAGATTTGAAGTTCAAAGCTAGAGAATGGATCCATTTTAACCTGGGGGCAACAGAGACTGCTCTTAAAGACTGTGGCAAGCCCACCACCTCTACCAGTCAGCCTGGGAGAATTAATATATCCACAGTTAGTAGGGACAAGCTGTGAGAAGGCACTGGGTTCGTCTTTAAGCCAGGTTTCTGTCAAACACAGAACATCCAACTCACGGGAGTTACAAAAGTCATTTAAAATGAATGTCTTGTTGGTCAGCGATTTGACATTAGTTAAGGCCATTCTAATCTTCAAGCAGTTCCCAGCCGCTTTGGAGGCACGGCTGAATGAACGGAGGTTGGAAAGGTTCACTCCACCATGGTGACACGAAGGGACGGGGTGGTGGCCTCACTGATGTAACAGTCTGTATGGGAAACTCAGCTGCTGCAGATGGTGGATTGCTCCCATAGGGGGAGCTACTGGGGTCATGCGGCTGATGAATGAACGTAGAGGAGGAGTGACAGAGGACAGGGGATCCAGGATCGCATGTCAGGTGTAAACAGTCAGTCATGTGGGTAGGAGTGAATACTCCACCAAATACCTGTTCAGCACTTCAAGCTCCAACCCAAAAGTTCCTGAACCTTTAGAAAGTACTACACCTTGAGAGGGGACTATTTGGCAGTAAAACTGTCGCAGCGATTCTTCCAGTGGAAACGAACGTAAAAGGGTTCCTGTTCCCTGGGGAAAGTTCCTGCAGAAGCACATCTTGAATGTCTCTCAACAGAGAAGAAGCACTGATTCTACATGAAGAAGGATGGAGAAGAAACTCATTGAAATGGCTCTATGGTGAAATGAGAACCTTCAGTCAGGACATCATGTGAAATGATCTGCAGTCGTCTGAAGATATGAGCTGCTCCAAAGTTGGCTGGGACTTGAAATCGAATAGTTCACTAACCAATATCCCCTAGTGGAGCTAAATGCACAGAAAAAGGTGAGGACTAAGAAAACACAAAAAATAAGGACATTTCATTGACTGTTTTTAAATAGATCAATTACACGATCTAATCAAAAACTGATTTTGATGGTGTGTTTTTATAAACCTGTTTCTAAGCCACTTTATGTCAATTCACAATAGCTTCACTAAAATGTATTACTCCCTTTGGAGATATGGGACTGTGCATACACAAAAACAACACTGAGTGAAATCACAGTAGACAAAAGTAACTAGGCAACAAACAAAGTTAACTATCACATCTGCAAACACTTCTAAAAATACATTTACCTCAATTTACTGAGGCTGGTCTAATTTGTGTTGGTAAATGGTTCCCTCTTGTGGAGGCTTGGGAACATTACACAGACGAAATTTCTCTGCGTGTAAGGAAAGCCATTTAAAGAGCGTTTACCTAAAGTCCCATTCGAAAATTCTTTTAGATATAACGTGGATAATTAAATATAAATAAGCATGAATCCCAGAGGTCAGTGTTCATGTTGTTCTCTGCGATATAACTGAACACGTTTCAATGGCGTGTCCTCTGTCTCCACTGACCTTCTCCTTAGCACTCACCTATTGAGGCTATTATTTTTGGAAGCAGCTCACATGACACACTAATGTGTCAAAGTGTTCTATCAGAGACACACAGAGAACAAGAGAGACGTTTACTGCCCTTGTCAAAAATAGCACAGCTGACAGTTGTCCATGAGTAAAAAAAAAAAAAAGTGGTGTGGAAATCAAATGTGAAGAAATTTCCCCTCGGGGATTAATAAAGTGTATAAAATCAAAAAAAATCAAAATCAAAATGTGTGTTTGCAGCAGTGCCGTGTGACTGGCATCAGCTGGTATTGTGCTGCTGAAAACCCAGCTCCTGAACCAGTGCTTGTTTTCTGCAGAACAGTCCTTGTGTTCAGACAGATGGAGTCACTGTAACTTTATTATCCAGAGAACCAGGCAGAGACAGAAGAGATTATATTTGATTTGGTGTCTATTAAAGGGCCAATGCACTGGATTTTATATGTCAAAATGCTATGCTAAGTACGACCCCGATTGGAAAACAGCTGTGACTGTATCTTGGCTTCGGCAAGGGGAAAACCTGTGACATGTCTGTTGTAAACTCTGCTGCATTAACTTTAAGCCACGGAGTCCCCAAAGTTAATAGGTCTGCAATACTGAATTGCTTAAATATTTTTTTATACATGGAAAAGCTATAAAAGTCGCAATAGAATTGAGCAGCCTAGTCATTTGACGTAGCAGTTTTAGAAACTTTAATTTTAGATAAGGCCTGAAAGGGACAACTGGAGTTGTGAAGATACATACTATACATTACAATACAAATCTTTAGTTCTAATGCAGTTTGGACAGGGAGAGTGAAACCCAGGTTATTTACTGTAGCTACAATTTACAGATGTCCCCTTAACAGCTCACGTGCAACTTATTCATATATGCTACAATTTACCAATGTTCCCTATATGTCTCACTTGGAAGCTATTGTTACACCTGGGACATATTGCCTGCATGGCGAGTGTGTGACAGCTACCTCACTGTACTGCGGCAGCTCACTCCTCTGTGGGTGGGAGGAGCTGTGGCTCAGATGGTAGAGCAGGTTGCCCACCGATCAGATGGTTGGCAGTTCAATCCCATTGGCAAGACATAGAACCCCAAGTTGCTCCTGATGGCCAAGAGCGCCTTACATGGCACCTTGTCACCATTGGTGTGCGAAAGGGTGGATGGGAGGCCGAATGTAAAGCAAGATGTAAGTTTAGACCGTTTAAAAAATATATATTTGAGCAAATTCATGTTTCAACTGAACACCATCATCTTTTCTCTTATTATCACACACCAAACATTCATTTCACGCAGAATATAATGGGCCATAGACTTGACCCATTACGCTCTCAGAGAGGTGAACTGTTCATTATAATGATCCCATGACCTTCACTCAGGATAGACTTCCTATTGTACTATATTAACATTACAGCTAAATCATCCGTTTTGGGTGACGTATGTCCTGGTATTTCTGGGTTTGAAGACCCGAGCATCTGTTTTACCCCATAATAAATCACAATTACATTTTCAGACTTTTTGATAAAAGGCCAATATTGACACACTTATCAATTATACTAGGTGTAACTCAAAACACAGACATGCACATGGATATTTGGGTTGTCAGTTGTACAAAAACATGTAATCCCACTGACTGAATAAAAAGGCTAGAGAGATATATTTTACTTCTGACATTTCAATACAATTTTAAAGGGGCACTGCTAAATATTTATAAAAATCTTGAGATGAATGAGGGGGCTGAGAGAATCCTAGTAAAATGGTTAGTATGTTAAAATGAGAGACAAAATCATCAGTCAGGTTCATCTTGTCTTGTTAGTATTTATACAATCTAACCTAAGGCTTCAGTAAACAGTCAAAAGCTAAATATTCTGCAATGGTTTGCCCCTTGCTGTTATTACCTCAGTTAGGTAATTAATATGAAATCTATTATGGATCTTTAAGATAGCATACACATATGTGAACATATCATGGCTCTCTGAGGACATCTTCATAAAAAAATGAATGCTACTTACTGAGAGCTTTACTCATTTGCTCACGAGTCATCTTAGTGTTCGACTTGCCTCACATTATCCAGTTTCATTCAATAGATACTTTCTCATTGTGTTGATATTCAGCCAGGATTAAGGGTCCTCCTATCACTGTTTGCAAATTATTTTTTTAGAGGATAGTAATTTATAGTAAAACGTGTTTCTAGTGACTAAATGACTTTGACTCTGTAAGAAGTAAAAATCAGAAGGTCTTTAGGTTATGTTACAATATCACATAATTGCCTCAGATCATGATGTCCATATAAGCTCATAGACAATATCAGGTCATGATGTCATGACATTTAGCTTATGATGTCACACGATCTCATTATAGCAGATGAAATCAAGCCATTAATAGTACATGTTATAATAATATGTAGGTTGTCAAGACTTCCTTTCATGATATAAGTTCAGACAGGACACTAGTAGATTGAACTATTATTTCAGGATGATTATTTGTGTTTGGCAGTGAATCTGCTGGAGTGATGCTCCGGGACAGTCTGAGCAGGCAGGACACAAACAGTTCCTGAGATCTAAAAACCTGCACTCGCAAAGGGAGGTTCAAGGTTCAAGGAAAAACTCTTTCGAAAATCTTTGAGACCAAAGTTTCCCATCGGCACATGCACACCGAGCAGTCTACATACGGTATATAACGAGTACAATCAAATCATCGAAGCAATCAAATAAACAGCTCAAAGCCTTTCTACAACAATACGCAAAATATTTGAACATAAGACCTTTAAGTGTGACAGAGCGAAGTCAGAGGACACACGCTGACTTCGCTCTGTCGCTCTCTAATGCAGCGTGCCTCGAGGTGGCGGCTTACCGTAAGACGTGTACAGCAACATAGAAGATAATGCCATTTCACTGTAGAGCATGTATAACTGCATTTGTGAATCTGCTTTCTGAGAATCAAGCAAGCAGAAGTGGAAAGCGCTAGCACAGAGTGGGTGTGGCTTATGGAAGTGCTTGGAGCTCCACAGCTTGAAAGGAAATTATGACGCTGGAAGAAAAGATTACACAGAACATTCAGACACAAAGGAAATATGACAACAGATCGAGCTCTGAACACTGACACAGACAGGTGACAGTACCCAGCTATTGTAAAATGCAGAAATTCTGTTATAAAATAACAACATCTTTAAATCACACGGGGCATTCTACCTTGTTAAGTTTCCCTCCCATCATAATTGCATTTCCTAGAATTCAGTTTTGATGTTGAGTATCTCATCAAATTTTTTTTTTTTTACATTCATGTCAATAATGATTCATTCTATAATTCATCTTATAGATTTCGAGATGAATAAATTAGTTGAATTTGGGAACAGGTAAATGAAAAGTCCACATACTAGCATTTTCCAGAGCTTTCATTGCCATCCTGGTCTATTTTTTTTGTATGGTTTGTTTTCCAGTATGCCGAAAGGACTCTCAGTACCATTTATTTATACATTTCCTCTAAATATTTCCTCTAATCAACTGTTTTTTTCCCTGTAAGTCAAACTTCTTGTTCTTGTTTTTACAATACATAAATTTAAAAAAAAAATTATATTCTCAAAAAATAAATAATCTTTTCAATACAATAAATGGCCATGAATAATGTCAAACATTCAGCCTTTTCTTTGCTAAAAAAAAAAAATCATTTTAAATTAAACTTCATTGGTTAAATCTTTTGTATCTTTTATGTGAAAATATTTAAAAAAAAATTCTCCTGTCTTTTATTTTGCTTTCATTTGGTTTTACCACCAGTGTGATATTACCAAGGGTAAGCTCGTAGATACACATTATATATTCATCAGAGATGAGAATAAACACATTCTCTGGGAAATGTCCATTATGGAAGGAGTGGGATAAAGAATTAAAGAATTAAACCCACAAAAGAAAATTTGCAATTAATTGCTGTGGAAGTTTAATTTGACAGCTTTCTTTGTTGAACATATACGATGCTATCCATCTTTCCAAGCATGTTCCCTTTACTCACACAACCATCTTAAATGTAAGCAGCTGAAAAATGTCTGAATATTTAGGGGTACACTAATTACACAAACAATGAACAGAATAAATATGTGTAATTTAAAAAGAGTCACCAATGGTGATGAACCAACAGGGAATTACTGCTGACTCTGCAGTTCCCCTCTTTGCCACCACACTGTTTTGGATTCGCAAGCCACACCACACCACATCAACCTCATTTCCAGCCACATCAGGCATCACTACCTTCTCTGCACCAAACATCGGCCGAAGTTAGAAATTAGTAAAAGAATATAGCGCATTTAGCAGTTAAAAGCCACCTATTTTTCTCACGTTTTGGTGGAGCCCAAAACAGTTAAACTGGGGGGGGGGGGAATATTGGACGAGTTAATGTTGCTGGTTGCGAACATTTCAATTATAGCAGCTTAATTAGGCCACAAGACTATGTCAAACATCTGTGAATACTAATGCTGTTTTGATTTAAACCTCTGTTTCTTTAGCAATTGAGCACCATAATAAAGGATTATTAGGACATTAAAAAAAAAGGAAAGCATGTTGAGAATTGATATCAACTATATGCCTGTAATTTTCTCCAAACCGGAGGCTTTCTTCTAACTGTTGCGCACAAAGAGAGATTTCTTGTTGAATGTCCAGACTAAATAAGCAGCACGTTTGAAATCTGAGGAAGCACACCACAGTACACCACACACATCGTACACCCTTCTCTAAAAACCCTTTCCCCCCCATCTCTGTGTCGCTTCAAGTTGCTAAAGGCACTCAGACAAGAGACTGCAGTGGCATAAACACAGGTCAAAGGTCACAGGGTTTCTTTGCTGACTCTGTGCTGCATTTGTCTCCCTGTGCTTTTGCCTCTGTGACATGATAGAATGGACTTCTGCCACAGAAAGCTCAAACTCAATTCAGAGACTGCTTGAAAAAGAGGCACAAAAAAGTTATTTAGCTGAGCTGTGGGGGAAGACAGAATGTAGCTCCTCTGAAAGTTGTCACTGAAATCATCATGAAGCTGTTGCGTCCTTGTTATTTGAAAGTAAAATGGAGAGGCTTATACAGTGAATAGAGTGAACTTGACAGAGCTCATATTACTACCACTGCTGGAAGAAAAAAGGAAGGTGGATGAGATTATTTTAATTGCCGGGCTTTTGATATCAAAGGTTGTTTATCACTAGACTTTGCTATAACAAGGCTGCTATGTTGTCAAATCTTGGTAATTACTTTAGAGAGGTTGCAACATTATGATTGACGGCCAAAATCACAAAAAAATAAGATATAAATTGAAACAAATTGGAACTACCTATTAAATTCAAGTCTGGAAATCCTCTTAAAGGATGAGAAGTGTCATACACATACACTCACTGTTATACAATATTAAGCACGTTTAAGATTTCTCTGCAAATGGTATTTTGTATACAGTATGGACACAAAATGATATTACTGCTGAATGAAATCTGCAGTTTAATCTATTAATCACCTTGATGGTGATACTTCAAAAAAGACACAGCATCACTGGATGTTGCAAACCAGAGGCCTGAGAGATGTACTACAAAGCAAGTTCAACATACCAAGGCTTTCTTTGACTGAGCGGGCTCAACAAAGCAGAAACTTGGGAGTCAAGAGAAAATCGGTAACACGACAGTGAATATCAAATGACTTTGTTAACCCAGGCTTTCCGTTTTAGGCTCTGAGCTTAAAATAGGAGGTGTTTACAGCATCTGACCAATCAACAACTTGGACGAGGGTACCGATTGCAGAGCCACATATTTTACAAACAATGAGTAAATTGCAATCTGAGAAAAGTATACAGAAGTTAAACAGATGATCCGGGCTTAAAGCAGCACAGCTGCAGCTGCCAAATGGTGGAAGGATAGACCCCAAAAAAAATATCGACTGATTGACTTATAATATCACTTCACATATCACGAAGAGCGGAGAGTCAAAAGACCACAGAGAAACAACAAACTTATGTTTTCGTTTTATTACGTTCAGATATACATGTCAAATCCTGCTGCTGTTATAAGTGTGTGTGCATCAAAAGAAAAAAAATAATGGAAAAGGAAAAAGAGGACCCACATACGATGTGATGAATCTTTGGTCTACACAAATAGACAGACTATGGCATTATCATTCCTTTAGTCATCACAGAAGCGATGGGAGCATAGCAAGGCTAAAAATAAAACTGTGGACGAGCAAATAGAATGCACAATTCATCTGACAGGAGAGGATGAGAGCAAAAGAGAGAAGCTGCAGAAAGTAAATAACATGACCACCCACAACACAATGTAATACAGGACAACAAATAATAGTACAGATGACAACAATCCACACTTAGTCCGGAATGAAATAACTGAACAACTATTACACGGACGCTGTGAAATTTGGTTCTAACGTTCACGCTCCACAGAGGATGAAGTCTACATTTTGTGGCTCCCCCACATAACCTGTTTTCCTTTGGCGCAGCAGTGGCCCACATCCTAATGATGCATGCATGTGATGCAGTTTAGCACATGTGAGGAAAGGACAATAGCAGACAGTGGTGGCAACTATTTTTAACAGTAAGCAGCTAAAGCCACTGTACATTAACACGTATACAGAGAACTGAGCAAAAAAAAAAAACGAAATAAAAGTAAAGCTAACTGACTCTAACCAGCTTTAATACAAGTTTGTGAAACAACAACTTGTATTGAAGGCGGTTGTACAGAATATACTGTACCTGTGTCAACAATGGGGATCTGTAACTAGTCTGTAACAAATTCACAGCTGATTTACGGTTATGCCTGGCTGTTGATTGGTTGACTAAACATGCTATTGCTCTTTACGAAACACAAAAGTCCAGAAAGCCACAGCCAGATCAGAGGGCTTTTACTGAGAGATATAAGTTCATGTGTAGATTTCTCACTTTTGTCACTTTTTGGTAAAGCAGAGGTCAAAGGGATTTTAAAAGTCACCAAATCAAGCAAAATTAAAAATTAAAAAAAAATCCCAAATGTGGCAATACTGCCAGCAGAACTAAACAACAATGGGAGTGAAAGTGAAATAACTATCTGCGTGTACTAACACATGACTAATCTGCAAATGCACAAAATGGCCGAACTCTTTTTTTATTTAAGTTAAATCGTAAAAGTTCTAATTCTGTCATTTAAACTCAGTTTTTAAAAGCAATTATTTAAGTGGAACAATTTCAATTCAAATATACACGATTCAAATTAAATTTTTATTGACATATATTTCTGCCCATAGCTAGCTAGTTGTTGTTGTTTAAATATATCCAACGATAACATTTCCTCTTCTGCTTTTGATCATATTTGTGACCTCTTCTTTGGAGTCCTCTTATTTTTAAAGGTCCTTTTGCTAAATGGCCCACTTTTATCTAAAATGAGATGTATTCATTTTGGTTCAGCTACTACTAATGCCGAAAGACTTCTTAAAAACAAAGTGTCATTTGAATCCATCTGACAGATAGATTGATACCCCAGTGTGAATCAAAATGGTGGACCAACTAACCAATAGTGGATAAATAAAAGACTACTTCATTGTTAATATGCAATTTTCCAATTAGATTATACAATAGTTTTTAAACTTGAGCATGTATTCCTAGGGCAACATGACTGTGCTCAGTGAGTCAAATTTGGCCACATTGGTGGCCCAGGCATAATGGTAATTTGGGTCAATCAAAGACATTCGGTATAATCCTGGAGGGGGCACAAATAACCACTGCAAATTAGTTCTAGCTTCTATTTTGTGAGAAAGGTTGCCAGTGAGAAAAATTTGGCCTGAATGTGACACAAGAAACATGCTGACCTGTTAACCTCAGCTTAATGACATTTCTCAGAAATCAAATCTTGTTCCCTCGCACTGTCTCTGAGGTCATTTGCATCACAGAAATAGAAATGCTGAAAAAAATACTTGAGACTCCTATAACATACAGTAAGTCATAGCTGCAATGCAAATCTATCAGTTACCCTCAGACATCTACTGTTATAGGCAGCCAATGTATGCATATTTGTATTAAAGAAGTGCAGCAGTGTTCCACATGAAGACCTTACCTCATCTCCATAAAAAAATTTTAAAAAAAAAAGAAAAAAAGAATTGGAGACAATTGCAACTGAATAAAACATGCTCATCCCAGCTTAATTCAGCTGTCGTCAGGCTCCAACACAGATCATGATTGGTTTGTCAAGTGTTGATGTGTCCGCAGAACAAGCGTGTGATGGGATTTGTTGAGAAGAGAACGATACAGAAACATAATGCTAACTAGTGAAAGGGCCTAATACACTAACAGAGTAAGAGATTAAAGCAGAATAAAAAAAAATAAAAAAAAAAGAGAATATGATATATATTATATATATGATATGTGAGAGAGGGAAGCGGGTGTAAAATTAAATTCAAAGATATATTGAGATAACCCAGAAGCGTGTGACTCAGATCTGTGATAGCAGTGTCATTGGACAGATCAACAGTTTCGGATTTACTAAACACCAGCATGACACAGCAAACTGAGCTTGGCACATCTGCCTGCTGCCAGCTGAGGCCCACATCTGGGTGGTATTATACCTGCCACACAGCCAATAACCCACCATTCCCCTAGTAGTCCACAGCCATACACAGCAGGGCAAAAAAACTGTCCTCTGATCCCTGAGTAATTACAGATGAGGCCAGAAATCAAGCACAAAGCTGTGTATGGGTAATTTAGGCTCAGATGAAAATCATGAAATTGTTTTCCATATTGTAAAGCCATGATAAAATGCAGAAGCAATTTCCGGCCTTGAAAAACTGAAGGCAATGTTGTCTTTGTACAATTCCATTTCAGTACAAATGAGAAAACAAGTGATACTAAGTTTCCATTAAATGTATAAATATATTTGTAATGTAAAACAAAAAAGGTGGAAAACTAGATTTAAGCATCTGCAGCTATGAAGAAAGCAGCTCACTGATGATGTACAGCATCGTAACATGCTCATAAGAAAATGTTAACAAGTAGGTATAGTGTTTACAGCATGTTTGGTCAAAAACCAAGGCCCTATTGTCATACTGGCACAAAGCTGGTCTAATCGCAGATCCAATTGCATTTGCATTTTGGTACAGTAAAACGGGCATTTTTCCACACTTGCGCTAAATTGCTATTTTTGTGGCTCAACATGAACCTGGCTGCGTCGAGTAGGGTGGAACGACACAACAACTATTTTGATCATCCTTAAGAGCACTTGTGACGGCATTTCTCACTATTTTCAGACAAACAAAAAAAAAAAAAACATACAACTAATCAGTCAATTGAGAAAACAATCAGCAGATTAATCCGTAATGAAAACTGCTAATCTTCACTTGCAAATGGATGCAAAACCGTTCAAAAGAGCTCTGCCTTGACCAACCCGTAAAAGAAAATCCCTGCTTTTACATTAATGTATTTTATTCATTTTCAAAAAGGAGAAATACATGTTTTTGATTTTATAGTAAAACGTTTCGTCAAAAAAAAAAAAAAAAGGGTTTGCTAACAACCAAGTCTGCTCCAGCTTACACACAACATATTTTTCATTTCCTTAGTTGTTTGTCATCTTTTGCCTTAAGCCCATAGGTAGCAGCACATAAATTTGCACAAAACTCAAAATATATCAATTCAACCTTCAAACATTTTAAACTTGTGAATTAAACCAAGCTGAGTTTCTCCAGCTGAGTTTTCTTTGCCCTCTCCAGCCTGTTGCGGTGTATGAGTGGGATACTGACTGAGGTGGGTGGAGGGATGATGGCTGAATGGCTGTTTGTTGGGGATGGTGGGTCAGATAATGAAAGAGATTTGTACAGACATCTGCTGATTTCTGTCAGCTAGAGCTCATAGGCGGGTGTTCCTGTTGGAATAAATGAAAAATCATACATCATAAATTAAAAAGCTAAATTTTTACATTTGTGTTGACCTAAAAGGTCACCTGTAATTTATTGGTGAAAGTAATATTTTGTCTTTCAACTGTTAAGCCCTTTGTAATTTGCTTCGACGGGTATAATAAAGAAAATCTGCATCAGTAAAATAGAAAAATGTCAAATCACAACTCCTGCACTTCATTTATATTAATTTTTTTTTACAGAGTTTGGATAAGTAACATCGCTGTTATCAATGGTGGTGAGATTTTGACATGTTACATTAGGAAAAGCACAGGTGTAAATATTATAATGCTGCATATCTGAATGTCATTAGCTGCCTAAATTATAGTGTTCTGGTATTGAGCGTGCTGGCTCGCTGTCATGGCTCACAGCAAAGGTTTTTCTTTTGAGAGCTATTTGGCAGGTATTAGCAGGCCTTATTCACATCAACTCACTCAGGTCTGGGGATGGGTCGTTATAATCTACAAAATCGATTAGTACCAAGCGAATTTTGAATAGTAGTTTTGCTTGAAATGCCCAACCCTACTCAGTTCATCCGAGTATTCCAAAATCCAACTACTGCATTTCATCAAAAATTACGTACAAACTAAGTCTAAAATGAATCAAATGTGCCAGCACATCTGTCATTATATCCGTTCCTCTTGTGCGACCACAACATTTTATTGTAATCTCCCGGTGTTAGGAATTGACAGGGGCCAGCTTCCTACCGCAGTCTGCTGACCTGTAGTTCGGGAGTGCTGCACAGTGTGGTAAATGTGAGTTATCTTTGGGTTTGAGCAGGAAATGCATTCACAGATCGTCACATCTCTTTTTGAGCGACACGTTTCTTGTGAGACCCGCTTACTGTGTCGCTTCAGGTTGTATTCTCCCCCTACTTAAATGAAAAAAATATCACTTTCCACTGGCTTCACCCAGTTATAAGTAGTTTCCAGTCTTTGTTGTAGCTGCATCACCTTTTCTTCGAGGTAGGCTGGTTTCCATCATATTCTGCCAGAATTTGCATAGCTTTTGTGACTTTTTGACTCGCTATTTTCCACATTTGGCATAGCGGTGACACACTAACTCACACTTAACCCACGAACACAGTTTGATTGACATCTATCGCAACCCGGTGCTGGTAGCCTTCCCCGCTTCATTCAGAGCCATTGGATAAAAGCCCGATTTTAGAGCAGCCAATCAAAATGCGGGACATCGTATCAATAAGTGGGACGTGGAGGAAGGAACGGAAATGCTGCGCACCCTACTCGACACACATACTCAACCAATTGCTTGCGAGCTACCGGTTGGAGACCCCTGGATTACAGGGACACTGAAATAGAAGAGCCCTTGTTCATGTTATTTATTATCGGAGCTTTTCCTGAAATGACAAGTCAAAATGTCTTCTGTGAATAAGGCCTTGGCATAGTTTCACCATTAAGCCAACAAACACATTTTCCCCAGGGGACAAGTCACCTGCTAACGTCATTTTGTAGGCTACATAATTGGATGCTAGATGGATGGCTCGTTGTTTTTCTTACTCTCTCACATACCTCCGCTTGCTGGGAGAGTTTGTGTTTGTTACATCTTCTGGCTTCAGGCTCAGAGCATCATCAAAGAATGATCGGCATATTAAGCAGATAGGTGCTGCATGGTGTGGCACATTATTTGTAACACGACATAAAAATGACTATCTAAAAATGTGTTAGATAGTCAGCTCTAGCATATTAAAACACTATCTGTCCCAACCCAGTAAGCTACACAGCATTCACTACATAAAAAAGAAATCCTAGCTTGCTCGATCAAACAAACCTTCACCAGGAAAAGAGTGCATCGCTAACATCAGTTTAAAGGCTACTTGAGACTTCACCTATACTGAACTACTTGAAATCTTCGCTTGATTTGAGACTTTATAAAGTTTTGTTGGTGGTAAAATCCCAGAAAAGTACAAAAATAAACAAGACTTACCACCTCACAATTGTTTACCTGCACCGACTAGTTAAGTTGCCGTTTACGCTCCATGTTTGTTCCGACCAAGCGGCAACTAACAGTGACTTCACTCATTGGTTTGTGAACTGACGTTATTAGAATTTGATTTCGGGTCATGGACGCCGCCATCTGAAGAGGTTGAAAGCCCAACGACATTACTTCCCGCCCACCGATAGCAGAAACCTGACTGCAACACAGCCCGTCAATCAAAAAGACGTAAATGTAAAAATAATTCCTCAAGGCATTCCTGAGATATCCCGTTCAAAGAAATGGGGCGGATGTGAGGTCACGGTAACCTTGACCTTTCTTATCAGTTCACCCTTAGGTCCATGTGACATTTGTGCCAAATTTGAAGAAATGTTGCGTTAGAAAAGGCTTCGCGTGCCCATGTACACAGACTATTCAATCATTGGACCTGTGCGTTGAAGGGATTTGGTCTCAGCGTTTGACGCTCTTTATTAACAGAGATTGAAAAGGAAAAGCAGTGGTCAGCATCAAAGCTGGAAAGATTTGTGATTTGAGTCTGACTGAGGAACAATATCATCATGTCTAATAAGGCAAACAGCCACCTAAGAAACACAGAAGTGCCAATTTTTTTTTTACATTGAACAGCCCTGTATGTGTATTTGTACCTTCCTGTCTGTCAAACCTCCATACTCACATGTCCATAACAGTGCAGTACTTTGAAAAGGTAATATGAAGTGTTTACAGGAAATACTGCAACTGTGGTTTAGTGGGAAACACTAATAAACAACAGGCACAACATGGCTGACTGGTGTAGCTTTCGGAGACTTCTAGTCAACAGCTCTGACTTTCCTATTACAACTCTGAGGTCCAAAACACAACTTGAAACCAACTTGCAAGACTACTCTGCCATCCCAACACTATGTATCAAAATTCGATGTGCTCTCCATCCCAAGCTGTCTGCCAGGTCGAGGCCTATCAACACATAACTGACGTTGTCAAATTACTGATGATGTGACTTGTGCACAGCCAACTCGCACACAGTAATTATCTGTGGTAAAGGTCAAACTAGAAATAGGCACAGCAAAAACGATCCTCGAAAAATTGCTGGTGAAATGAATATTTGCAAAAAATTTGTAGATGAGCACTAAGAAATAAATCAGCACTATTCAGTCAATGGAAGTCTGCCAAAGCCTGTGTCGAGTTGAGTTCTCCAAGGCAACCGTAATGCATTCTAGCACGGATGCCAGCAGTTCACCAATTCATAACTTTGGTACCATCCGCCACTAAATGTGCTATTAGTTATAATTCTGTGAGATAGTGATCAAATGACCAGAAGTGCAAAGGTGACCCAGTAGTGGGACATTTCAATAAGCACGTGATTATGGAGTTTTATGTTTCAACAGACAACTGACTCCTCCTAACAAGCCATTAGCGTGGCCGACCCTAATTCTAAATTTAACAAACAGAGACAAGGCTTGAACATGGTTTAACGCATCACAGTGCAAACATGAACCTGAACATGCTGTGTGCAGTTCACTGTCATCACATGCAAGATTATCTAAGGACTGAAATTCACATAATTCAAACCGCAGCTTCCTATGGTAATTCACAGGTTCTCTAACGTCCCCGGTTCCCAGATTTTGGTCGAAGCTGTACATTTTGGCATTCACCTCGCATTCCTACCTCTCTAGCCATGCGGACACGTAACCGGACATCAAAGCCGTCTCACTAGTGGCACTGACACCACTGTACACCTGTTACGGAGGCCTCAGTTTAGAACAGGCTGTAAAGAAAATCACCTTTACAATGACAACATTACATTACATTACATTTCATTTAGCTCACGCTTTTATCCAAAGCGACTCGTGCTTTAAAGTGACTAAATACGAGGTTCTGGGTTCTCTTTGTTTATCTCTCAGCAGGCTGATGAAAAGGAATAGATTTCATTTGCAACACCCACCAGAGTATGATTTAAAAAATAATAATAATAATAATAATAATAATAAATAAATGAATGAAAATTTTAAAAAGGGAAATTACAAGCACCGAAAGAGCCACATTGAAGTTAACCAAGGTGAACAGGATAAAAAAAAAATTAAAAAAAAATATGGTTTCAGCATTTCAAGAAGACATCAACACCACGACTAACTCTTGGATAAACGGCTTAGGCCGATTAGCCGCTGAGAACTTCATGACCGGCCAGCAGTGACTTGGACGGCCACGCCGAGTGTCACATCCAGGGAAACGCCTTCCCTCCCGGCGCCCGCTGCCTCGTCACAGGACAAACTGCGCTCCTCTGCACTTCAGTGTCACCGTCGGCGACGTGCATTAGCGCTGTCAGCAGCCCCACTACGTCACACCGAACTCCTTTGGAAATCTATCACATTCAAGTTTTTTTTGTCGAATTAGCAAACGTACGTACGTGTCAGGCTGCGATCAAGACGCTTTTGAATGGCTTTGAGTATTTTTGTTTGATTCGGTGCACGCCGGATCAACCGAGCGCAGTCTTTTCAATAAAATATAAACTTTTGCAGTCGCAGCTTACGAAACCTGCCAAGAGTTTGTTTTTGACAGAACGCGAGTACTTTGGGGAAAAAAAAACAACAACAAAAAAAAAACACGTTTTGAATTTTGATTTGACCACAAATCAGGTGGTAGTTAAAAGCAAATGCACGCGGAGCTGAAGACGAGTTTTTGCTGAGTCAGACAATAACTACAATAATGATCTTGAACGTGACCCCTTTGCAGAATCTCGACATAGTCTTAAACTGACGTGTTTTCAAATGAAGTTCGGTATGTTCTGTTTTTTCGCTCCCCCCTCCCCGCCCCCCGTATCCGCGAGAATGCAGGGGCGCGCACAGGGAGCACAGACGCGTACCTGTCGGGTGGTCGCGGGCTCTTCGTTCCCGGTGGGTGAAGGTGTCCCTCCTTCGAGCGACGCCGGGGTGACCGGAGAAGAGGCCATGTTCCCGCCCTCGTCGCTCACTCACTGGCGACCGCTCCCGGTGTCACTTTCCGCGGTGTCCTCCAGCAATTCGGCCACGCTTGCTCGCCGCCGTCGCTGCGAGTTGTCCCGTAGCGGCAATGGTTTCCTGTCCGAGCACAGTGACTCTCTGTTCCGGCAATACACTGGTGCCACTGTCCCTCCTCCGGCCGGTGCTCGTATGTTTGTAGTCCGGTAGCCCAGTCCGGGCAGATGACGTTTTCTTCGGGTCTCACTCACTCCTGCATACGCACCACTACACACACACACACACACACACACACACACACACACACACACACACACACACACACACACACACACACACACACACACACGCACGCACGCATACACGCACTCTCTCTCTCCTTCTGTGCTTTTGACTTCATCTAATTTGTGCTTTGGATCACAGCCGTAACAGCGAGAGGATCTCATTTTTAAAAAAAAATTTTTTTAATTTTGCGTGATATCTCTCTCACTGCATCAGTGTGTGTGTGTGTGTGTGTGTGTGTGTGTGTGTGTGTGTGTGTGTGTGTGTGTGTGTGTGTGTGTGTGTGTTGTTGCTACACATCATCCTGCTGTAACATAGATACATCTTTTAGCACAGTGAGCACGCTTCATTTGCATGACAAGGAAATAAAATTATGATCGTGTCATCACAAAATATTAGAGAATAGATGAGGGTTACCTAAATACTTATATCCTATATACATGTTTGTAGCGTGTCACGTGGCAGAAAGCCTCACACGCACACTTTCTGTTCTGGCAGTGTCAGAACTCTCATAATTCTAGCAGAATTTTTTTTTTTTTTTTTCTTGAGATTACATGTCCGCTGTGGAATTCATTGCAACAGCAGCCCCTTTTTCCTGATTTTTTTTTTATCATTCTCTTGTTATTTATTAACACAATCTTCTACATTTAACGCACGGGGATCTGAAAACCCTACTCTAACAAGGCGAACACAGATCAAATTGACCTGTGAACATTTTAGTTCAAAGACCAGGGCGTACGAAGGTCAATATAGCAAGATGTTCCCCATCGTACACCTGCCCGGTTGTGGGGGGATGGTGGCCTGTTTATTGGGGGGTTGGGGTATCGGGAGGGAGAAGGGGACGGTCAACCATTTCCATTTGTCACGGGGCATGCGGGAGAGGGGGTGTGGTGCTGGAAAGAAGAGGAAAGAGGCGGGTTGCGGCTGATTGGTTTGGCTGGTTAAAGGCTGTGACGTTGACTGGCCCTGTGGGTGACCCTAACAGATGCCGTGTAGAGTAAGGGGAGAGGGGACATCTTGTGGGACTATTTGTACGAAACGACTGATTGGAAATTACTGTAGATAATCACAATGCTGAATTCCAGCTGAAGCAGAAGCAGTCAGTTCATTATGATAAAAAATGGATGTATATCAACTGAATGGGCCAACCATTCATTAGCTCTGGGATCCCAAGACTCAAGGACCCCCATGGGTCACCTGCAAAATGTCACTGAAAGAGATGAGAAAGGCCAACTGAGACCAATTGTTAAATTGTTTGGTTTCTCTTCATAAGACATTTATTGGCACTATATAAATAAAAATTGAATTGAATTGACTGAACTGCAAAGGTACTTAAAAAAATAGACACAAAACAACCACAAAGACAATTTAAAAAAAAAAATGATTTCAGAGGTGTAAAACCCCAATAAAAATGGAAAACATAATTACAAAGAGACAAAAATGGACTGCAAATAATTTTGCATCTCTTTGAACCTGAACGTCTTGCTCTTTTGTAGAGAAAATGTTTGCTGGTGCCCTTTCTCCCATCATCTGTCTGTATTGATTGATTCACAACAACAACTGGAAGCTTTGTTTTGATCCGCTACACTTTCTGCACCATTTCTAATTAAAACTTCTGTAGCATTTGAACAGTCGGAAGGTTTTTATTGCGAAACATTTGCAGGAAACCAACCTGTCAACCTGCAGTGATTGAAACCGGACACTAACACTGTGGAGGACTAATTCAGAACAATGGTTGAAAACAGACATTTTTGTACAGAAGTGTACTCAGTTCCTATCCTGTCACTTGTAGGTACAGTGCTTTAATTACTTTAATAAATTAAAGCAATTCAAATTTGTAAGCTACATTATTGACTGTTGTATGTAAATGTGCCTCCACAGTGGTTACACAACCTTAGAAACAAGCCACAATTTAACGGTGTGCACGCGTGTGTGTGTGCATTCGTGCAAGCGCGTTTCCAGTGTACTCGGGTACTAACAAATAGTACTAGACCCTTGGTCATCAGGTAGATTACCTAATGTAAGCACTTTTTTCTACTGCTTACCTCATGACTGTCACAATAGAAGATCAAACAATTGTTACTCTGATAACTTTAAGGGAATTGCTTCTTGAACCTTTGTGTTGTGAGTCATGGACTGATTACTCAAAACAGCCTTCTCTTGTGGTTGTTAATTAGATCAAAGCTGCATTTTTTTTTTTTTTTTTACCACTCTGGGCCAGTGAAACATATCCAGCTGACAAGGAGCAACAAACAGTTTCTAAAACAGATGACTTGCGGAAACTTTAACACCTGGAGATGATCCAGTGGGTATTGAGGTGAAAGATCGACACCTGTGTTTCAGCTGTTAACATCTATGTAAAAACAGTTCATCCCTTTAACCCCTTTAAGATGAGATGGCTTTAATTACGATGACCCTAAAATAAGTAGAGCTCAGGAGCACATCTGACTGTAAAGCAGATTAGAGAACCTTTTGCTCCTGCGTGTGAACAACATACACACACTCCAGTGAGTGATGAGTGGAGTTTCTGATTCAATTAGTGACCCAATGGGCCACCGACAAATGAAAACAGTCTGTTGAAAATGAAAGAAAGACAGATGATGTCGTATTGGGTGGAGCAGGAACTTGGACCAAGAGGTTGCAAACCTTGTTAATCAGAGAGATATGGAACACATCAAGACCTGCACAGATCATGCAGGCGGAGTTCATCTCAGACTTTTCATGTCTTCCTATGCAGGGTTTTTTCTTTGTATGTATGAGGCTATGAGCAGGCAGTGAGGTTATTTTAGCATTGGGCTGGGATGACTCAGTTTACCTGTCAAAGAATATCACAGCTGGGTGGGAAAAAAACAGTATTAGTGAAGAAGGACTACAGTTGCCTCAAGGGAGAAACAAGAGTTCACTGCTGCGTTTACGTGTAATAGTGTAGACTGCTATATTGGATTGGTACACTGTGTGACATCATATGGAAATGCAGTGGAATTTATTCAGCTTTTATCATTATTATATCATGTCATTAAAGTCGTATTGCATTCCAAATTCATTTAAGGTTTGTAGTTTTCATTTATAAACTTGATGACTGACATTTGACTTAAAATATTAGTAAACACATTTTACAAAATATATAGATTAAAAAAAAAAAGGGTTAATTAAGTTTATGAAGGAACTTGATCAGCATACAAGTGTGAACAGGCTTCCCAGAAGACACTGATTGAAAGTTAAAGCTCATCAATGACATTTCTTTTTTTGTAGCTTGGAGAAAACACACACTACACACTACAGTATGTGTTCTGTGTACTTTTCTGGTAATACTGAAAGCAATGTGAAGTATGATGATGGTTGGTATTGAATTTAGTGCCTACCTAAGACATAGACAGAATCACCTTTATTGTCTTTGTATCAGCTCTAGAACAAAGTCACTGCGGGGGGGGGGGGGGGGGATAACATTGTTAAACTAAATCTGACTGCAAAATGTGTCTGACAAGTTGTGGATCGAGCAAATTGTACAAGTTTGTTTAATGTAACCCAGACTTAAAGGCAGCAGTTTTAGGTTGCAGCAACTTAAAATGTTTTGTGGTCCAATATCAAATAAAAATACTGCACATATGTAGCATGATTGTTGAGAGCTTTCTGGCTTTAAAGACTATGATACATGCACACATATTTTGGGTTTTGGGTTTAATGTCTAGAAGGGAAACTACAATTTATAACAACTTGGATTGTAGCAATGACTATTGGTTCTATTGGTCATTAGCAATGTAGTCAAAATGATTGCCAATATTTTATGCTAGAAAAGGCATAGGCAGTGAGAAGATGTTATGACATAGAAACAATTTTAACTTTAAGCCACTTCCACATTGGCTTCACTTTTCAGACCCTGATACTGAAACTTTTTATATCCAGTCTATGACTGAGACCCATAGACAGGGCCCTCTAGTGGCCATAAGAATTACCAGACTGCTGTTTTTTCTTTCAACCATGACCAATCAGTTTTTTGTTGCCCATGTCCCAACTTATTTTCAATTTAATATGGGTTTATATAATTGGCAAATCATCGCAGTCTGTTGATATTTACATTTAACACGCCAACCCAGCGTTTTTGGAAAAGGGGTTGTAAGATTGTGCTGCTAATTCGGGAAACATTCCTACGGATCAAATCTGAGTGTAGAAACAAACCAACTTTATTGTTGGAGGTTAGAGCTTTTGAACTTTCAAGTTGAAAGTATTACAATTAAAGTCTGTGTAATGTTTTAGCATTGAAACACTGCACATTATGCACAGAGTGTATTTTTGACTTTTGGGGGACTACATACAGCTGGATCATTTGAACTAAAGCAAAGTATAATCTTTAAATACGCTTCTCTGCTAAAGTTTATTATTGCATCTGCTGTTTTAGGCTATCTTGACTGCTAAAGCTTGTATCTTTAGTAGCGCTTAAAATGGCACTTACTTTTAGCACTTTGTAGTTTGGCTTTCTTGAAGAAACTGTATTTTCTTGATTCTTGTTGTTCTGGGTTTTGTACCCTCATGGTTGAAATGCACTTATTGTAAGTCGCTTTGGATAAAAGTGTCAGCTAAATGAAATGTAATGTAATGTAATGAGTGGGAACCACCTTTTGTTACCATCTGGCAACAAAAGACACAATTTATAATCCAAATGTAAACAAACACCTTGCCTCCAAAATTCGGAACACAGCACTGGAATCTGCAGTCGCACAATTGGCAGGTCTTGTAATGAAGAGACTGAACAACAACAATTACATATGTAATTGGTCATAAATGCATGCATGTGCCCAGATAGATTATCTCTTCATGATCAGTCAAGCACAATGCCTGCAGGACACATGACCTGCAGGAATGAGAATGCCTCATCATGTCTTCTTTGGAGGAATTAAATTATATACATGTAATTTTTAGTCTGACTTGTTTTAAATGTGGAGTTTTAAGTCATTTCCGTGGTTCTTCTGTGCATGTCTGCAGGGAAATTATTGGGCTTGATGTGATGTCATCTTCCATCTGAGTCAGTGCCGAATGGAACGAGGGCTGAGATATTCCAGTTTGCTGCTAATGTATTATAGTGATTTGATGGTAGCGCTTTGTTAAGCCATACAAAATATTCAGAATTTTAGTGTGTAGTTTCAAAATGAAAAGCAGCAGAAAGTAAAATTTAGTTTTTTTTTTTTTTAGGTTTTGCAGCCAATTTGAAACAGAGTTACAAGAAGTGGCAAACTAAATGAACATGTATGTTTATGTAAGTTTGATGATGTGGATATACTGGGGCACCCTGGTAACTCTGATGTCGCAATAACATTAGCACAGACCTGTCCGAAGTTCTTCACATTACTTACGGCACTCGTTCTGTTTCCTGTCAACCAATCACAAACCGAATGAGCCCAGCCCTCTGTGAGGTCATGGTGTGTGTATGTGTCTACAGTATTTATTGGGGCCACACATTGTGCTGGCAGTGGCATCTGCAATACTGTTTGAAAAAGGAACAAAACATCTATACTTTCAGTGCTTGAGACTACAAGGTTACCCCACCAATTGTAGATAAATAACAGGATTTTTTTCTTTTTCTTTTTCTTCTGGACAAGCTGTGGAATTTGTTTAAATAGACTAAATTGGACACCATGAGATACTTCTTCATAGGCGTTCTCAGTCAGAAAAACAGGCTGAACTGTCAGTCAATCTTATCAACATACTACCAGTGGCTTCGGCATTTATAAAGAGGACACCTGATTTGGTTCCCCACACATGCATACACTAAGCCGTTACATGCAGTGACATGTTTATTGTATACATTATGATGTTTATTGACATGTTGTATTTTTCTGTTTTTTCGGGCTGCATTTAAAAACAATTCAATATTTAGATCGAGCTTTGCAGTTGGAACACAATACATGTAACAGATTGCACATGAAACACAGTGACATCCTCTCGTTAAATACAGATGAAATCATAATCTAAAGTAGATTCTGTTTTGATTTCTGAGGAGTCACAAGAAGATCAATAAGAGTCATATCTCTGGTAGCCAGTGAGACAAATGTTTTGAGAAGGAGAAGAAAAAAGGCCATGTTAGTGCTGAACTATAACTGCTGTGGGATTGAACAAAAAAAAAAATGGACTACACATCTTTGAGTCTCCTTTCATGATATACAGCAGCATTCATCTGGTCAAAAGGGCCAAACTCTGCAGCTCTGGATTCATAGTCATGGTGGTGCGGCTGACAGGAGTGGCTGCAGCAGCAGCAGCACTATTTTGTGGCCATTTGAATGGACAACAACAGGACTTTCTGATCTACACAGTTTCTTTACAGGGTCACTCTCAGTTAAACAGAGACAATGAGCAGAGCAAAATTCATTGTGTGGGGAAGACCGGGGCATCTTGTCACTAATTTTCCTCTTTCTTATCCATATCAATATTCTATAGAAAAAAAATCTCAGGTAGATATTTCGTATTCATTACATTTTCAGGTCTTATATTAGAATAGAGCTTTCAGTCAGTTACATAGGTGATGTGCACTGGTGTCAATTTGCAGCTATCACACTGTGACAGGTAAGTCACACTGGATATTGCTAACCCCCGTCTCGGAGGCCTCTAACCCCCGTGTGGTTCAGACTTCGTCTTGGGCCTCTAACCCCCACTCTTTTTTTTTTCGACGGTGGGCCTCTAACCCCCGTCTGACGCTTATTATTCTGCCGCTTACCAGGACATTGAGGTCCTCACCATGACAACAATATAATTTGACAATATCCAATTGCAGAACTTCGTTAAAACAGGTGTCTGCTTACCTTCTTAGATGTGGGCCCACTATGGTCACCGTTGACCAGATGTCCGCTGTTGGTTCTGTCTCTTTACCGCCTTCCCTTCTCCGTCCTCATCACGTCGGGGTCACCAAATTGTTGGACTCGGGCTCATGCTAGTACAAAGCCAATATGTGTAAGCCCCCGGTCCTGCGTGTTCTTTTAATGAGGCAATAGGAGAAGATGTCAGGCTTCAAGATATTTATTTAACAGCCGCAGAATAATCAGTTTACAGAGCTCTGGGTCTAGACTATGTTTCCCTGACCGCAACAAAGGATGTGTCAGTTCACGAAGTCTGATTCCTGACTCTCCCTGACCCAGTCTTCTTATAGTACAGGAACAAAAAAGTAATGTATGGTGACGTGTCCTTTGTTGATTGGTCGAGGTGGGGGTCTTGCCTTGTGGGGACGTGTTGCTCAGGTCAGTAACTTATTCCTGTTTTATGACTTGGAAGAAATAAGAAAGACAGGAGGTGAAACTAGTGGTCGTGCCATCAACCGTTACAGCCTGTGGCCTTGTTATTATGCACAGCAGCATGCTGACCCCAACAGGATCTCTGACCTCAGCAGTATCGCTGACCCCAGCAGCATCGCTGACCTCTACAGAAACAGCCTGTTGCACAGCCTGAGGATTAATAGTTGATTAATACGAGATTGTATATAAGGAATATAATATGGCATACATATAAAGTATTATTGTAAACATAGCCTAGCACAGAATCGCACACTGATGAGCTAAAAAAAAACAACCTGAAGAAGACCTCCGGTCTGTGTCTGAGACCAAGAAAACATGACGCGAGGCTTAATGCTGAAGTTGACTTCATCCCTGTTGCTTTGCTACATAGCTGTTGATAAGCCTCTTTTGTGTTTTCTAATCTATAAATTGTATTAGTAAAATCCGAATGTTCAGTAGTTACATATTTATAGAAGGAAACAGAGACACTTTAGAAGGGAGAACTCCAATCTGTGTCCTAGTTTCAATAATGACTAACGACCAACTTGCGTTTACCCTTACATTATTATTATTTTTTCCTAGTAATAGTGTTGACCAATGTAAACCAGGGATGTATTGCTGTCAACAATTTTAATTGACAAACAAATTAGGTATTGCTACCGGTATGTACTAGCATGATAACAGATAAATGCATGGTGTGTAAATAATGTAAATAACTTACACAAAATTATTAGGTGTCCTGCAAAGCAATAAAAATAAAAAAAATCACAAATCAATAATAAAAACATTCCTTAAGCAACCCAAACATAATGTCATTATTTTTTTATCTACATTCCTTCAAAATACCTTGACGACAAAACAAAATTGTTCAGGTTTTGCTTTTTCCAACATTTTATAAACAAAAAGCAACAGAAACTGCGGTGGCACTCTCTTACTGAGATGGGGTTCAATTGTCCTGGCTAATTATGTCTAATCCTGTTGTCACATATAAAGCTGAAGCCACTACACAAAATTAGTACAAAGATACGGCTGGACATACCGTTTCTGTTTGAAATTGCTTCAACTACCTTCTGCCTTCTGCCGTCGTGGTACCAACTGGAAAGTGTAGGTGCAAGCCTCCACCTAACAACACCATCTCCTCACTATGTCATGGCAAAGTGTATTTATCAAGAGGTAAAGGAACCACAATTTAAAATTGTTTACACAGCAAGAGCACAGGTCAGGAAATAATACATGCCAGGCTTATTTTCACGGGCGCCGCACTCCTACTTAGACTTCTATTTTTGCGACGCTTTTATTGTGAATTTAAACTTTAACCGGAAGTGGCACCACCGGAGGCGGAAGACGTTCCGCGGTTTAAGAGCGCAGCAGAGACTGTACGAGATAAATTGGCTGGCGGTGTGCAGGTAACATACGGTCGTGGTTTTCGGGCGTCCCCTTTTGCACACAGAGGTAAGCGATTGACGAGATGTCATGAACTGTCTCAGTAAATTGTTTTACAGAAGCGTAGCGCAGATCACGCGTGGTGTGCTGTGTTTTTACGCACAAATGTTTAGACAGATGCTAAGTCAGCTAATTCGGCTGTCACGCCATACGCTATTATGTGTTTCTACCAACCCATGCTATGTTATTATTATTATTATTATTATATGATAGTTAATCGGGAGTTGCGTCTCTTGTTTTTTCCCCTCTTAGAAAAAAATAAAATAAAAAACGTGTCTGTCTTGTGTGTTAATGTTGATCGGCTGCGCCAATGCGGACTGACGCCAGGAGGCCAAGTTAAGTTGGAGGTTTGGAAAATTGGAATTAAATGAAGTCGTTGTTTGTTTGCTGATTTGATGCTCTGGCCATGTCACGTTAAATATCAGTGTCGGGTTTCGTAAGCGGTGTTTTAGGTGGCCTTTCTGCCAACCAAGCCTAACGCGTGTGCACTTAGGGATTGGAGGCCCGGTCAGGTGCTCATATTATTAGTTTACCTTTCACACAGAAAACGCTTCTCTCCGGGAAATAGTATGAAGCAAAACACGCTTTTCTGGATTGTCATTCTGTCTGTGTGATGTTAGTTTGCAACAAGCTTGTGGCACATTCAGCTGTACATTTTCCCGGTCAAAGTTTCGTGAGATTGCTAAAGTTTTGAGTTATGCAAGGCTTGTCAAACGTGGGCCAAGAGTTCACCGATCCCTCGGGCTCCAGTATTATGCATGACTTCAACCGAAGATAATCCTTTTGACGCCCTATGGAAAGATTTTGGCATTGTAAGAGCCTCTTTACACAATGTAAAGAGATTGTTATTTCCCATTTATAATAATTGGTCTGCATGAGCAGTTTGCATGTTTGAATAGTAGAAGAAAAAATTGCCACTCGGAAGGTTATTTGATTTGTGCCATTCCTTGCTTCGCTGCTTTTTTTTTTTTACATGGTTTACAAGAGACCTATTGTTTATATTTCTAATTTTAGATTGATACTAAAACACAGAAGAGGATGTCCGTGGCTCTGAAAAATCCTTTTCAACATATAGTTGAGCCTCTAAACCCCAAGGACCCGACTCAGCAGTTTTTCAATCTCTCCAAGCTTGAAGATCCCAGATATGGTAACAGCAAATACTTATTAAATGTTAATATGAAATCTCTACGTTTACCATCATATATCTGAATGACTTTCACTTTCCATGTGCTCCTCACTCAGACCGTCTGCCGTTCTCCATCCGGGTCCTCCTGGAGTCTGCTGTCAGGAACTGTGACGAGTTTCTAGTGAAGCGTTCAGATGTGGAAAATATCCTCAACTGGAAGCAGACCCAGACTCAAACTGTGGAGGTACCATTCAGGCCGGCCCGCGTCATCCTCCAGGACTTCACGTATGTCTACACTATCGCTCTGCATTAGAATGTTATTAACTTGTTCTATAATGTAGGTTCTTAACAATGAATTAAACCTTGAGAAATTACTGTTGTTTGGGACAGTTGTTTTGAACCACACACTTGTAGTTTCAGCAGAATTTCAATAATTTTACTTTTGAAAGTCACAAGCACTTTTCACTCAGTGAGAACAGGGTTATAATGTTCTCTGTGGCTCTGGAGGAGTTTTGTTAAGTTTGAGAGACTACCCTAAAAAGCTAAAAGTGATGTTATTGATTATGATATGGGAGAGTTCTTCCTGTTAAAAAGGAGTCTTTCCTCCCAACTGTCAACAAGTGTTTGCTCAAGGGGAAACTAAAGTTTCTTATGTGTCTTAAGATGACTTGCGGTATGGTTTGAATTTAACTGAATTAAAATGAAAAAAAAAGAGAAAAACAATTGATGTCTTGAAACAGTGGGTTTGGGGTTGAGTGCTACACAAAGGTGAGGGAAATGAAAGTATTGACAGATGGACTAATATATTGTTGATTTTGCATACATAGAATATGTAGAATATCAGAATCTGAAAAAACATAAATCCTGCCATTTTGAAGCCATGAAGCTGTTAATTTATTTATATTACTCATCTATATTGTCAGACCAGTTGTGATGCACAACTGAATTATACTTTGACTTGTATTTCAGAAAAGATTATTCTTTTTTTTTTTTTTTTATCTCATCTTCTTTTTCATCATCTTCTTTGAGAAAAGAGAAAAGAATCAGTCAGGTGGGACTTAAACTATTTTAAAGATGTGCAACGGGTATCAATGCTCTGCTCAAGTTAAGAGATAAGAACCTCATGGTCCACAGTATCAGATGCAGCAGTGAGATCAAGTAAAACCAGGTTAGCAGGATCACCAGCATTGAGTGAAAGGTCATTAAAAACTCTTGAAATGGCAGATTCAGTGGCGTGATATGTTCTAAAACCAGACTGAAAAATATCTAAACTTCCTTTGCAGCGGTGTTCCAGCTGTAGTGGACTTTGCTGCCATGCGTGATACGGTGATGAAACTAGGCGGTGACCCAGAAAAGATTAATCCAGTTTGCCCTGCTGACCTCGTCATTGATCATTCCATCCAAGTGGACTTTAACCGAAAGTAAGAAAAAGTTCCTACATTTCTATCCACCATAGGATCACGATGGGACCATCAGTTCATATATGCTGTTTTACTGAATTCTGCTGATGCTCATCGCTTCTTTTTGCTAAATTTAACTAGTATCTAATCTCTTGTTTGTTGTTGTATTTTTCTTGTAGGTCCGATAGTCTTCAGAAAAACCAAGATTTAGAGTTTAACCGCAACAAGGAAAGATTTCAATTTTTAAAGGTATAAACTTGTGCACAATCTTAATGTCTAATAGTTTTTAATTGTGTTGGGTTGCTTTAGTTAATAAATATAATCTCTGTTCTTCCCAGTGGGGCTCTAAAGCCTTCAGGAACTTGCGAATAATTCCTCCTGGTTCAGGAATTGTACACCAGGTCAACCTGGAGTATTTGGCCAGGGTGGTGTTTAACTTTGATGGATTGTTCTATCCTGACAGTCTGGTGGGCACCGACTCTCACACCACCATGATCGATGGCCTGGGAGTCCTGGGCTGGGGTAAGACAATGGTGTATGCATTTAAACACGAGGGTTATTTGTGGCAAACTTCTTTTGTGTACCCTTTTATCATTCTCTTGCCTCTCCATGTCTACGTGGCTGTATGTTGCATACTTTGGGAAGCAACTAAAAACGTGACCGAGCAATACGTTTTCTGTTGAGAAAAAAAATAGTATACAGTCTTGATACCCAGCGTATCTTCTTTTTTTATCCTCTTCTTCCTTGTGGCTTTAATTTTCTGCCGCAAAAACTCTACTCACTACTGCCTCCTTTCTAGCAGCAGCAAATGACTGTTTTCAATGAAAAAGCCTGCTGTACAATCCCTGTCCAGAACAATACAGCAGACAGACACAGTTACTGACACTGATGGGAATTGTGGTGGGTTTTTTTTTTAGCACCTATGAGCAAGATATTTTTCCTGAGGTGGTGGAGACCAAAACATAGCTTAAACCAGTGATTATTGGACTTGGGTTCATCAGGTGGACACTAACATAACTACAACCAGATGGTAATGCTCTCTACTGCATGTGTCAATGTGCAACTTTATAAGGTGATCTGTCAAAGCTGAGGATGTTGTGCTCTGGCCAACAACAATTAATCAGTGCAACTTTAAAATCTGTTGTATGCTGCCAGTATTAAAACTATTTCCTCCAGTTTTCCAGGGTTTAGTGATGTGAACGAAGATATTTTGAGACAATATGCATTTGTCACCTATCTTTTATAAGATTTTTGTGTAAATGTGATTAAATTCCTTGATTTATACAAGTGCTAGGTTACCTTTTGGCAAACGTTACTATCCACACAGTTTAAAGAAAATTCACATTGTATTTTCCAGATGTCAGACCATGTACCAAACCAAAAGTAGCACTTCCCACTGTGGATACATTTTTTTTTTCCGCATAACATAAAATCCACAGATTTAGAAAAAGTTCAAAAAGTCCCATATCACAATCATAGCTTTACCCAAAGCAAATACATAATCAGTTCAAATATGTTGTCTGTTCAACTGACAGAATCTTTTTTATTAGTTTATTTATTATTTCCTAAACAATGAAAATTCTGTCCATGTTTAATGATAATTTATCTAAACAGAGCAACTCCTAGCAGCCTACTACAATGTGTTTTCATTGTTACTCTGCAACCTATTGAGATATTATTAGTTGGCCGTTATATTGATTAAAGATAAGGTCTCTAAGAAAGATCTTGACATTGCAGAAACATACTGTATTCTCGATTTTTGAAGGAGAACAGACTTTTGCTAGCAGTGAAATATTCCGACAGCTCTGATGAAACGTCACTTGTGGACATCCGCTGTGTGGCCTATAAACTTTGTGTGTAACAGCTCACCTATCTAAAGTGAAGAATAGAAGGTCGCATATTAATTTGCTGTTAGATCCTGTCTCTGTGTCGGGAATACTTATGAATAATTAATGAAGCTGCTGCCATTGTTCCACGTGCGCAAATGTGCGCTACTCTTTGTACGCAGTCATATAAATCCTGCTGCTGTTTGATGTAGTAAGCCAGACTGTAGGCCAGTCTGTTGTGGCCGGTGCATTGTGCTTCGCTGTGGTCTGCTGGGGGAGCAGCATTGGAGCCGGCGACACCAACAGACTTAACAAACTGGTTAAGAAGGCCGGCTCCATCATCGGCTGCAAACTGGACAGCCTGGAAAAGGTGGTGGAGAGGAGGACGCAGAACAAACTATTGTCCATATTGGATAATCCTGCCTTGCGTACTGTCTGTAGTGCTTGAACCACACTTTGGGAATCAATTTTCTCGGTAATGACATGACAACAACAACAACAAAAGTACTCCAATTGAAATGTGATCATTAAGCCCTAAAGAAGTTATCCTTAAACATTCAGGTGTGGGTGGAATTGAAGCGGAGGCTGTGATGTTGGGCCAACCAATAAGCATGGTGTTACCTGAGGTGGTGGGATACAAGCTGTATGGGATCTCAAACAAGCTCATCACCTCCACTGACATTGTCCTCAC
Source organism: Brachyistius frenatus (assembly GCF_029030835.1). Lineage (NCBI taxonomy): Eukaryota > Metazoa > Chordata > Actinopteri > Embiotocidae > Brachyistius > Brachyistius frenatus. Next base: position 287,175 of record NW_027210847.1, on the reverse strand, counting down.
TATTACTAAGGTAACTAGAACACAGTGGTAATTACAAAGGTAATTACAACACAAGTGCCTCTGGTCTTGTTCAGCACTACTAACATCACACCCTTCCTTACCATTTGTGTTTTCAGCACCTCCGTCAGGAGGGCGTAGTGGGGAAATTTGTGGAGTTTTTTGGCCCAGGTGTGGCTCAATTGTCTATTGCTGACAGAGCCACCATCGCCAACATGTGTCCAGAGTATGGCGCCACAGCAGCTTTCTTCCCTGTGGACGACATAAGCATTCGGTACCTCGAGCAGACCGGTGAGTGTCCTTCTGTGGACTATGAAAACAAGCTTGAGTGATATTACGTGCCTGTAATAATGAGTTTTAATTTTTCCTTTAGGACTATCGGTGCACAAACATTTTATTTTCTACCAATATTGGTTTTATTCTATTTTACTATTTTCAACCAATTTGAACTTAACTTATTTAACAACTGCAGTGATTCTGATTCAAGTGCTGCAAATATGGTTTAACAATGGAGTACTGCTTCAAAGTTCATTTGCGGTATCCTATTACTATCATTGTGTCAACAGATGCTAGCAACTTTTTCCTTAAGAGTGTTATTTTCTTTTAATTTGAAGAGAAATACGACCTAATTTTTTTTCTTGCATAATTCCCTTTTCTAGTTATTAAATGGATGCTTAGTTTATTTAAGACTAGGAATTGGCACTTCTAGCAGAAATGCTTTCCAAAAATTTGCTCGGAACTATGGGATTATTAATCGACTATTTACCCTACCGCTCCCCACCCCTCTAATGTCGGTGTTTGCAGAGTTTGCACTGCACCTCATCTTCATTTATGTTTTGAAGGAGTTCCACACACAACTTTTGGACGGCTGTGTTTCTCCTATTCGCACTCTAGACTCACAGCGCCACACAGTTCTATCTTGCAAAGCTCCAAAGCCTGATGGCAACCGTGGTGTTCTTCTCCTTATGTTGTTTAATAGCTGTTGGCAGAGAGCTTGTAGGTGAATTACCGACACCTGCTGACGGGAATAACACATTACAACCAGGTGCTGGTAAAAACACAAAGTGAGGAAGAACGATAGTTGCGTATACTAATTGATTTTAAAAAAAATATTTTAACGACTATTCGACAAACATGTCCCATCCCTATTTAAGACACCTATCTGATTCATCACAGGTGATTATTTTCATTATTTTTTTCTCTTTTTCTGGATTCAGGTCGAGAACCAGAGAAGCTCACCCACATTACAAAGTACCTGAAGGCAGTGGCCATGTTCAGAGACTACAATAATGTTTCTCAGGATCCAGATTTCACTCGGGTCAGTTGCGACCTCATTTTGAAGTTTTAGCAGTTTTTGCTGAGGTTGCTCCCTCCAGGAACACACACAATAGGTCATTGTCTTTTGTAATTTGCAAATGCAAACTGTGAAATGACACCAAACACAAATGTAATACGAATCAAGTAAATCAGTTATTTAACACTCGACTACCAACAGTTTCAGCTACAAGTTGTCTCATGAGGGTGCACAGTCAGAGGCTATTAAGGCAAAGAAGCATAATGTAAAATGACTACCATGACATCTCCTTCCCTTTCTCTCTCTCTCTCTCTCAGGTTGTAGAGTTGGATCTCAGCACAGTGGTTCCGTGCTGCAGCGGCCCCAAAAGACCTCAGGACAGAATTCCTGTTTCTGACATGAAAAAAGACTTTGAAACCTGCCTGGGAGCAAAGGTAGGTTGCTTCCAGTAGATACACATTAAACTGGGTAAATATTAAAATCCCTTAATTTTGGGGAAATCTATTACACCCAAAACACAGCTTTTTAAAAGCTGTCTCAGGAGAACATACATCTGAAAACTGGATTTTTATTTTATTTTTTTTTTTTTTTTTTTTCCTTGTGATTGCTCACTGTAAATGATCACAAAGCAAAAGAGATAGATTGTTTTGTTTTTTTTAATTTATTTATTATGGTAATTCATTGCCTCATAATTATGCATAACATGAATTAAGGCAGAAAGCGTCGTTCATACAAGGCACCAACTTCCTTTTTTTTTTTTTTTTTTTTTAAATCCCGTCCAACGTGGTTTCTTTTCCTCCATTCTCACATAGCATTTAGATCAAATTTTGTAACCCTTTGTCGATAGGGCTGGATATCAAATCTCAATACTTTTTGGTACTCTTTGACATCAGTTTTGGTAGATTTGTGATCTTAATCAAATCACATCCTAATTTAATCAAAACATTACTAATTTAAGACTGCTTTCTGTACAAAAGATGTTCATATTTTTCAAAGTATCACAAAAGTAGCGCTTTGTTTTCAGTTCAAAGACTCGGCTACTGTATTGGCTTTAGGACCATAAATGTTGTTTTTTAAATTGATCGTGAGTGTCTATAAAAGGGTTGTAGTTCTTTTCATTGCACTTGCGAAATAGAAATACATTTTATCCCTCCGAGTCAGGGGTGTTGGAGGCATATAACCAGCTGCACATATCTCAGCAACGCCTTAATGGAGTTTTCTTTCAAATTTGGCACAAACTTTTCACTTTGACTCAGGGATGAACTGCTTGTTCAAAGGTTAATTTCACTGTGACCTGACAAAACACATTTTTGATCATAACTCAAAATTTCAGATGCTAATTAGAAAAATATATACACAAACGTCTAATAAAATAAAATTGTGAAGTGCTGAAATTTTGGATCCAAAATTTCAAAGGGCAGCTTCACTGTGACATTAGCATGTTCTGCAAAAATCACTTCTGGCCCATTATTTAATGCCATAACTCAGGAACAGAAGGGGTGGTTGTGACCATATTTCAGATTTGGTCATTTGCTGAATTGGTGACACTAATCTTTGCTTCCAAAATTTGTAGCTTCTTTCAGGCAACATTCATACTTGAAGCATTGCCTATTGTCATGGCTATAACTTAGCGTTTTATCGGAATGAACTTTATAGGCCGCACATGAGAACATATGTAAGGACTTCTTCGAAGTCTTCATTACATGCATTGTACGAGCCTTGACATAGATGGACGTAAACTGCAACTTGACTGGTTGGCGGAGGTAGACCGCTACGAGGTATTAATGTTCGTTATTTTCTTTATGTAATGTTCTCAGCAAGGATTCAAGGGTTTCCAGGTGGCCCCTGAGCGTCACAGTACTGCAGTCCCCTTCCAATTCAGTGGAAAAGAGTATACGTTGAGCCACGGTTCAGTGGTTATTGCTGCTATAACCAGCTGCACAAACACCAGCAACCCATCTGTTATGCTTGGAGCAGGTGAGTGTAATTATTTTGATTGCATATCGTATCATAGGATTTTGTGTCACCTCAGTTTTGATCACTGGCTCTCAACTTTTTTGGGGCCAGCCCCCTCCTCTTCATCTTCCAGATCTATTACAATTCTATCCCCCATCAGTGAACATTTGGGTGAATTTTCTTCCCTGAATATTAAAGTTCATTATTACTCTGTGTTATATCATTAAAAAAAATATGCCATTGAATGCCTAATAGTAGATTTTATTTACTGGATAGTTGCAATGTCCATGTCATTAGTTCCCCATGGAGCAAAAAGCCCGACTTTAATTAGGTCTCGTCATTGATAACAGGGCAGCGAGTCTGAAAACTATACTTTGGCACTGATGTCAAATAATTGGTGTCAATTGGTCCAACAAAAAACAAGTAGCTGGATGGCTGTATAACCTACCAGAGGTTTATAAGAATAAAATAGTCATTTGTAGTACTTTGGGTGAACTGGCCGATAAATAGCCCAGAAGGAGTATTGTCATGTTTGTCAGCCCATTGTATCACAACGCATTAATACCCATAGACTGTGTATAAAAGTTGACGTAGCTTCTGGCTCTGAAAAATTAGGCTCCTTCTTTTTAGTGTTACCCCATAATAATTCATGAACATAATCAGCCCTAATCTGCAGTCTGCTTTTTCACAATAATGTTACTGGTTTTCAGAAACACTGATAATTCTGTCCATATGTAATAATAATTTGTCTATCGACAGCAATTTATAGTACAATACATCATTTTTTTTTCAAGGAGGAGGCGCGCACCTGGATAGAAAACAATAATAATAATAATAATAAACTTTATTTGTATAGCACTTTTCTAAACTTCAGATGTGATGTGATGTGGTCCCTTTTCCTGGTTTTAGTTAAAAGTCTGGCAGCTCTATGCAAGCCATTCAGGAAAAAAAAAAAGCAGCGTCTTAATTAGGAAGAGACTCGTTAAAAAGCCAGTCCCAGCTGACTTTGGGTAAAGGCAGAGTACGCCCTGGATTGATTGCCAGTCTAGACAGTTTTTTTTTTTTTTTTTTTTTAATGACACAGTACTTTAATGATACATACTTCTTTTCCAGGACTCCTTGCAAAGAAAGCAATAGAAAATGGTTTGAGTGTGAAGCCGTACATCAAGACCAGCCTGTCGCCTGGCAGTGGAGTGGTGACCTACTACCTAAAAGAGAGTGGTGTAATGGACTACCTCTTTCAGCTGGGGTAAGCTTCAAAATGTTTGTTTTCATACAGGTGTCTTGATTTATAGAAGACAAAAACGCAGTTAATTCTTGACCTTGGAGAACAGTGATCTGGTACACAAAAAAAAACTTAATCTAATGTTCTCTTACTAGTCTTTTTTTTGTTGAGACAGTTCCACTTCATCTCACAGTGTTCATTAACAGATTGAGTTTGACTTGTCATGGATACGCAGAACAAACATTTTTTTTATCAGCAGTGTGTTATATTATGTGTTAAAATGTCAGTGTTGACAGTATCAATCATTATATCGTTGTATGATTTGTACAATTTTAATACTTAAACTGGTATTAGCGTCACACTCCACATTTCTGTCAGGCGTGTGGTTTTAGGTCACAATAGCTGTGAGTTTGGTGATTTGTACAATCTTCTGTATACAGAATATTACGCTGTTTATGCATAAAATGACTAGATGGCAGTGTCTGTTTTGGCTTTTTCAGTGAATTACATGCCTTATAAATGAAGGCACTGCACCACACTGACGGAAATATTTTGCAAATCTTGTAATGCCGCAAAACGGTCCTTCCCACTGATTGGCAGCATGGCCTGCTGTGGGCAAAGATAGCTGCCGCAGTAGGCATTGGGAGGGCAGCTTTTAGAAGCTACTGAAGACAATGGTTGGGCATTTGTAGGGAAACACCGACTCAAATTAACAGCAACTAAGCTCGTAAAAATTACTTTTGGTTTAATGCAAGTGCAATTAAAGCGAGATTAATCAATCAATGGACACATATAAATTATACTTGGGCGGTTGATTTGATACCCGAGTAGACCACCAAGGGTACAACGCCGTTTCCAAAGAAGTTGGGACGCTGTGTAAACATAATGTAATAAAAACAGAATGCTAATCATATAAACTCGCATTTAATTGAAAATGGTTCAAAGACAGTGTATCAAATGTCGAACCCAATACATTTTATTGTTTCAAAATTCAAAATTTTCATATATTTTACAAAAAAGCAATAAAATTTTGATGTTTCAACATTTGATATGTTGTCTTTGGTCTATTTTCATTTAGATATTGGTCTTCTTGATTAGCAAATCATCGCATTCTGTTTTCATTTACATTTTACACAGCATCCCAAATTTGGAAATGGGGTTGTATTAACAATTATACCGGTGTTATTGTGAAAGATAGGACATTGCAGACCCCGAGGATTATACTGTGTTAGGTTGCCTGTTTCAATGTTTATTGACAAATCTCTATAGTGTATATATGTCATATTGTCCATGTTTAGTACCCAATAAAATGGTATATATAGGTTGTACCTTGAAGTACGCACAGTGCGGCTGCTGAAGTAGTACTAAGTGATGCAAAGCAACGATTGCAGTACAGCAATGTCACCATGTAAACAAACATTTTTGTCTCTCTGTTAGCTTTGAGGTTGTTGGCTATGGTTGCATGACGTGTATAGGCAACAGTGGGCCGCTCCCAGAGCCGGTGGTGGAGGCCATTACCAAGGTACCCATGGTTTATATTAGAGGCTGTTTCCACATCTCTCTTGTGTCATTCCACCTTTTCATGCTGTGCTTGGCTCTTTTCTCCTTCATTTTTCAGTTCTTCATTTGTTCACACTGTGGCAACACAGTATACTAAAGACCCTAAAAGTTGTCTTTTTTTTTTCCCGCATGTACTTTTTGTTGATCTGAAGTTGCTTTCTTCTTATTTTACAAAGTAGAACAACATTGCTTTCTTCTTTCTTCACAACCCAAAGCAACATTAATGCACAAAGTACCTACAGGATTTTCGGATCTACTCATCTTGTCACGATGTTTACATTGGTTTGTGCCTCAGGGGGATCTGGTTGCTGCAGGTATCCTGTCAGGGAACAGAAACTTCGAAGGGCGAGTCCACCCCAACACCAGAGCCAATTACCTGGCTTCGCCACTACTCGTCATCGCCTATGCAATGGCCGGCACTGTGAGGATTGACTTTGACAACGAGCCCATTGGTGAGTATAGTATTTTTCCATTCTCCACTAAGTGTCCCAGTTATACTATGACAGTGAACCAACATGCACAGAAGCAGGACCGCCCACAAGTGGTATGGCCATATTATGAATACACCTGTGCTTTCCCTACAATGACGAGTCAAAATGTCTGCTGTGAAAAAAGGTTTAGTATCTCCAGAAGGAACTCCTGTAAAGTCTGATAAGTGTCCTCATGTGATGCCAGCATCTGTTAGGGATGAAGAATACAAGTTTGAAAATGCAAAAAGATCTGTTGGAAACAAAGAAGATGGCCGTACCTCGGTAGTCTTCTTATCTCAGTTGCAAGCTCCAGGCTTCATTAGAAGCTTCCAACATGACACACCCAAATGTCTGACTGTAATATTTGCAGTTGAGTTTCATTGTAGATAATGTTGGCCACTAGGATTTGATGAGGAAGAAGAGAGATTATATCTCTGGGTTTTGTGCACTCTCATTTATTTATTTTTTTATATCATTCTGACAGTGGTGCATAAGAACAATGCTTAATCACTGCAGTACGGCTTTTACAACTGGTTTTCATTACTTCTCAGTTTTGAGTATCTTTTATCCCCTTACTTTGGAATATTGTGGAGAAACCAAATCCTTGCCAACCTCTCCACACTTGGAGAGCTCATTAGTAACGGGTTAGCTCTGGTTAGCAAAACCAGAGGCATACATGTCACTGTGCATGCGAGTTAAATTGAATGGTTGTGGTCCATCAACCTGTGTGTCATTACACACCAAAGGGAGTTTGCAGAACATGTAATATACTGGAACAGGCTTCTAAAAGCCGATGTCGGTGGACAGAAGTTTTTTGTGAAGCTCGGTTTGCCGATCTGGGACAATTTGGTTCCTTGATTTGGTCACTTTGGTCACAGAATACAGTGCATTATGGATAAACCCAGTCATACTTTGCGTCATGGGAAGTGTTTCCATTGGATACTGCTGGATTGAGTACATTGTGTCTGATTTAAAATCGTTGGATTTGCTAAAACAACTTATTATAATGTGTTTTGACAAAATTAGCTTTCAAAAAATAGCTTCCAATGGTAGCCTTTTCGATTTAACACTAAACCGTGTACTACACAGTGTAGTCTGAATGTCACAGTACACCAAGATTGTTGACCTTTTGACCAAATTTATTTTAGACCTCAAGAGGCATTCTTAACTCTTAATTTTTTGTGTGTGTGTGTGACATCATCATATAAGCCACGGTGTTTAGATTATATTTGAATGACTGCTTTTGTATGTACTTTAAGCTTTCATATTTTCATAGTCAAAACAATTATGGAGCCCGAAGCTGGACAAAAGCTTGGTTTAAATTCTTCAAATATTGATATGTTTTATATATTGCTCTCTCCATTGTAGCCATTAACTCAGAAGGCAAAGAGATATTTCTGAGGGATATTTGGCCCACACGGGAGGAGATCCAAGCTGTGGAGACAATTTTTGTCATTCCATCAATGTTCAAAGAAGTCTATGAGAAGGTTGAGGTAATGTAAACATTGATCTGTTGGAAAGAAAAAGCATTCCAGTAGTTTGACAAGAATCTCTCAGGTCTTCCTTTTTTTTTTTTTTTTTTTTTGCTGCAGAAAGTGAATGAACGCTGGAACTCTCTGGTGGCTCCCGCTGACAAGCTGTACACGTGGGACCCCAAATCAACCTACATCAAGTCACCCCCATTCTTTGACGGTTTGGTAAATATACATTAAACTACACATTTCAAAACGTATGCAGCCATCACAAGTGGGACAGGAAACCCCAGGCCTGCTGATATTCAATTACAATATTCATTTGCTTGGCTGTTTTGTTGTGGAGCTATAACCAAAATTTTTGAAAATGTAAATTCCTTTGACAGTCATTGTGAACTCCAAAGCAGAATCAACACAGGCATTTTTTTTTTTTTATGCTTAAAAAAAAATTGAACATGGAAAAGACATTAAACTTGTGTTTATTTCATTTTCAACAAAAATTAGAAGCCAATGGTTGTTTTCATTGTTATTTTTGTAAAGATTGGATTTGCTCTTTATTAGGAACACCACTCTAATACTGGGTTGGGTCTCCCTTCACTCTTGAACATCCTCTTTTCTTGGTGTCTGTACTCGTCCTGCTAGATCTTTGTGCTGCATTTGACACGATTAATCACAGCACTTTATTACAGATACTGGAACATGTCATTGGCATTAACTAATAATAGAAAAAAATGACTATATTAACTATTAACCGAGGCTAACCAGGAATTTCCTGTTGCACTAAGCTTCTCTCTTCTAATGTCTTTCTCTCTATGCCATTGTTACATCTCATAACTTTATACTCTATCGCTCACATATGTTTTAGATTTTTCTGCAGGTATCTCTAATCTGGGGTTACTGGCCCTACTAACCTACCCAACGTCTATCGTTTGTTGTGTCTCTATGTTGTTCTCACTTCTCTGTAGTTTTTCACTTCATCTCTCTGCTTGTTACTGATCCCACAAACCTTCCCAATTTGTATTGTTTGTCATGTATCTTTGCTCTTCTTCTCTCCCTGTGAATACCTCTAAAAAAAAAATGTTGCTGCCCTTGACTGCTGCTCGTTTATATCTGAGTAGTGCTGATACTTTTAAGCGCTGCTTCTGAAGATAATTAAGTTCCCCACCCCCGTATGTAGCCTTGACTGTATCCTGTCTTCATTCAGACCATGAAGCTGCAGCCTCCTAATTCCATAAATGACGCCTACGTGCTGCTGAACTTGGGAGACTCGGTTACCACAGACCACATTTCTCCTGCAGGGAACATCGCCAGGAACAGCTCCGCAGCACGCTACCTGTTCGACAGAGGGTAATTGAGCTCACTGCTTCCAACTGTAGTAGAAGTCTCTACGGTGCATCCGGAAAGTATTCACGGCGCTTCACTTTTTCCACATTTTGTTATATTACAGCCTTATTCCAAAATGGATTAAATTCATTTTCCCCCTCAAAATTCTACACACAATACCCCATAATGACAACGTGAAATACATTTTTTTGAAATTTTTGCAAATCTATTTAAAATTTAAAAGAAAAAATTACATGTACATAAGTATTCACAGCCTTTGCCATGACACTCAAAATTTAGCTCAGGTGCATCCTGTTTCCACTGATCATCCTTGAGATGTTACTACAACTTGATTGGAGTCCCCCTGTGGTGAACTCAGTTGATTGGACATGATTTGGAAAGACACGCACCGTCTATATAAGGTCCCACAGTTGACAGTGCATGTCAGAGAACAAACCAAACCATGAAGTCCAAAGAATTGTCTGTAGACCTCCGAGACAGGATTGTATCGAGGCACAGATCTGGGGAAGGGTACAGAAAAACTTCTGCAGCATTGAAGGTCCCAATGAGCACAGTGGCCTCCATCATCCGTAAATGGAAGAAGTTTGGAGCCACCAGGACTCTTCCTAGAGTCGGCCGCCCGGCCAAACTGAGCGATCGGGGGAGAAGGGCCTGAGTCAGGGAGGTGACCAATAACCCGATGGTCACTCTGACAGAGCTCCAGCGTTGCTCTGTGAAGAGAGGAGAACCTTCCAGAAGGACAACCATCTCTGCAGCACTCCACCAAGCAGGCCTGTATGGTAGAGTGGCCAGATGGAAGCCACTCCTCAGTAAAAGGCTCATGACAGCCCACCTGGAGTTTACCAAAAGGCAGCGCTGTGAATACTTTCCGGATGCACTGTATGTAGGTCATCTTTATTATCCCTTTTAAGGAGTTGCTGAGCTTTTTAAAAGTTAAACTAAATGGGAACAGAGTTCCTGAAACTGGTGTAAACACATCAACTCAGTACATCCTCATTTAGACTGAAGCGCTGACTTCAGTATCTTTAATAATAACTATTTAAAACCCACTACACAGGAAATGCGATCTAGGTTTTTATATTCCTTTACCTCCTGCCTGATGTCAGTTATTGGTGTGTCAGTAAAAGGAGGGGGGAAAAAAATACTGTATATGAATAAATCTCATACAATGAAACTTCCTCAGAACACAAGAGAAAATAGTAGTCTGAATCTAACTCAGATGAGCCTTTATTAAAGTCTATTTCTAAACTATTCATAAAAGTTCTCTATTTTGACAGTTTGACCCCTCGAGACTACAACTCATACGGCTCTCGTCGAGGTAACGACGCCGTCATGGCCAGAGGGACATTCGCCAACATCCGCCTCTTCAACAAGTTCCTCAACAAGCAGGCACCACACACCATTCACCTGCCAACTGGAGAAACGGTCAGCCTGCAACACTTTTCATTCCCATAGTGAACCACTGTGTGATGTCAGCCAAAATGCTTTTCTGTTGGCCATCTTTGTCTCATTTATAAGATAATGAATAGAGAAAGTCACGCTGTGAAGGCCCCTTAGACATTGTGATTTTGGTCTGTCCAAGGTAAAACCTGACAATTATGAGAGAAGCATGGCAAAATATTTCCCTAGATTACGCAAAGATGCTAACTTATAGCTGAGTAAACAAAAGACAGCTCACATCAAAGTTCTGTTATCTTATTTTTTTCAAGATTAATTGTTGTCTTAAAAAAGTCAAAATAGTACAAATGCACGTCAGTTTCCCGGAGCCTGACATCCTCAAATGTCTCATTTTGTAAAATCAGCCCTTCCAGATTTTCTGGATAAATTCTTGTGTTTAAGAGGCTGATACCAGGTTATCGAGGTAACTTTGGGTTTAACTCTGGGTGTTGAGTGCCACAAAGGTGGTTCACTTCATATACATCGCCATGGTAACATATGCTGCAGACATAACCCCCGCTCTGTAGCAGGTTCAATTTGAGATAACAGCTCAAAATGCATAAAAGCACAGTCCGCTCCAGAGGGCAGAGTGTTCAGAGACCAACAAACCTCTTTGGCTCTCCCTGATGACTTTTGAGACATACATTTTGTTTCATTGTGTTTTTGTACACCGCTGTCATCCTACAACAAAGGCCGATTGAAGCCCTTGTAGGCTACTTGTAGTTGTATGATTTGACAGTAAACCCACCTACTGCTTTGAATTATGCCTTTATATTTATTTCCTATTAGTTCCCCAGTCAGTTTAACAACATAGTGGCTCCAGTTGAAAGGATTAGATTAAAACATACAAGTCATAAGAATACTGATTACATTTAAATATGTAATCAGATTTTACATGTCTGTAAACTCATCACATCTAAATGTGATTGTTAGGACAAAAAAAAATTCCATATTAACAGTGCAGTGGCAGTGTAGGGACCAAATTAGTTTGTTTGCTTTTCAAAATATGAGAGCAGTGTAGATGGATGATGCAAACTGATGACGTGCCTCTGCTTGTTCCGTTTATCTTTTTCTATTCACACCATCACGCCGTAATTCAGCATTTCTCTCCTAAACCGAGATCACGTAGCTTCAAGCAACACCTCAGCGTCAGTACCTGTGAAAAGTCCTATTACATTTGAACTAATCCTTTCATGTTTCCCTTCTTCTTCCAGATGGATGTGTTTGATGCTGCAGAGAGGTACCAGCAGTCCGGTATCCCGCTGCTGGTTCTAGCAGGAAAGGAGTATGGCTCCGGGAGCTCCAGAGACTGGGCAGCAAAGGGCCCCTTTCTGTTGGTGAGCTTCACTTCTCGTCAGTCCCTCCCTGTTGTTATGTCTCTGGTCTCAGGAGAAGCCTTAACATACCTTGCTGTGTGACCCTCCACATAATCACAAGGGGTTTCAACTTTTCGGTTTTGTTTGCAGGGTATTAAGGCAGTTCTAGCGGAGAGCTATGAGCGGATCCACCGCAGTAACCTAGTTGGGATGGGGGTGATTCCTCTGGAGTATTTACCTGGAAACACTGCTGGTAGTCTGGGGCTGACCGGCAAAGAGCGCTATACCATCGTCATCCCTGAGCAGATCACCCCCAGAATGATCATCGACGTCAAGGTATGTTCAGGACAAAACGGGGACACAATTGTGCTTTTGACATCATTTTGAATGTGACACTTGATGTGGTTTCTTCCTGCCTTCGCAGCTCAACACAGGGAAAATATTTCCAGTACGGATGAGATTCGACACAGATGTGGAGCTTACATATTTCCAGCATGGAGGAATCCTCAACTATATGATCCGCAAGATGACTGAAAACTAATATTATGAATTCACAATTCATAGGAGAATAATTTCCCACATTTGGCGTAGAGCGCCATTTGCAGAGAGCTGATACTGTAGAATTACATAGCAGACTGAACTGCGTATAAATGAGATGAGAGTATTTAATTATCGTATGTCGGGTAGAACGATGCTGGTTGCCATTGGAAAAAAAGTTTTCACCACTTTTTCACTTAAACCATATGTTGTCCAGAATTTAATTCTTCTAAAAAGCCGTCGTTCTTGTGTTTTGAATTTGGTTGTGCCGGAGGTTCAGAGACAGCACCGCTGAAACAATGCAAAGGATTACTCCGGCCTATTATAGCCTCGGTCTTATATTGGTCTGAAGAACAGATATAGCGGTGGACGGGTACGAGCAGAAAGACCCAAACTGTGACAAACCAGAGGGATTCTTAAGAAAGAAAGATCACGTTTAAGATTCAAAAGTTGATTCTTGACCTCATTGAGAAGATGGAATCTACATGTACAAGTTAGCTTTTGAGGTCGAGAGGTCTCTGAATTGCAAACTCCATGCGGTGGATGCTCCAGAAAAGCTACTGAATTGACCGTGTGGTAAGGTTGTTTTGATCAAGGTTCTGTTGGTGAAAGTGATTAATTGGAAGTTATTGACTTATAGATCATAAAAGCAGAGTTACATGTGACTTGACTCTAATAATCCTGTTACTACTATTCCCGTAACGGTTACCTTATACTGCAGTTTTATTCACAACCATTTTTTTTTCAAATCGTGTCTCTCAATCCTTTCTGCTTCGTCGCAGATTTAAAACCGTGTTTGTTTGTCCTTCAGACATGGCACACTTCATTGTAAACCTGCTTTTTTGTCTGAGCGAGTTCATGTTATTGATTGCCTTAATAACTTTTGGACTGATCATCTTCCATTTATTAATGTTGCTGGTGTCTTGTTTTAATAGTGATTGTTTTGATTATAAAGATTGACAAAACCATGTTGTTTTTTTTTTTTTTTTACCTCCTCTATGTTCATTATAAGCGTAAACATTACCACAGAATATACAGAGGAAAGGGTGATTTTTGGATGTTCTATATGTCAGTAGGCCTAATTGATTTATTTTTTAGAGGGGACTAAAATATGTACTCTTGCTCATTCTTTGGCATTCCTCTAAAACTACAACGAACACAGTTCTAAGACTATCTGGGAATGTTCTTTTTTTTTTTTTTTTTTTAAATCACCACAAAAATAAAAGCCTTAAAATAGTCTTAAAACCCCCTTTGGTTCCCTAAATAGGCTGATTGAACACTGCTCTCACTGATCCTGTATTTCAGTCAGAAGTGTGGAGAAGAAAAGGGGGTCTTGATGCCACTTTATCTACATTACAATTGTTGATGACATGTCGAGACAAAATGAGCGCTTTATGGTGTGCTCCGATGTCTCCGATGTACCTTCCTGCTCTGAGTTCAGTTGCTCTTTATGGCCACTAGAGGATAAGATGAGACTATTAATCCCGCAGTGGGGAAATTTAGTCTTCACCGCAACATAGGAATACAGTTAGGAAAAGAAGGTAAGCGCACAATAAGATAAAAAAAAAAGACAAAATACACACAATAAAAATAAGATGGATAACATTTGTTTTTCTTCTTCTTTTTTTTTTTTTTTTTAAAGAGTGCTGTGACGTACATATGAGATACAGTTGCCACATGAAGATATGATGGCACTGTAAAGTCTTGACAGCCATCAGTACAACACTCTTTCCTGCTCTGGGGGGGGGTGCAGGTGTCACTGAAGGAGCTGCTTACAGTCTCACGGAGGGGTTGAGAGGTGTCGTCTGTGACCGGTGTCAGTTTGGCTAACGTCCTCCTCTCACCCACCTCCTCTGTGGAGTCTTAGAGGACTGTCCGGGACAGAGTTGGCCCTTTTGACCAGCTTGTTCGGTCTTCTCCTCCAGAAGTCTGCTGGGGCTGTGTGAGGAAACCAGTGTGATTCATGTTACCATGGACAGCGAGCAAAAGCACACGCAGCTAAAGTGAAGGCTTCAAGGTTCTGTATATCATATATCCTAACCGATGACCAGACAAAGAATAGGTTTTGTTTTAATCATAAATCAATGATTAAAACAAACGACTAATATTTGTCTAATTGTCAGTCATTGCTGGACTTGTTATGGTCTTCCCAGGCACGTTTGCTGTGGTCCCCGCATTGAGGCCACAGGTAGCACCATCACCCTTACCACCTTCTCAATATGCTGAATATGCCTTGCTGCCACGGAGTACCTATTGAGGGATACACTAAGCAGTAAAACTAGATTTTGATGTGGGGCCCCTCCACAGCACGGCCAGATAATGACCTAAATTGTCCTTTAGCTCAAACAACTCATTAGTTACTCTAGATGACGTCGTCTTGGCCTCCAGCAGCACTGTGAGGAACCTTGGCGTCATCTTTGATGAGGATTTGTCCTTTAGCCACCAGATTGAGCAAGTCTCCAGAGCTGCAATCTTTCATCTACGTAATATTAATAAAATCAGGGAAATCCTTCCTCAGTGTGATGCAGAAAAACTAATTAATGCGTTTGTTACGTCTAGGCTAGATTATTGTAATTCCTTGTTGTTAGGATGTCCGAATTACTCACTAAAAACCTGCAGCTGATCCAAAATGCTGCAGCAAGAGTGCTGACGGGATTTAGCAAGAGAGCTCATATTTCTCCTGTTTTAGCTTCTCTTCGTTGGCATCCTGTTAAATCAAGAATAGAGTTGAAAATTCTCCTGCTGACTTACAAAGCACTTCATGACCAGGCTCCATCTTATCTCAAGAGATCTTAAAGAACCATATCATCCTGACAGAGCACTTCGCTCTCAAAGTGCTGGTTCCCAGTGTTTCCTAAAGAAGAATGGGAGGCAAAGCCTTCAGTTTTCACGCCCCTCTCCTGAGGAACCAGCTCCCCGTTTGGGTTTGAGGGGTAGACAACCTCTCTAGCTTTAAGGTTAGCTTTAAAACTTTTCTTTTTGATAAAGTTTATAGTTCGGGCTGGCTCGAGTGACCCTGAACCATCCCTTAGTTATACTGTTATAAGCAGGAAACAGGAAAAGTGGACAAACAGTCCTCACTTAGATGTAACGGCAATCTAGTGTTCCAGTTTTGTACCATTACTTTACAGGAAGAGTGAACGCTTTACGCAGACCAAAAGAAGTGAGTTTCAGTCCTCTGCCATTTTAATTGTAGTTTATAAAAATAAAATTGTTATATAAGGAAAAACATACCATGTCTGTAGCGTTGTGTGGTTCTAGTCTTGATAGCAGTTTGCTCCTCCCATACCTGTGCTCACTTTTCCTGTTTCCTGTTAACTATACATACTCACCCACACACCCTTGTCCATCCAAGTACCGCCACCAAATGTCCAAAAAAATAACATTGCAAAACATTTAACAAAATAATACAACATGCCAACAAAACATATATACATATGTCATCAGCCTGTAGTAGACCGACTGATGAAGTCACCATTGGTCTGCTGAAGCCCTGGTTTCCGATTAAAAGCCCTCCAGCATTTCACATGGTCCAGGTACACACTAGGTTTTGACCTGGTCTTCTTAGAGCTATCTGTAAGGGAAAAGTATTATAGATAGGATTAAGATTATAAATAATCTTTCGGAGTCATTGTCTGGGGATCTTCAATTTCTGGGAAAACTATAATGTCAATGTAAATGTAAAGAAACAAATCAAATATATATAATCAAATATTTGGAAATATTTTTACTCATTACAATACACTTTTTCAAAGTAAAATGAATAAATCACCACAATAACAATTATCTGTCTCATTTATTCAAGAAAATGCATTTGATACATATTAGTGCCGTTTGATAAATCAGTTAACATATCGAAGGAGGGTTTTTACTTTTTCAGCATTGACAGACAATTGTTATCATTATCCTCTTTACTTTAGTCAATTATAATTAAATGCATGTGTACATAATGATTGAGAGTTACTCTTCAGTCACCCCTGAGTACTTCACTGGGTAAGATACAGTAGTCTGTGAGTCTGACATTCACATACTGAATACTGCTTAAACATTAATAATTTCAAGTCTGGCCACAATCTACAAAATAGGTTTCAACGATGGTTCTTTTCAGTGACAGTGATAGAAATGCTGCATTGAGGTAGAAACATCGTTTCAACATCGGATGCATTGTTATCTGATGAATGTCTCTGATTAGAAAGCACTATCTATATCTGAAATGTGTTGAAACAATCCAGTACCACAGGGTTGACCCTTAAAGGAGCTTTAAAGAGGTTTAAAGTGCACCATAACAGCATGATTATCACAGCCGATCATTACGGTCCTTCTGTACTCATTCCAGTGTCTCACAAACAAATCCGCTTCCATCTCTTATCATTTTCTTGTGTGCAAGTGAACGCAGGTAAATGTGCAAATTTTAGTACATCATTTCAAAAATTATACAGTGACCAACGTCAAAATGTCATCATGTTATTAACATGAGGGCTTGCAATGTAAAATGTAACTCCCATGGAGTATGACTACATGACAGATCAACAGTAACAAGGACATGACAAAGAACACACATTATCCAAATTCATCTTCATCCAAATGGTGAGCAAACAGTCATCATCCATTTTCAGTGTATAATTTACCTCATCAGGCTCAAGTACATGGCAGCATAATGGACTCCTCGGCAGGTCTAGCTAAATCAAGGTTGATACCACAACATACATTTTTTTTTGCTGAATACACAAAATGCATAATGTACTAAACAGAACTGAAAAAGCAACTAAATGTGACAAAGCAGAACTGAAAATGCCAGGAGAGTTTTCTTGTCAGATTAAATTAATTCTGTGGATCTCATAATGTCCATTCTAAGTATGTTATTGACAACACATCAATTTTCTTTTCATTTGAGATATTAGAAACAAATCTAGAGTTTTGATCATGCCTAAAAGGCTATATTATTGCTTTATTTTATCCAGTGCTAAGCTTCCTTTGCTCCTTCACTCTGGACAATCCACATACTTAAAACACATTGCATGCTTTTTGAAACAACCAAACTCAAACCTGGCCAGAGTTCAAAGCGTTACACAACAAAACAGGGCTTGTCAGATTCGGGTCTAACATCAGAATGCTTGAAAAAAAATGAGAAAAACGTTGACAGGAAAGGCAGCATATGATCCTACAGCACAGCAATAAATGCTAACGTTAAGGCTAAACCTTAAATCATGCAGTTCAAAGTTGAATAAAGAGATAGTAGCTTCTAAAGTGAGTTTAGTATTTAATCTACATGGTCTCATAACTTCAGTAATGGGTCTCTATTAAGTTTAAGACATGGAGCTAAGCATCCATTCTTCTGAAAAAAATAAATACCAAATGATCTGTCTGAGTATATATATATATATATCTATTTGTGTTTAGTTTGGCTGCTTTTTCTGAAATAAAAAACAAACAAACACATTTGTATGGAAAAGAAACATTGATATCCCAAATGTCCCCACCTTTGTAAATAATAGTGAGATCTTATCTTCATAGACAAATTTAACTGATATGAAAACCTTATACTTGGGGATTATATTGTACAGATATGTTCTGCCTACCATCATCGGAATAAGAAAATACTTTTACAATTTAGGAAACTGGTTTGAAGTCTTTTTTTTTTTTTTGGTTCTGCAAAAAAAAAGAAAAAAAAAAAGAGTTATTTTTCTAAATGGTTGGTCGACTATAGAGCCATGGGACCCCTATATCAACTTGATCTATCTGCAAAGTGCAATTCTATCCAGCAAGTTCCTGATAACGAAGAACAATTCTGAAATTATTCCAACTACCATCATTACAAACTACGGCTTTTGAGGAGTTTCATCACGTGACATTGAAAAGCCTCAGCAGCCCCTGGTTTCAACATCCTTATTTCATCCGTTTACAACACAGCTCTTCAAACAGGAACTCTGGCTAATATATATTTTTTTTAATAATAGATTTATTAAAAAATAGCCATTAACCCAAAAGATATGAATAACAGTACTTCTGTATGCCTCACAAAAATATTCCGGTAAGAAAATAACAGACTTAATCTGAACTCGAGTGCTTGATGCAGTACAAATATAATCAACGAGGAACAAGTCACCAGTGGAATGAAAACCATACAAACCGCCAATGTATTCACTCTGGCCTGAATACATTTTACAACCCAATAATCCCAATGTCACAACAGAAAATGTCAGCGGGACATTATTATATGCTTTAAAATTGTATGTGTCCTTGACGATTTTTAATGTGAGCATGGCGACTTTAATGACAGGGCAAGTCTGAACGTACCCCCCTGAAAGTGCTTTACTGTAGGACTGCTATGAGCTCTCGGTTATTTCTGTTGTCATCTGCAATGCTGCCCCATTTCCTGCTGCAAGGGTGACTTGAAAAGAGAGAGGAAATGAGTTTGCATGTGAACGTTTTTGTAAGTTAGAGGAAAAGAAGTTGATCTTAACAAAGGTTTTAAAAAAAAAAAACAGGAGTAATTCAACATGAAACAATGGGTTCAACTGAAGCCACAGCAGAGGATATTCGAGAGATTATGTTTAAAATCAGATGAAGCGAAAGTGCAATAGAAAAAAAAGGACCTGACAGCAGATGACTCATCAGAAACTTCTTTAAATGGTCCCTCTGACTTTAAAGCCATATCATCCAATGTTATATGGAACATGGAGTTATCCTTGGTGAGGAACCGTTCCTCCGTCCTCAAGCGTACAGCCCCGAGAGGTAGTTATGATCCCGACTGCTCAGACCAGACGTCCTGTTGGAACATGCTCTGGGGAAAGAATTGACGTGGACTTTCAATATCCACTCAGCCAAACGGCCACCCTGCGGTGAGCTCAGAATATAATACTTTTATTTGTCCTGTTGTCCCCAATTTTCCATTATGAAGTGGCTGGGACATATTAGGAACTTGGAACGAGAGGGGGAATAGTTTTTTTTCTTATGCTCTTCTCTTTGAGACATGGCTCTGTATGCATGGGCAAATTTTTCTTCGTTGTCGAGATCATACCATTTTTTTTTTTTTCTTCTCTGTGATCAGTGACATTTCAGGTGTTTCTTGGGTTGGTCTTTTTCTAGCTGGTCTCTTTGCAGCCCAAAGATACAGTTGGCCTGCCAGGAGAACCACACAATGATGGAGACAATGGCAGTCTGGAGTAGGAGCATCACTCCGTAGGTGGAAGCTATGGTGGGGCCGGGTAGGCGCAAGAGGGTGACAAGGGACAGCTGTAGATCCGGGCTGAGCAGGATGGCCCTCACCTCAGCCTTAATCATTTGAAGTTCGTCGAGGATGGACAAAAATGTGCAGCAGTGAAACCACTGGTGGCTGTGCCCCCAGATGTCAAAGCGGCCCGGGGCCAGCCGCTCAGGGAACTTGCTGATGTTGAAGACTGCCGACACCAGAAGCCAAAGGCAGTGGCGATAGAAGTAGCAGGGCATGGAGGATGAGGCAACAAAAGAGGAGGAGGTGGTGGAATAAGGCGATCTGGTGAGGAGGCGGTAAAAGACTGGCGTGGAAGAGATGAGGAAAGGGAGGAGGAAAACCAGGGTCCGGATGATGTATCGATGCTTCCTCCACCTCTGGCGAGTATTGCAGCAAGATAGGACGCAGATGATTGCTACAACACATGCACTTGGGATGTAGAAGGTCTCAAAGAATACGCTGAACTCTGGAATTGCAAAGGATGATGTAAGAGCTTCTGCGGGTTCATGTTTCAAGTCCATGCGGGAGCCGTTGTGGTTTCCCATCTCCACTATCCCTGCCCGAGGATGGATATAGTAGTAGTATGCCAACGATGAGCCAACTGTGTAGGCGCTGATTGTTCCATAATCCACAAAGAAGCAAACTTCTCGTACGACCAGAGACATTGAGTTCAGCAGGTGGGCCATGCTGCTAGCCATCAGCAGACAGAACACCCCTATAAAGTAGTTCCATAATGGATAGAAGAATGGGGCGTCACCATCGGGTGCACCTTCCAAACTAAACACCTCGACAAAATAGTAAAAAAAAATGAAAACTGGAAGGAAGTGAGTCCAAAAGTTGCCTGTTTCATTTGTAGGCCTGAATGCTGACAATAGACAGTCTCTCAGACTGTAGTTTGGGAACCGGTAGCCAGTCAGGATAAAGTTTTCTATGGCCCGAGGTGGAACATCCGTGTGCCTCAGAAGAGGCAAAGGCTGGCCGCAGTTTAAAAGCATAATAGAGCCAGTTTATTTATGTTGCCGACAATGAAATTCTTCTATTTGGATCAGAGTTTCTTGGAGAAACAGTTTAGTTTTTTATTGCCTGGCTATTGACTTTATTCCTGATGAGAGCCCAGTTAATGATCACCACCATACAATATTGCTTGAGTGGATAAAGCGTGCAGCTCTATCTCCGAAAGATCTTTCAGCCCAGTTCCTTTCGGACTTTTGATCCCCACTTCACGAGCTACAGGCATATCCAAAGGGTCGCCCGTGTATAGTCCAGCGGTATAATGAGAGAAAGGAACAGTACAATTCCCACAAGCCTCAGGCCACTTGCATGGTTATTTTTCTTTTAGTTTCCTCTTTGACCCCTGCACATTACCAAAGGTGAGCAAAACATCCCGTACTTACGCAATGTTTATCTTCCTGTTGGTCCTGTTCCCTTATTTGCATAGAGCTTAGACTTAAAGGATATTGCTTTTTCAGTCACACGCTCATCCATTTGTCTTGTTATGCATAGTTCTGCAGCAGAAAAAAAAAAATGAAGGTCACTTACAAGGTTTAACAGCATGTCGGTTACTTGTCTGAAGTATCCATACAGCAGAGACGTCCTAGAGATGTGTCCATCAGGCCCTGTGGTATGTAGGTCATGCTGGCCATTTGCATGATACCGAGCCACTGCAGGCTCCTATTCCTCCTGTTGTTCCCGGTCCTTCAGCTTGTACCCACGTCCTACTTACAAGTCATTCAACTCCCATTCCGTTGTAACGAAGGGCGCTGCAGAGAAGAAGAAGAAGAAATCCACCGCTTGGAGAAAAAAAAAAAAAAACGTTGTATAGTGCTCAGTCCTCTAACGCAAGGTCACGTTAAAAAAAAACCAAAAAAAACGCCATTTTATAACCGGGGAGTTCACGGGTAAAGGATAGTACACTAACGAGAGCGCCGTGCACCATGAGGATGAAAGCAGCCGGCATATCGGCGAAATACAGAGGAGAACGAGAGGCACTTTGACAGATGCGTCAAGTTACACAAGCCATAATACCCGCGATTCCGGTTACGAGTTTATAAAATAAAAACAAGTGAGTACCAGATCGTGAAGGTGAAATGACTAGTTTCCACTTGTCTATCAGGAGAACTAAATTGACATGATTTGCTATTTTCACTAAGCCTAATTAGACTAGGCAACTGTAAAAAAAAAAGAAAAAAAAAGATGTAAGACAAAAAAAATACAATTTCTTTATGACAGATCTTACTACTATAGTGACCGACAAAAAGAAAAAGACAAAAAAAATATGATAAACTGAAATGCAGACATTTTAAGGGAGATTTCAAATATATCGCCTTTTAGTCTGATGCATTCTAATATTCCGCAAATTAAGTGTTTCTCTGATTTTAGCTCCATTTTGGAATCTAAAAATTTAAAAATTATTATATTATTTTATATTATTATATATATATATATATATATAATATATATATATATATATATATATTATTATTTTATTATAATAAAAATTATTAAAAATAATCTTGAATGAGTCAAGGTTAGAAACCCGGCTGTAAAAACAAATGATCTGACATCCTCTCTAATAAAACTTTCATTAATTGTCTTCATTAAAAAAAAATTCCCAAACAGCATTTTTCGATAAAAAAAAAAAAGAGTTATTCTTTACCTATCGCTTAGACCTTTATAAATAGATTGCATCCATCTCCAAAGTTATGAAAGAAGACAGAATGCTGGAAAACGCTAATTTATTTGTCAAATGACGTTAATCCCTGTACAAGAAATAGATTTGCATATTTCTACATTATTACAGTGTAGGCTGTAGACTGTACACTGTAGAATAGTATTGTTGTGATGTATACACAGTGCATTTATTGTCGTGAGATCTAAACATTGTTGTTGTTGTTTTTTAGTGCGTAATGTTACACTTTAATGCAGATCCAACGCCAATACGGTGCTAAAAATTTGTCAAGGGAAGAAAATAAGTGTCGACTGATGCTTTATTTTGAAGGAAACTTTACCTTCTTTCCGGCTTTGTGTTGTCTCTGCGTGACTCAAAGCAGCTCAACGGAACGCAGAACGACTTTTAAGATTTGATCAATCAGCGTTTTTTTTTGTTCCCCCCCCCCCTTCCTTGTGCGAATTTATAATTTGATGTTGGCAAAAAGGGGACCGACAAAACGAGAGCACGTAAAACTCGGATGAACTGCAGCAGTCAAATCCGTGCCGTGCAAACGATTTCTCCCGTTATCTGCTTAAAATGCACAGTCGGTCCTTGTCGGGTAATCCTGCCCCCTCGAACACTTCCTGCCTTTTTGCCAAAAGCAGTTGGCGTCACAGAAATACGCACCATGTGCCCTTTTGCGCCCGCACCGTGATCACCTGTCGTGTGACGGAGCAGAAGGAATGACGGAGTAGAAAAACAAAAACAAATGTAATGTCCACGTATGGAAGACGTCAGGGGTGTTGGAAGGAATACACGCGTGGTGGCGTTGGCTACAGTGGCCTGTTTATTGTTCACAATAAAGCTCCAGCAAACGGGCACCGTCTGGCAGCTTTGTTAAGCCGAGGTGCTGCAATATATATATATATATATATATGTGTGTGTGTGTTACAGTGGTAAGATATTATATTCTTATTTTAAAGGCTCAATATGTCTACTTCTTTAATCTCATTCTCTCAATTCTCTTTTTTTTTTTTTTTTTTGTTGGCACTATACAAACAACAAACCTGGCTGGTGTCCCTGTCATGTCCGGTACATTAGGGAACCAAGCCTGCAGGCAAGTAACCCCACCCATCCTTCTTCCTCTTCAGGCTTTCGGTATTGACTCTGGTGGCCAAATGTCAGGAACTCTTTAAACCAGCAATTTGACAAGATGAGGTGGAGAAGGCAGGGGACGGTGGAGCCGGGGACTTCCCAAACCCTCCTGAGGAGTAAGAAGCAGGACCGCGTGAACTTTTTGTTCGCCATTGACAGGCACTGAGGACGTAATGGATGTGGAGCCGGACCTTTAGCAAGTTTATATGAAACATTGGACATAAAAGGCTCTTTAGATTTACTTCACAGACCCACAGAAAAGGCTCCCATTTGGCAGTGGAAACACCTGAAATATTATACTTGAAATATATAGAACATTGATTACATTCAAATCTAAGTCAAATCAATCACGTGAAAATAGGTTAAAATACATTTGAATTTGCTTGTAACTTTATAAACCACCATCAGCGACTCTCTGATTCCCTCAAGCACACACGACATTCTCTCTGGTAACCATAAACAGTATCTTTGTTTAAACTGTTCTAGGACCCCTTTTCAGTACTGGTTTTGTCCTTAACATGCTTTTTTTTTTTTTTTTTTTTTAAAGTGGATCCATGAAGGGTTTAAACAAGAGAAGGACTTGTAATCGCTGCAACAAATATGCAGCAAGTCAGTCTCTTGACTAGTCATGTTTTGCCGAGGGCAAAATACTTCCTTGAAATATTTGTTTCCCCCTCCTATTAAAGTGATAAACGTCTACTCACTTTTTGATGGTACGTTTTCTTCCCATTTATTTTTGCCTGACTGTGTTCAGCATTAGACAGCTGCCTTCCTCTGTCTGAAGGTCTGCTCTGGACTCTTGGGAAGATGGTGCATGCTTATCTGGAAGGACGCTTGAGTTAATGACTGCTACTGGAAGGTTTACTAAAGGCCTGTACGCGAGGGGGAAGATAAATCCATTGGAATACCCGAGAGGCAGTGAAATGTGGGGAAAAAAAAATTACATGTAAAAAAAAAAAAAAAGAAGCTGAATAAGGATCAATTAGAACTTTTCAGAATGGCAATGCACTGCACTGACAACTGCCGTCAGGACATGTTCACGTTAACAGGAACCTTTGCAGATGAGTCACTGAGTTTATACCATACTAGACAGTTCTTCAGTGCTGCAATCTTCCAGCGTATTTCATGTTCTTTGACCAGTAATTGAATCGGAATGAAAAGGCACGTATACACGAATCAGAAACTGTATGACATATTGCGTGCTTTCAGAGTGTTTCTAAAGCATATGGCATTTGTCACCCGCTGTACAATCAGTTGACAGTTTTTTGTGTCGGAGCGGATTGAACAATCGGACGCCTCGGTCACCCTTTCTGGTCTGAAATCGGGTATAGGCCCTAGCAGCGATGACGGGCCTATACCCGATTTCAGACCAGAAAGCGTGACTTTTAAATGCAAAATTATTATGCGATTGATTTACATGATCTTCTTTTGCAGCTGCAATTATGGGTTCCGGGTAGTTAGTGGCTGCCGACCTCACAGTTCTCTCACCTCCCAGGATGAATAGCAGGACAATGGCGGTCCACGTCATGGCAATTTTGATGTAGTGGCCACCGCAGAAAGTGTAGCCGACGTGACCTCTTGAGCCTCAAATTGTTTTTGCGAGCACGGTTGAGTGAAAGATGTTGTCCTCTCACTCACAAGCTGGTTTTGGCCGAGTACAGACACCTGCTTCCAAAGAAAACAACAAGCTTGAAGTTGTTTTAGCCTTTAAAGAGTCATGAATTATCTACAACTGATGCTGTCAGCCCCAAGCTAAAAAATATATACTGTATATATATATATATATATATATATATATATATCAAATGAGCGACTGGAGATTTAAGGATCAAGGAGAGATGTATAACTATTTGAATTTAACAAAACTTTTGCAAAAAAAAACCAAATCTATCCAGATCCCCAGTGACCCAAAGACAACTGGAGTACTGTGAATCAGATGTGATGCATGTTCAAAGGTTACTCTCATCATTTTTAACATTAGGGCCTATATATATATATATTTTTTTTTTTTTAAGCATGGCAAATCTCACCAAGGCAGCCTGTTGTCTCCTCTGCTGATGTGCAGGAGGCAAGGTGACAGAGCCCCCAGTGGTCTCATTCACCTCCTTCTCAGCGCTCTCACATTTCTGCTCACTGAGTTGAGCAAGAATAGTGGAGCCCTCAGAGACTGAACATAAAGGATGCTGTCAGTCAATGTCAGAGCAGTGCACAGGAAGGTCCAGTCAAGTCCGTGGCTCTGCTTGGTCTGTTTTCTAAATTAGTGTTGGGCCTATATTAAGTGGTTAAGTAGTAACCAAAGCAATGCCGATGTGGTTAAACAAACTGAGAGGGTTAAACCAAACATACTCCCAAAATACATTGAGAGGTATACTGCAACATTTTGAGAAATATGCTGCCTTCTTTCAAAGAGTAAAATGAGAAGGTTAATATCAGTCGCACATCTGTAAGCCACATTCAGAATGTGGTTAGTCTTGCTTAGCATTAAAAGCAGCCTGGCATTAGTGGCTGTTTAATGTGGGGTGCTATAGTGCTGCTCCCATTCAATTATTCAGAGAAGAAAGGCTACTTGAACATGTTAAACATTAATGAACGTCCCCGGTCATGAAAATATGATCCAGGTGGGAAAAAAAAAATCACAGTTTTCCTTCAAGTTGCAACTAATACTTTTGGACTTTTACTTAAAATTTAAGTTAAAACGTAGAATACAGGACCTAAATACCTTTTCCACAACTGCTTATGTCGTGTGAGTTTGAGCAGTCTTACTGTATGAACAGTCCAGCCCCGCTCTCATTCCCAGGGTGCCAAACACTGCTGTTTTGTTAAAGCCTTTGGTGTCTGCACTGTGAACACAGAAGAAGGTCATGTGACGAAGTAGAGAGGGTGACAAATTATTGTCTTTAAACCCAAAGCACGGTCTTTTCCTCACCAAATAGTTTTGGTTGTAAATCTGAACAAAATGCGACGCCATGACCTTTTCCTAAACCCAAGCCACGCGGTTTTAGGTGCATAAAGGCACCTTTTGCGTATGTATGAGAAGGCCGTGACAAAACGGCAGTATTTGATGTGAACGGGTTGAGCAGTCTTAACAACTGTTGGGAATGTGGTGAGAGATGGTGTATGCGTGTGTGTTTATCAGTTACCTACAGTTTCGGAAGAGTGAGTCATTACACAGGAAAGCAGGCTTCAAACTGAATCATTAAACACACACACGTGCACACAGTGCGTTTAACGAACAAAGAGCTATCTGGTTTTCCTTCCTACCAACGCACTACGCTTCACACACAAACAAAAAAATGTACACATTCACACACAAACAATATGTATATATTTTTATATATATATATTGTTTGTGTGTGAATGATGTTTTTTGAGAGCTGATCCACAGATAACACTGAGCGATGGCCAGGACAGGCTCAGACTCCTGCAGCAGTGGTAGGTGCAGGGGTAAACTTTGGCTGATGCTCCCCTGTCAGCTTTCTAATCAGGCTGGAGTCTACTTCAACACTGATTAAGGAGAAAGAACAACAAAAGCAGGGGGTCGAGCAGCAGCAAAGGAAGGAACTGATATAAGAGTAGAGAAAGAAGAATTAATGTGAAAACGCTGTGACACTGCAAAATATATAGAGTTGGAAAAGGGGTTCGTAACAAAACAAAGCCTGAGCCAGCCCAACAGGGTCGGAATGTGTCAACAGCAGGAAAACAATGTGTAGGAAAAGTTAACATTTAATGAGATAGACCTTTTAATTTTCATTTGGCCTGTTTTACCTAACTGCTGTGGTGCTGTAGTTCCCCAAAGTTTTTTTTTTTTTATCTTCAAACAATTTCGTTCTTTTTTTTTTATATATTAGTGAGATGAGGCATAATAGGTGAGATAAGATAGCACAAAACATTAGTCCAGTGGGTGACATGACAGGATTTACACAATGGGACCAAACAGACATTGGTTACACCAAAAAAAAAAAACACCTGTATTTAATGTGTGTTTATTAGACGAGGTGCTGGGCGGTAGAACGACTGTGTATGTAACAGTAAGGGAGCATTGGGGTGGTTTTTATAAACACCAAGAAAACAATAAATAAATGAATAGAGAACAGGAAGAGGACAATGAAAGGAAAAGCGGAAGGGGAAAAATAGCTGAGTTTTTCTGGCAGATGTGTCTTCAGATGTCTCAGGTCCAGCTGCTTTATGATATTTTATTTGTGTCTAATATTTTGTCTTTCCCCTTTCTTCCAGATACTCCGACCATTTTCTTTATGCTTTTTGAGGTCGATGTGCACGAAGACACAGACACATTTACTGCTGTCTCTTTGAAATATTCAGATTCAAAACTTTTGTTATAATTTTTTTGGATTGTACTCTCCTTATTCCATAGGTTGGTTTCCTTTTGTCCATAGGTGGTCTTTAACCACCACCTGGCCCTGTGGAAGCTGCTATCGCCCGTTCACCCCCTCCTGTGCCAGCTCCAAGACCAAATGAGAGGAAGAGAGAGAATCTTTTCCCTCCTTGTTTTTCTTTCTCTTTTTTAAGCCTACTTATGGTGATAACCGTACCTGGCATTATGTACGTCTGTACGTCCGCCGGTCTCTTTCTCTTGAAGGCGCCTTAGCAGCCTGTGGTATGTAGGTTGTCAAATGAGACCGATCACATCTAATAAAGAAGTGTTGATAAAGTATAAACATCCCTGAGTAGTCCAACTGGGATGGGCTCATATGTCAAGATGAAGCAATTGTTCAAGATAGTTCAGAAAGATCTATAGGAGAGAAGTGTTTTAAATATAAATCAGGTCTTACAGACGTTTCTAGAGCTACGGTACTTCACAATGTATCTGTGGAACTTCTGGGAAGAATGTGATTACTTTTTCCCACAATTTTATCATTACTGAGAGGAATACAAGGATCAAGAGAGCTGTGACTCTTTGTCAGCCTGGTTACAGTGCTGAAAAGAAACCTCTGGTTGGTCTTTTTTTCCCCCCCCTTCTATTAATAATGGATAATATGCACTTCTGGCATTATGGAGGGATTTTTCTTATGTGTTATTCTTAAGTGTCTTCCCAGTTTTTAAATTAATCGGTGGAATGCCTCTTCCATTCCAGCTTTTGTGATGTCAACTTTAAAAAGCGCATTTCTAAATTCTAGTCTCCTTTGCTTTCATTTTCAAATGGGCAACTTTGCAGAGTATCATGCGCAGTGAGGCTGCAGCATGATCAACAAAATGATCCACTTCTGTGGAAGTAAAGTTGTGATAGCCGCCCTGTATTAAATTGGGACATGGCACGGAAGTAAATAACAATGGGAGGACTTCCTTAAATTGACATTACTCGGACATAGATATCTACAGTAGTGTATTTTGTTTCCCCCAAATCGTGGGTAGTCCATTATTTGAAATTCAACGTTATTACAAATTGTCAAACAATAACGGTTTTGAAAAATACTATGAAATGTTCAGTTTCGACGCCATATGGTGTAGAACAAGATCAAAGGTGGGTCTGAAACGATGGGTGTATTTACTTACATTTGAGAAAAACGAATTGAGTCTAATAAGGAATTAAATGCAGGACCGACTAAACATCATCCACATCAACAAGTCACAAGCAATATTTACTTAATTTTTTTCAGAGTACTAGATAAAAAGGTTTGAGAATTCTGATTAAAAACTCTTGAGTCACGATGAGGACATTTACATCACTTGCCAATTAGACTAGTTTAACCTCAATTTACTCATCATTTTTAGTTATTTTCTCAGATTCAGTTCATCATAATTTCTTCGTTTTAAATGAATACACTTTTTTCGGAATATGGGAAGCTGGGTGTTAAATCTCATATTTGTGGTTAATAACAGAACTACTCTCACATCTACACTTACATCTTCATCCATGCAGCACTTATATACACAGTAAATGTGCACAAAATCCAATTGATACGGTCCCTCTAACTTCACAACAGAATACTACTTCGTGTTACTGACGGATAAAGATAAATATTCCATTTCATTGTTTTTTTACATACCAATTCCATCCTATAAAAGAGAGAGATTGAATCACTAAAGCCTTGTATTTGTCTTACTTATAAGGCATGACAGTAAGCCAATTTACCACTTTGAATTATGTTTTTATGTTTAGCTCTTGTTTGCTCCTCAGTCCATTTGACACCGCTGGAGCAGCTACTTAAAGAATATGGCTAAAATGGTAATAAACACAATCAGAACACATCACAATGAACTCCATAATCTGATTTTGCACATATTTGAACACGTCATTGTTATATTGTATCATATTTATCGTATTGTGTTGTACATTACACATACTGTTAAGACAGTGTACATTTGCACTCGTACATCATTTTGTACTTTATCATGAAATTTCATATGTATACCACCTGCCTTTTTCTGTTGTATTTTTCTCTCGCTTTGAATTTTTTTAAAATTGTTTTTCACCATTGCGTCGCACTCGTATTGTAATAAAGGGGCAGTGATGTCATAAATCATATGCTCACACAGTCAGTTTGCCAGCTGTACACCCTGTATTTTGCAGTTGTAGCTGTGTTGCTTTTCAGCCTGGATTATGGGTTTAACTTCCTCGTATTTGTCGAATATTAAAGTTTGCTCTTAGTTTGTAAAATATGTCGCTCTTCTGCCAATACGCTGTTTTTGACTGATCAGACACTGCAAACCAGCCGCTTTTACGTGCCCGTGCTCTTCACAGGATTAGGTAACCTTGGGTTGATTTAGTGAGTTGATAACCATCTTTGTGAGACTGCTTGGTGCTATTACATTTGTTACATTTATTTAATCCAGATAACAGAAAGATATCATGGGTATGTTTAACCTCTTTTGCAGAACAGACGTGCGTGTTAGGTAAATGGTGATTCTAAATGGTTCTGGCTGTAGAGGTGGATGCGTGTCTGTCCTTCCGTGATGGACTGGTAACTTGTCCAAGGTGTAGCTCACCTTTTCCCAAAGTCAGCTGAGATTAGGCTCCATCCCTTTTGATAAGAGATGGATCACACTTCAAGTCAGCAGGTTTAAAAAAAAAAAAAAAAAAAAAATGTATGTAGGATTTGCATGCATTTGCACACTTTCTTTTTGAGTGTACGTGTTTTGCACTCCAGTGCCTCATGTCATCAGATGCTATTTTGTAAACAATTTACTGGCTATCAAAATAGTCGTTAAATAATTATGTTAATCAACTGAACTAATACTGCTAACTAATCGTTGTACCTTTAAATTATTTCTGAATATAATCTGACAAGTTTAAAAACTTGTAAATTAGAATTTGGGAAAGCTGTTAAGTGTTTTCTCAGGGAAACTACTAGGGGGCTCACTAGACTATTAGTATGAGTTTGGTCCTCCTAGTGAAAATATCAAAGACAAAGCATGCAGCTACATCCCCATTTCCCTTATTTATCTGACGCAGAGAGACTGAGGTGAGTGGATTGAAAATTGTACATAGGCTGCTCCAATTTTCTCAAAGACTGGCAAAATTTGTCTACAAATGAAAACATTATGCCGTGAGTACAATTTACAAGCTATATAAAATCTCGCCTGTTGCAGCTTTAGCTTTAGTGACCAAGCAGATTAGAGCTTTTAACGTCCGAACATCACGTCAAGAATAGTTAAATAGGAATTTCAGGGACAGGTGCAGAAGTGCATACTCATCTAAAATTGTTTTCATCTTTAATATGATGGTGTAGCTTTATCAGTCATTGGATTTGGATTTGACTGCATGCTTGCTGTAGTTTTAGATAAATACTGACACAAGCAGACATCAAAATTACAATGTATATCATAATCTTGACAGTCTTGCATAAAAAGCGCATTAGAGTAGGGTTCAAAAACGTAATATCCTTTTGTCTACTGACTGTATTTGAGTTTTTCTGCAGGTGTGTGTTTCCCGGATGAGTCCTCCTTTCTCTTTCTGCTGTTTTGACCTTTCTGCTCCAGCCAGTAGGTTTTTCTAGCCTGGGCTCTCTCGTTCTCAAGCACCTCTGTGTCATCCAGAGTTTCCAGGCCTGGGATCTGACTGATCACATATTGTCTGAAAAGGAAAAGACATTGGGAAAACATGCTGTCAGCAACATTTAACAGCTCTCTAGAATTTGTGATTCTGGGATTGGAACAATGCACATTTAAATTATCTCCACAAGGAGTTTGCTGTTGTGCAAAATTCACGATTTTTCAGCAATAAAATTACTCAACAGTAGCTCTACTTAAAGGATTGTGGCAAAAAGTAAGATTTCCCAAACTAAACTTTTCTTTATCAACAAAAAAAAAACCTCCCAGTGTACACTTCGCAAGACTTGTGAACCTCTCCTCTCATTATCAAAACAAACCCCATGCCACTTGATGAGCCCAAAGAGATGGGATTCAGGGGAAATGTGGTATTATGAGAATTAGGATTCCAAATTTAGATGGGACCTTATAGTTGTTAACACATCATGTGTTGAGTTTATATTATTTTTAAAAAAAAAGCATTTAAAGCACTTGCTTTTACAGAAGAATACTGTAAATCCAATTACAGAGAATACATATTTTTTTTAAGCGAGGTCACTTTTATGAATCAGGAATGTTTTGTAACTTTGAGTCCATGGTTCTTTAAATTCAGGAAAAAAAACATTTCCTGAAATGTCTGTGATATGCATGCTTACATAGTAAGGCAGTACATATGACTCAGTTTTTATTATATAGACTTAAAGACAATTCACATAAATTGGATCACAATTTTTTTTTTTTTTTAAAGCAGCTGCAAAAATCAAGCATTTCTGACCACACAAAATAACTTGTTCAGTGAACATTTAAACACAAAGATCATACAATAATGTATGATCCAAAACAGCCAAAAGATGGACCTTGAGTTTAGGGTTCTTGCATTAACCAGAAGGGGGTGCCGTACTTCAAGTAAAAAGATGAAGCTTTAAACGGCAATAACTGCTGCACCAGAGATCTGATCTGGTCAGTTTACAGACATCATCATTGCATCTTGTATATTTTATCATATAATAATTATGTGGTAATAGCAGTGGTAATAAAAGTACTATATTTAATAACAAAATGTATTTATTATTCCTTTTTTTCTTCTATCATATAAACTGCATTTCTGGGTGCTTAAAGGTGTTTGAAAACTCATGAAACTTGGAGCACATTTCAGAAATGGAAAAATGTACATCTGAAATGGGTCGC
The DNA here is from genome assembly GCF_029030835.1 of Brachyistius frenatus. Taxonomy (NCBI): domain Eukaryota; kingdom Metazoa; phylum Chordata; class Actinopteri; family Embiotocidae; genus Brachyistius; species Brachyistius frenatus. The sequence continues at coordinate 254,375 of NW_027210847.1, read as the reverse complement.
CACTTTTAATTTTGTATCCATGTTCCATATGTTGTAAGTGAGCAAACTCCTCCAACAGAAATGATCAGACTAACTTAAATTTCAATCTGTTTGATTGATGTTTTGCCATGAAAATGTAGGTTGGTGTAAGTTTAATGTACATTGCAAAACAGTCCTATCTACATGCCAACATTTGGTCATAGTCATAGAGCCACCCACTGGCAACAAGAAATGACATGTTTTATGACCCAACTCGAACTGGGTCCGAAAAGCCTTAAGACCGAGAATTTATAATGAATTCAATCAATTTAAAATTAGTTTTTTGCAATCTTAAGACTTTTGCAATGACAGGTTAAAGAGTTTTTATTTAACAGCGTGTCCGTGGCATTACAGTTGTTTAACATGATTTGCCTTGAAAAAAGAAGTGGTTGTAAATTTAATGTACATCATCTAATATGCCTCCGATTCCCCACCAAACCACATCTACATACCAAGTGCTACATACTGTCAACAGGAAATGAGAGATTGTCTCCATTGGTGGACTGATCCTAGCAGGTTAACTTGATCACTCAAAATAGGCTAGAAAAGTCTTACGACCTTAATGATGATAAATAATAAAGCTTTAGAGTTTTCTTCAAATGCTGTTTCCATGATGATGTATTATTCCCCATGAAAAAGGAAGTTGTTGTAACTTGAATTTACAGTTTCCAATCTGCCCCAAATTTCATGTTTGATAAGACCCCGAGCCTGAGGACATCTACATGACCTTCAGAAGTCACACTCATTGTACCAACTGACAACAGGAATGCCACCTAGTGGACACAGGACTTCATAGAAAATGTAAATGCAAGGCCACATCTACCAGCAGCACTAGTTCCCCTAACGGGCGCAGGGGTACGAGGGCCCGTTCATGCTTGCAAGTTTGTTTTTCGTTTTTTTTGTTTTTTTCATTTAAAATAGTCATCTGTCTGTCTCTAACCTCTTTTTGTATTCCTGCAATACTTGAATTTACCTGCTGGTAGTTTTAATGAATTTTGATTTCCAATTCTAAAACGTAACATCTGTCTAAAAGCAATATGTAGGAAAAGGCTGCTTTTCAACAGTGCTGTAGCCAGGACAACAGCTAGTTACATTAATTACGTTCTGAAAACATTTCTTGAAAACATAAAGTTCTAAATACCTATGAGCAGTCAGTTATTCATATATTGAGTCTTTGGATTCGTATAATGCCTGCCATGTGTAATTTTTTTATATATAAAATGTAGTTTGCTAAAATGCCCAAATTACCAGAAATAATGACCAACAGTGAAATATAGGATCTTGATTCTCACCTGTAGTCAATATATTGGGTCAGACTCCCTCCATTGAAATAGCTAGGTGCTGCCTCATTGTTCATCATACTAAGGATCCTAGAATTGAAAGCAATAGAGACACATAAGGGACAAGAAATCAATTAAAAAAACCAAAAAAAAAAACTGGTTGTCTGTACTAAATACAAATCCCCTCCAGGAATTAAAGAGCAAACCAGCTCACTTGATGCTGGGGAACTTTCGCCTGATCTCATCCACAAACACAGGCAGGTTGTTGATTTTGTTCTTGTTGATACACACCGTGGTGACACTTGGCATGTAGGGAAACTTGACGTGAGAGGTGTAGTTGTTGCAATCCAGAATTAGAGTGCTGAGCTTCTCCAGTTGCCCCAGCAGAGCAGGGTTCCAATAAGGATTGAATGAAGGAGAACACACTGAACTACAGTTTCTTGGGCCTGTAAGTTACTCATGAAATATGTATTGTGATGAATATTTATCTGTGTGATAAACTGGACACCCACCTGCTTGATTTTACTGAGGGATGCCATCTGTAGTATGCAGTTTGAATTGTTACAGCTAGCTTTGTATCTCAATCATTTAAAAAAAAAAGTGTAGCAAACTGTTTTGTGTTTCTTTCCTTGAACATTTGTATGTACATTATTTGGTGTAGCCTAGTCCTGGTGAGGTTTTTGGGGGTACACTCATAGATGTTTGTCACAGCAGGCCTGTAATGGAGTCAAATTCCCAATACCATATATATATATATATTATAATTTCAGTCTGCCCCTGTTGCACACAGTTATGGCTCCATTTTTTTTTTTTTGTATGAAAGTATTGTTAAGTAATGCTTTAATTTTGTGAATGCTGAGCCAGCAAGGCCAGGAATCCCAATGTCTTGGTCATTCTGGGGTGATTTTACCTTTGAAAAGGATACTCATCCAGCAGATTGTAACTTAGGTCCAGTACCTCCAGGGTGTCTGTCTGTGTCAGTATGGTTTCATAAGGAATTTCTGTAAGGCACTGGTGAGCAAAAGAAAGCCACTGAAAACTTGAGTCATGGCTGGATTTACTGTGTTGGCCTGTGGTATGATGATCCATGACCAAAAGTCCCAGCTCTGTAACCTCTTATGTTCCTCTCCACTTGTAACGATGAAGATCAGAGGAGACGTCATATGATTATGCCCATGATCAGACCTTGAGGAAACAACAAAACAAAACGTGGATCACAGATATCAATGACACAGAACATTGTCATTGTGTCACTTCCAAACTCAATGAGTCTGGAAGTAATGATGTTCAGGTTTTTCCCATCTCATTCAAAAATGGACAAATGACACAATACTCTACAGGCTTAAGGAATAGACTATCTATTTAAAAAAATATGATAGCAAACTTTTGCGCTGTGCTCACGTTGGCTTCATGGCTTCTTTAGCCGCCAGCGGTGGAGGCTAAACAGCTCCTAACAATGACCATATTTAACTCACATCATACAAAACGTTGTTATTGTGCTATTATATGCTAGTCTTTGCTTACAATAATACAATATATGTATGCCATATCATATTTCTTATACGCAATCTCGTATTAGTCAATTATTACTCCTCAGGCGTATGCAACAGGCTGTGCCTATGTAGGTCAGCGATACTGATGCTGTGGTCAGCATACCGCTGTGCAAAACAACAAGGCCACCGGGTTACGGTATGGAACGGTTGATTTACAACCGTTAAGTTTCACCTCCTATTTTTCTTATCTCTTCTGAGTCATAAAACAGGACCGAGCCGCTAAAGACGAGCCCCCTCAACAAATCAACAGAGGACAGCTCAACTGCGCATGGCACTGTGGTTTTTTTTTTTTTACTACAAAAAGACCGGGTCAGGGAGAGACAGTCAGTCAGACTTCGTGAACTGACACATACTCTGTTGCGGTCAGGGAAACATAGTCTGGACCCCAGAGCTCTGTAACACTGATTATTCTGTTGCTGTTAAATAAACACCTTGAAGCCTGACATCTTCTCCTAAGGTCTGCTCTAGAAAGAAGAACTGCTTATTAAGTTGAAGACACTGGGAATTGGCGGCAGAGCACATCACTGGGTTCTCGACTTTTTATTTGAAAGAAAAATACAAGTAATAATAGGTTCAGCATATTCCAACAAGTATTAGGTGGGAAATGGAACCCCCACGCAGCAGGTTGTGTACTCCATTGCAATTCATTGTAATAATCAACAATATTTTTTTTGAAGGTTGAATAAAGTGTAGGAAAGTCTCTGTTCGCAGAAAACAGGGCATAGTTTACACGTCAGCAGCAGAATCAAACCATGGGAAGTTAAATGTGTTTACAAGCTCAGCCCCTGAGAACTTGTGGTGGAACATGTCCAGTATCAGTGATGCAGGTGAAAATGGGAGAAACGCCTCTAAGAATCAGAAGGGTTAAGTTAAATGCCAGCATTCTGAGTGAACCTTTAGCGTCAACATGATACACATGCTGCTATCCTTAACACACTGCTGGGAACATAATGACACACATTTCACAGGTTTGGGCTGGGTTGGTAGACCGAAGGCTGAAAGCATCGGTTTCTGTTGATTGCAGTACTGCGCCGCAGAAAAGCATTTCTCAGATTCAGTGTTTGTTTTTCATAGATGGCTCCAAAATCCAGAAACGCAGTGCGCAGGTGCAGCACTATACAACCCAGCAAATAATTGTCAGTCTGTACCAAAGAGCTGCTGGGAATACCATTGGCCGTGCAGTGGATAGAAGAGAGGGAACTAAATAACGCTGTTATTGCATCTGAAAGTTTCTCAGCACTTACAAGCAAGCTCTGGTAGATCATCATTCAGAAAAGGAATTATCAATGAAATATTTCTCTCAATGTACAGAATAAAATCTAAGGGTACACCGACACATTTCCCTTTGGGTTCCTGTCCATGTTAGTGTGGAGAGAAATGACCAGGCGGATATTCTGGCCAAATAAAGTCTGAGAATTAATCAAGTAGACGTACAAGTCCCATGAGTTGAAGTATTGGTATTCATCAGGACATATGCACAACCAGTATGGCAGAAGTATTGAGATGATTGTGAAACCAGAAGACAAACGTATAACACGCAACATGTTGGTACAGGTAGGATTATAGGATTTTTTTCAGGTCATTTGAAGTGAGTGTTTTTCCACAGGTGCCTCATAACGTCACAGTAGAACTCAGAGCTGACAATCAGACCTTGGGAGACAAATTCACAGTGCAAGAGCCCTATTCCACAGAAATATGGCGTGTGCAAGGACCAGCGCACACAGAAACGGGTTTAACTCAGGAACTGAGGCCAATGAAGCGAGTAAATTTGTAAAACTTACTCATCAGGGTTTTATCTTCCCACTGCTCAGTGCACATCATGGTGCTGTGCATTGTTTATGTACAGGAGCAGCTTAGGAACTCGAAGAAGGCAAAACACCATGGGCCTCATTTATAAAACATTGCGTAGGATCCACACTAAAAGTGTACCTGCGCACAAAAGCAGGAAATGGCTTGCACAAAAAAAAAAAATTCAGATTTATAGAACCATGGGCACGCTCACCTGCACGCAAAGTTTCCTTTATACATCACAATCCACGTGATTGATATGAAGATGAACTTGATATCCCACCTTCAACACCCACATTCAACCATAAATGGTCAATGCAAAGCATATTATAAAGATTGATGCATACAAAATTAGCCACGTGGCTCAGTGGTTCTTTGGTCAATTCTGTAGATGCATGCTGCACAACATCAGGAGAATACGTGTACAAGTCTTGTCTGCCTCGCCTTCAGCAATCACCATAGAGCTCTGGCTGCCTCACTTCACCACTATCCAGCCCATGCCAGCCTCCTGCCAGCCTTCCCTTCCGCTCCGCTCCACTTGCCTCACACAATCACCCTGCCAGCCTGATCTGCCTCTGTTCATGTCCGCCCTGCCAGCACAGCCTGCCTCCACTCATTCTCCCTTGCCTGTCTTTAATAAATTCCTTTCCACTTTAGATTCGGGTCTTGTGTGCTGCTTTGGGTCCTCTCACTCTGCCCAATACAGTAGTATTGATGTAACTGGATCAGATTTATAAGTAAAAAAATAAATACAAATATATATATGTATTATTTTAGCTGTGATTCTCTCTCTATATATACATGTATCAAATTCACATATCCTTAAATAGAATAGTTCAAATGAATGAATGATGCATGAATGAAATAGGAGAGCTGGAGTCATGATATGGTTTAGCACAGATTGGAAACAAAGGGAAACACTTATCCAATGTTTAAAAAACGAAATCAAACACAACATTTGCATTGTTCTTATAGTAATCGTATGATAATATGACAGACAAGATTAGAAAAACTGTTAGTTGGTGCATTTAATCACAACGTGGAATACAAATCACATTTCTCAGAGACTGTGGAGTAATGATTTACCTGATACTACTGTGAGCTGATGATAACATCCTCTTAACAAACATTTTCAGAAAGAAAAAACATTTTCTAGTAAAACAGCACAGGGACTGATCTCAAACTGCCGCAACATGGAGTGTTTTGTCACTTTTATTTTGAAAACTATAACCAATTAAATGCCAAGGCACTAATATTGAGGTTAAGATTATTCATATGAGAAATTTGTACAAAAAACATGTTCAAGAAAATGAGTGAGATGGAATTTAGTCAGTATTAAAGCCCGTGCGTTTAGAGTGAGTGAGGAGCTTAATGTGTACAGCAAAGGATTTATTTCCCTTAACATTAGTGGTGTCAAACATTAGATATGTCTCAAAACTTGAAGGACTTTCCTCATGACTGACTGATGTTCTAAATCCTGCAAAAAAACCCGTTTTTTAAATACTGTACAATAGTAATCAACCATTATTTATACCATATTTCAGGGTGACCTGCTAGTCTCAAAAATAAGTTTGAATACATCATATGGATATCACATGCATATCTATTTTAGTTTTAGCGGGACTCACCAAGCTGAAGACGATCTGGTGTATGTTTTGCTGCATGCAAACCTCTGAGAACTGCTTACAGCTCGTATAAAGGGCCCTCTTTCATACCCTGGCTGTAGATCACATGATGGGGATAATCACATTGCTGCTTAACCTTGTGGTTTGCAGGACCCACTGGCCCTGATCTCAACAACATCAGCAGTGTTGAATTCTCAAGAAGGGGACAACAACAGCAGCAGCTCATAACCAATGAATAATGTTATTTTTCTGATTATAGACACCGGAATAACATTACCTCTATAATATGGGCATCACAGATGTCTGTTATCTGCAGAAAGCCTCTAAATAGTCATTTGATTTTTCTTGCAAATACTGTAAGAACAATTTACACAATTTATCAAATTAGACCTTATTAAAGGGAATTCTTTAAATTCCATTTATGCAAAAGTGAATGAACTGATTAAGCCAAGTAGACAAGCAGAGCTTCATTTGATGCAAGTTGATATGTTGTTTTCTCATGGACATGGCCAATAAACATTTATTAAAGTAATAAATGAGGTTTGATAACACGTTTTCTTTAGCTTTATAGAAACATGTTGTAACAAGGATTCATGGAACAAGTGAATGAAGAGTGGAAAATAAATTCTATCCATGGCCAAATAAGTCTTTCAATGGGCCCCAGGCAAAAGTTTGCTTTTTGTACATGGTGAATCTTCTTTTTTGCCATGAAATAGTACAGTGCACATATACATTATATTGTGACACAGAAATCAATTAGCTACAATACAGTGTGCCAGTTGGTTTATGGTAATCTGATTTAACACAAATATATTTAGTATATGTACACTGTAATTAAGATTTAAATATAAATTATAAGTTTCATAGGGCACTGGATTTTATTTTGCAAAATCTGTGAAAACATAAAAGCAACAACCCATTTTGAAACTAAATTACCTGCACCACAAACCAGTGGACACAGTGAACCGGGGCCTTTCTTGGGACCCAGGTGGCCTAACACACATGTGGGTTATCCAACCTTTGCTCAATCAGAAATAAGGAAAAGACACTTAACAGTTAAAAAAAAAAAAATCTTTACATATATAAACAAGAATAAATGCAGTCTAAACAAGGTCACTTACTTAGTACTCAATTTCACAGGTTGTGCAACATGATAATTGTCACAAATTCAATTTAAATCACAGAAACAGTTTCAGAAAACTCCTCACTGACCCTTATTGTAAAGTTGTCTGTCATTGAACTTTAAGTGTCCTAAGGATCAGTCCTTTCTCCTCACCTCTTCTGAAACAACACAATGAGTAGCTCATGGCTGTGACGTTGTATACACTGTTGAATTCAAGTTTTCACAGAACACACAAAGTGGTGACCTCTACTTGTGTTGCAGTCTCTGACTTGCCATTTTGCCCTTCTCCACACCAGGACACACTTTTTGGTTCCCTTCATTTTCAACCGTGAAGAAGTCTTTCTCCAGTTGGTGTAGCTGACAGGCTCGCCATCCGCCCACTCCCAGCGTCCTTGGCCCTCCCTGTCGTTCAGGCCTTATGATAAAAGAGAAAACAGTCATTTACTTTTGGATGAAAATACTTAGCCATAGCCCTTTATTGTGTTTCTACAATAGTCTAGTTTGAAAGTATAGAAATACATCAAATCAGCACTGACATGATGCAGTGTATTAACGTGTCATTCCCCAAAATCTAATTAAATTAAGGAACATTAAAGATATCATTAATAATGAATGAAAGTACATGACTACATGCCATTTCATGTGGCATCAATTAATAAAGTACTTTAAAATGTATGCTATGTTGGTATTTGGCCTCTGGGCTCTGAATTTCTCACTCCCCAAATATTAAACCAATATTGTTATTGTGTTAATACACTGCTGTTACTCATCACTTATATGCCTCACTATGAATGCATATTAACTGGAAACTGGAAGTGCTGACAATGCCATTTACAATAGTGTAATACAACTGATTTCCTATGTAACACCAAGTAAAATGTGGGCTGAAATCGCCAATACCAACATGATACCGATACTTTGTACAAAAGCTTTATGTGTTTAGAAAAGGGGAAATAACAAGCTATGTACGCAGCCTCTCAAAATACACTATAACTCCTGTAGAAGAGAAGAGGAACTGACAGGTTACTGAGACTTGCTGTAAGAATGCTATGTTGAAATTAAATCAAATCAATAAATGCCATAATGAATGCCAATGCCATAATTAAGATATAAATCTGTCAATTATACAATCACATTTTGAAATGATCTGTCAACTGTCAGTCATACACAATTAGACTAGGTGAGTGAACATCATTTGCTGCTCATGTACATTTAGTAGGTAAGGTGTGTTGCTTACAGAGTAAATCATTTAAAATGGATGTCAAAATGTACAGATTAATTGGCAATAAAATAAATACGTGGGGAACTGCCGTTGTTTGAGCATCAACATACTTGAAGCCTAAATAAAAAGGGAAGCATGGTCAAAACATGGTCAGAAGTACTCTCATGTTCCTGGATATATTCTGCCCGACAGGATTTAGTGATTGAGTTCCGTCTCACCAGTGGCACCTTTCTTCTCCTCTTCAGTCCACTGCAGCATAACCTCACTGTAATCTGTCTTGTGTTTCATTTTCAGATGCTCAACAAAGTTTGCAGTGTTGCCACATTACTTCGCAGTCCTCCCACACATATCACAAACACAGTTGTCGCTGTTTTCAAACTAAAATATTTGTGACTGTTTGCGATTCATTATCAATGCTAAGACTGTTAGAGCCTGATATGAACATTGTAAACAGAGTGGCCCCTGGTGCTGGTGGAGTTAAGATAAGGGCAGGCATAAATTGCGGCCAATGAACACAGGTGTGGTAATGAGAGCACTTTGAATGCTCAGAGATATCGTGACGAGATGCTGAGCCCTTTGTCATGTCATTCATCTGCCGCCATCGCCTCATGTTAATGCATGCCCCACACGTTACACTGATTCGAAAACATCCCAGTTCTTGCATCACCTGCATACTCAACAGACAATGTTACCCATTAAGCATATTTGGGATGCTCTGGATCGGTGTATACAACCTGTGTTACAATTTTGAAACAATGAACTTTGTTCAGCCATTGAAGAGGACTGAATCAGCATTCCACAGCATACAATTAATTTATGTCAGGTGTACTAAAACTTTCATGATACTGTATTTCTATTAATTATTTCTAAAGTAAAAGTTTTGTATGCAAGCTGTTCCTCATAAAGTTTTAAGTCATGAGGCCTGGGACACACTGCCTGTGCATTACCTTAGATGCACGTCTTAGCAGCAGCTTGCTTACATGTGTATCTGCCCAGCTGCGTGTCAGTGCGGTGCTGCGGCTGCAGGCCCTACCATTGAATCAATTCAATTCTCGTTAAAAAGGCCATCAGAATAGTATTATTGAGGTCTTACAAGTGATGAGTTGTAACCACGCCTGTAAAATAGGCATCGGATCTATTTTAAAAATGATGCGACGCACACGCGGCGCGGCTGAGGTGTCTCAGCGGGCAGTGTGGCTGCTTTCAGACATTAATATACATGCCGAAATGAAATGACGCCACGCAGCAACAGTTAACATACACCACGCAGCCAGTGTGTTCCAGGCCTGAGCAGTTGGTATTCACAGTGTCCAATGTCCAATAAGGAGAAAATTAGCACTCATGTTGTGTAAAATTACACATAACATATTTCAAAATGTTGTTAATCATCTTTAAATCATAACGCCCACCTATCCAGAATGGTTTTCTTCCACTGAAGTCCCACATCCAGTCCAAGTTGACTTTAGAGAGAACACTTGCTAGGGTACCTTTATATCTGAAATGAAAAGAATATTTTTTTTTTAAAGGGAAGCGTATAAATAGAGCATATGAATACGATTTGTGTTGTCTGTGTTTGTGTGACAGACAACTAATCCGAAGCATGCATGTCCATCTCCCTGCCTCACAATTTCTCTCTAATCTTATCACCCTATAACTCACATAATCTGTTTGTGAGAACACAGAAAGTTTGACTTTACCTTTCCCTGCAGGCCTTGTTAGCTGTGCTCCATGTGACCTTGCTCTCAGTACTGAGGATGTAACAATGGCCATCATGAAAGGTCCAGCCCTGCGGACACACCTGAGCACTCACCATCTGTGTTTCAAGAGGAAATGTGCAGAAACGTTGGCATTAATAGGTGAACATAAAACCTTTTTGAAAATCATCTTAGAGATCCATCAACATTTTGTCAAAAGACTACACTTCAATTCTTATGGCGTACTATCCTAGATCCACTACTTTTCAGTCTTCATATGTCAGCATTTAGCATAAAACATAAGGACAATAGAGACTTTCATTACTATGCAGACGACACATGATTTTATATACAGTAGCAGTCAATTCGGATGATCTAAACCCCCTCTGCTCCCTTGAAAAGTATGACTGAAATTAATTTACAGATGACAGAAGTGTACTTTCCTCCATCTGGATTACAAAACAGAGATAATTGTTTTTAGTTCACAAGATTAAAAAAAAAATTTTTTTCCAACAACTGATGTTACTTTCTCAGCAAATTACTCCTGTCACACTCGAACACCTGAAGAATATTGCCAAGATTAGACCTTTCCTTTCTCCCACTGTTAAAAAAAAAAAAAAAGGTTGCACATGCTTTTATTGCAGGCGGATTTGCCCATATGTGTACCTCATCAGTTGGTGCCCAGGGTTTCCATGAGACACCATTGCAGTGAAGAAGCTGATTGGTGGTTTGGTTGAAATGCAGGAGTCCCATTAGTTCTGGCACACAGGGCTTTTGGATGGAGTTACCAACTGTAACCTATAGGGCCACAAAAATGTTCATGAAAATTAATCTAGAGCTGCTTCAAATAAAAGCCTGTTTTCACAATAATTAGAAAGGCAACAACACTTAAACAATCATTCTTTTTTTTCTTTTAATAATAATGAAAACCGCAAAGAACTGTTAGTGGCAACCACTACAGGAGTCTAATATGTTGTTGGTTAGTAAAGGCAAAACCAAACAAACCACCCCTTCCCAAAACACAATGGCTAATATGAATGAAAAATGGCCCTAAAAGATTGATGGGAAACTAAATAGAAATATTGTCTAATTATGAGGCTTAAGAGTTTAAAGACCCTGACAAAGAAGAATGTCTCTTTGTTGGCACAGCATCAAGCAAACTTTCCAAGAACAAGTGACATTTATGCTTACATGTCCTTTAGCCAGTCGAGTTTTTTGAGGTTTTGAGATCTTTCTTTGAGGTTCAGACTTTAACTTAGTGTGCACTCCAGTTGCCTGCTGCTGTGCTCCCCAGCTAACCACACGGATGTTTGCCTTTCTGTCCTTCCTGGATGGGGAGGTGTCATCTTCGACTTGCATTCGCATTATGCCATGATACTGGAATAATAGAGACAATGGAAATGAATCCTTTTGTGAATTTCAGAAATATCATCAGGTCGGTCTCAGCTGCTGCAACTTACTGTGTAAATTATATCTGTCCCATTTTGAAAAACTGATGAAGGTGCAATCTGAAACACAAAAGACACAGTATCAGGTTATAAACAATTGTAAAGCTTATGGCTAAAAGGAAAAAAGGAAGTTATTTTGGATAAAATCAAATCAAATGGAAATAGTAAGGCACTTACTGATTTTAAATTGTCCATAACTCTGACTTTCTTTTTTAGGAGACTTGTTCCTGATCTGGAGATGTTGTCTCCATGGGTCCAAATGACAGATTCTTTGCCAAGTGGAAGTTTTTCTAGCTTGATGGATCCATGCTGGGGGTATGTATATGATTGAATCTCTTTTCCTCCAAGAACAGGAGCCTCCTGATGCTGATTTAGCTTGCACTGCACTGTTTGAGTTGTAGGAGTCAGGTCAGTGTCTTAAGGCAAAAATGTATCCCCTGAGTTTTCAATTCCACCATATTGTTGAAAAAAGGCAATACTATAATTCTTTTTACCTCTTCCTGAGTCCCTCATGGTGAGTTGTGCCTTGTTGGCGTTGCCAATTACTGTAGATTCAGGAGAGACTAGCAGTACTTCAAACATCTTGTCAGCCTCCTCAAGTTCATCTTGAATGATCTCAGTTTGCCAGGTCCGCTTTGACACGCCTTCATGAAAAATTATAATATGTTGTATTGCACAGCATTTTAACTTTTAATAGTAAGAATTATGGACGACAATGAAACTCAGAATTTGTACTGTTTACAAAGTAAATGTTATGGTATGCATTTTTTTTTTTAAACAATTTTTTTGTAACAATGTTTAATAATATTTATTTTTTCTGAATACCAAATTTTAAACTTCAAGTAATGTAGGTTTACACCAGAGGTTTGCAACATTGTTGAGTACGAGTTTATTTTTATCACCAACCGCCACTGTTCTCTACTAATCTGCACATACCTGGGTCAAACTGAATGAGGGAGGAAGGGTTTATGAGGAAATCTTTTCCAGCTGTTGCAGTCACCTCCTTTACCTGCATAAAGAAACATGTAGCAGAAACACATCTTAAAATCTGTTGAATAATGTATTAAATAATTGAGCTATGATGAATCCATCAAAACTGCACTCCAAAGGTCTTCTTTGGAGTCCAGAGAAGCTTTATTAATTACTCTGAGTATTCATAAGATAAAATGAGGTAAATATACTTAGAAATTGAAAATGCATAACAGTTCATCAGTTTCAGTAACAAATGACTTGCAGACCTTGACAGTGACATAAGAGGACTCTGCCAAGTTCCCCTTTCGAATCATGTCCAGTGATATAATTCCCTGCTCCTCACATGCAGAGGACTCAGACTGTGACAGCTCCACACTAGACCATCTAAATTCAAGCCTGGAAAGACAGGGTCAAGTATGGTTTTGACTAAAATGTTAATTCAACATGTCATAAAAAATAAATGCCTTTTTTTTCTTACATGTGAGAGAGCCCAGTGTTGCCAAGAGGATCAGATACTCTGAACTCCAGGCTGTCTGAGAGAGACTCCCTGTCTGGACTGATGATATAGGCAATAGTTCTTTTGCTTAGCTCCATCTGAGAGAAGCGCTCTGGCACAAAACCACCTGAAAAGAGTAACGATACAAACTTTTTTTCTTCATTATAAGTTATAGTAAAGTGTACTGTAGATGTAAACAAAATTCTTCCCGACCTGTGATAGTGTTTTCTAGGTAACCAAAATAGGGTGGACGAACGATGCAGAATATCAGCTCCTCTTCTTTGCTGTCCCTGTTTTGAGCCTTCAGCTCTTGAGATGACAGAAAAATCCCATACCGACCGTCAGCTAAAAGTTCTGCTTTCCAAAGTGGGAGCAGCTTCACAACCTCAGGTGCAGACTTATCCAAAGGCTTGATCTGAAATTATACACAGCTTGGTGAAGTACAGGCATTGGTATTCATGAACATTACACAAAAGAAAGCAGTTTCCACTTATGAAATGATGTGGCATGGTTTATATAACATCTTAAGACCTGATGTTTGGGGTCTGTCAGCCAATTGAAAAGGAGAACAATTCAGCACTCTAAGTGCTCTGGAACTCACCTGTGAGTGTGACTTTTTCTTTGACATTACTAGGGCCCATATTGTGTTACTTGCTGTAGCAAACACTATGGATTCCTACTAGTCATGGATTTATCGCTGCCATTTTAGCTTTCTTACAACCACGTTTCCAAATAAGTTGGGTTGCTGTGTAAAATGCAAATAAAAAAAGACTGCAATAATTTGGAAATCATGTAAACCCGTATTTAATTGAAAATAGACAAAAGACAACATATCAAAGGTTGAAACTGAGAAATATTTCTATTTTATGAAAAATATTTGCTCATTAGCCAGCAACGAGTTTAAAACAAAGTTGGGACAGGGACAAGTTTACAATTGTGTTGCATGACGTCTTCTTTTAACAACACACTGTAAACGTCTGTGAACTGAGGAGACCACTCACTGGAGTTTGGAAAGTCAAATGTTTCCCATTCTTGCTTGATATAGATGTGTTTTTTATTTCATGATACGCCAAATGTTTTCAATATTGACAACATTAATAGTGACAGGTCTGAACTGCAGGCAGGCCAGTTGATAACCTAGACTCTTCTACTACAGAATCATGCTGTTTTAATATCTGCAGAGTGGGTTTTGGCCTCGTCTCTCTGAAAATAGCAAGGCCTTCCCTGAAAAAGAAAGAGTCTGCGTGGCAGCATATGCTGCTCGAAAACCTCAGCACCTATGCAGGCTCCCTTAACCATTCACCTACAAATGCAGGTGAGCTACAGCTCCCATAAAGCCAGGAAATCAGGCCAGCTTGGTGGCAACATTGCCCAAAATCAGAGCCACCAACCAATGCTCATGTCAAATGGATTCTCCTTACTCAGTGACACACCTGCTAAGAAACCAATCTGGTAATTGGCAGCTCTACTTTCAGTCACCAACTCCAGCGGCCATAGTCTTATATATTCCTGGGACAAGAGTGGGCCCAGTTTATCCCCCGGCTATTTAATTTTCTTCCTATTGGCTCACAGACCCCAGAGGGGAACTGTACATTAAGGGCTTGTTGTATTTTTAAGGATGCTAGGGGATTTGTGACAAAACTGCAAAGCTTGTATAACTTTCAAAACTAACCTTTTATCACCTACCTCAATAGTGAAGAACACAGGCTCCATATGTAACTGCCCATCCAGCAGGAAACCTCGATTAGTGCTGTCAAAGGCAGTGAAGGCAAACCGGTCGATATGTGATGGCCCCCCATCATGTCTATATATCACCTCCTTCTCCTTTATGTCTCTCTGAGTGAAGTTTGAACCAGTGGTCAGTGTGGTACCAGCTGAAACCAGTTTGCCATACTGTGGAGGCTGCAGGAGGACAAAGGTCAGGGCTCTGGGTGGAGTGTCGGGGTCAGACATGGACAGGCAGTCAGGACCCAAGATCATGGAAGAACCTTGGGGAATTATGAGACCTTTGTTGGAAGACAGAGATGGAAGGATGCGATCCACTATTTCCACCCCAATTTCGATGCTTCCACTTTGGCTAGTTTTGCCGTTACTCACAGAAAACCTGTCAAAAAATACAACAAGCTGGGTGTTAAGCTATTTGATCTGATGTTTTAATGTAAAACTAGTTTAGCAAGTAAAAGTTTTATTCAAAACATAATTGATAGATAGCTTTGGGCTGGATTGAGGATTATAGGTTAAAGCACGGTAGCACATAAAAGGTAGATATCTTTAGCTGAAGCTTAAATACTTCAAGTTACTTAGGATCCTGATTGTTTAGAAGTTGTAGATTAACTGGATTTATGGTGTAGGGATTTGTTTACTGGTCTGTCAAAAAATGTCAACTATGAGTAAAGATAGCAATAGTGAACCCCAGCTAAAGAACGTGTGCACCAACAGCTAAAACAAATGACAAAAAGCTTCTCAGTGGAAAGCATTGAAATGTCATTTTAAATATTGATCACATTGGAGGGAATCTGGAAATCCAAATTACCTAACGGTAGGAAGGGGAAAGAAGACTTAAATACTGGAGCAAATGCAAGCAGGGTAAAGGAGAAAATGTCTGAAAGTAAAAATCAGATGTGGAGTCGTCACAGAAAAGAGTGGCTGAGTGAGAGAAAAAGAGAGCCCATCTATAACAGAAGGGGGGAGAGAGGGAGAGAGAAAACCATTTAATCTTATCTCACAAAAAAGTAGTCATACTGGGTGTCAACCCAGTATGACTACTTTTATTAAATAGAACTTACAACTGTTCTGTGTTCTTCATATTGACAGGAATCAGTGAAAGACTATGTAGCTTGAAGATCATTCAGATTAGTCATTCTTTTTTTATACTTTACTGAGGGGAACATCTCACTATGCTTAGAAATCTACAAAGTATGCAGGCAAGTATGTGAACAATGCCATCTAAATTGTATTTTCTTGTTAAAAAATAAGATTTAGTAAGAAGTAATTCTGTCTTTGTCTAAAGACAGGTTCTTGGACTCACTGAAAGTTTTCTCTGGGTGTGCTGGCAAGGTTGTCATGTACATAAGCTACAATGTTCGCTGCTATGTCCATCTGACTGAAGGTGGAGATGACAAGCCCAGGATGTTTGACATATTCTATGTGTCCATGGGCAGGTGGGTTGGTGATGACATACAGAAGGTCCTCTGGCTCGTCCGTGCCATCTGTGGCTAACAGTGCATCTGTAGTGAGAACCACACGATTGCCTCGGGTGACCTTCACTGGCTTCACAAAGATATAAATGTTTCCTGAAAACAACAATTAAACATTTAAAGGTTACGTTCGCATTAAGACAAGTAATTAAGATTGGACAGGGTATAATTAAGATCAATATATATTGAATTATCAAAATATCAAGACCACCCTTGACTAATATGCTGTTGGTCCTTCATATGCCACCAAAAAAGCATGGACTTTACAAACTCTGTGTGGCCATAAAACGTCCGGCAGCAAAACCTTATTAGCATTTCTTTTAGATCCTGGAAGTTGCAGGTTCGATTAATTGTGAATCAGGCATGTTCCAACACATCCCCCAACAGCCTATCACCCATGCATTGTTCGTCCAAACTTTGGGAGTACTTTTGGTAGATATTCACCACTGCTGACCAGGAGCATCCCACTCCTGGTCCCACTCCAGTCATTGCTATTTTAGAGATCCTCTGATCCAGTCATCTGGCCAAAACGATTTGACCCTTGTCAAAGTGGCTCAGATCTTTACACCTGCCCATTTCCCCTGCATCCAACATCGTTTACGACATCTGACGTACCATCTAATATGTCTTAGACCTTGACATGCACCATTGTTACAAGATAATCCGTGTTATTTGCTTCATCTGTGAGTAGTAAAAAATGTTTTGGCTGAGCAGGGAAAATGTTGGTCATCTAACCCGGCAGTCATGAGGATATCACAAGCAGGCAATTTCATCCAAAGCCACAGTAAGTCTAATAGAGAACTTAAGACCAAATTCCAGTACCTTTT
This sequence comes from Brachyistius frenatus, assembly GCF_029030835.1. Classification (NCBI taxonomy): domain Eukaryota; kingdom Metazoa; phylum Chordata; class Actinopteri; family Embiotocidae; genus Brachyistius; species Brachyistius frenatus. The sequence goes on along the minus strand of NW_027210847.1, from coordinate 237,132 downwards.
TCTAGATCTTTCACAGATATCTGAAAGTGCTGTGGGGGTGATCGATTCTTTCCGTCCAGCAAGTGGAAGACAAAAAAGTCCTGTGTTTTAGCCCGGAGGCCTGTATGCATGTAGCGCAGAAGGTTCATGTCCACCATTTCCTGAGTGCAGTTTCTCCCAGGGGCAAGTGTCACCCACTCCTGACCTTCCTGAGACAGGATTAGTCACAGTTAGTAGCACACCACCTTCTTGTACCAACCCAGTGTCTACAGTGAGAGTTCACTCAGTAAAGTTTTGACAGTTGTCTCCTTAAGTAAAGAAAACCCAGACACAGACACTCAGAGGCAAAGAGAAAGTTAAGGTTTGGTTAAGGCATAAAAACAACTTGTTTAGGTTTAGGTAAAGAACACGTTTTGGATTAAAATATGTACTTTTTGAAGATTAGTGATCCTTTGTCATCATGCTTAATACAATAAACAGGTGGTTAAGGTAACGACACAGTCATGGTTAAAAGAAACAATGCTGACAGGAAACAAACAGCTGTCTTCTGTGTTCAAATCCAGTGGGTTTTTTTGTCATCCAAGATGTGTGAACGTGTGTGAGTGTGTGTTTGAATGGGTGAATAGGAAACAGTGTTAAGTGCTATAAGACCGCTTTGGTGACCAAACACTATACATGTGCAAACCATTTACCATGGTATAAAGAAAATGGGGTATCACTTTAAAACTTTGTCGCACTGCACCAACCTTAAACTGAAGTAATCCTTCAGTTGGAACGATCTCAAACATGTACATGACCTGAGAAGCAGGGGTGTCACTGTCCTGTGCAAATAGGGTAACACCAGATATAAGCCGGGCTTCTCCTGGTTCCACCTCAAGTCCATTGTTCCTAAAGTCCACAAGATTGACAAAAGGTTTACTTTTCTTTCCCACAATCAGTCATATGATAAATTACTTTTAACAGGAACTCTGTTGAAGATGTTCATCTAACCTGATGACACATGGCTCCTCATCATTCACTGGCAGCACTTTAACCATCACCTGTCTGTAGAGTAGGTGTTTCCCATCAGTCATTTGGATGGTAAAACTGTCCTCCATATTCTCAGAGTCATCGTGCATGTACATCAGGTCAATAATACCTGTTGGACAATGATGATACAGATTTATTAAAGCAGTGGTCATAGCTCATTTTAAATTAAAGATGCATAGAATTTAACTCAAGAATTTAACTTCTTATTGAGGAAAAGTCTCGTTTTAAAAACCAGTGTCTTGTTGTCTTGTCTGGTTTTGTAGTTTGGCCAATTTCACCATTGCTATTTTACACATCAATTCAACTGCTGAGTAATCAGACTGTTAGGTGCTCTAAGTTTTCAATTTAATAACTTTATCGAAACTGTGCTTATTTGAAAGTTATACACCTAGGGTGTCTTTTAGATTGTCAAACTGCTAAACCTTATAATTAAGCACAGTATTATGCAGTTGAACTAAAAAGTAGACCTGCACAATACAGCTAAAGCTGGATGAATTTTAGCCGAACTGAGCGAAAACAATGGAAGCAGGGGGAAACAGCTTGCCTGACTCTAAATGTCAAAAATATGCCCACTAGAGCCTCTAAAAGTTACAAAACTAATTTTACAGAATAAAAATTACAGGTTGTATGTGTTCAGGACAGCTGTACATTTGAACTAATTTCTGATCAACAACATCCGAGTGCAGGGACCATGTGCAGCTTCGATCTTGTCATTGTTGTGAGGTTATTATACCTTTGCAGACACCCTCACTAAACCCTGTGATCACCAAGTGGCAAAATGTATTACGTACACATAATTTGCACAATCGGATATGGAGTTGTTTGCTAAGAAATAGCTGGCATATGTATCTCCTAAAACCACACATTGTTGTTTTGATATTTATGTGCCAGGTGTTATTTAGTGAGCATTGCAGATTTAGGAAGGTGTATTTTAGAACTTTGGGCTGACTCACAGTAAGGGCTGGTCTACGATCTCTCAGAAATAGTTTTAATACATGATGTCCAACCTTGGCGGAAATGTATAGCCGCTGGATTCAGAAAACCAGCTGTGTAACTTCAGTCAGTTACGTGGCATTTGGCTGACAAATGGTGAAACTTTGATCACAGTCATTTAACCACTCAGTCAGTGACAGGCATTCACATTTATAGGACTGGCCCAACTTGCAGTCCAGCCAAAAACAGTGTAGGTCAAACAACAAAGTATAACCAATTTAAAGTAATATGTATATATCTTTTTTTTTACAACTTCAGTCATGATGGAAATGAGGCTTTAGCAATGAATGTAAAAAGTACCATCTGTAAGATCTGTCATGGTAAAGTCCACCACTCGGGATGGAGAATTGGCTTTTTGTCTTTTGTTGCCTCTGTGGTTGACAATGCTGCCATGTTGAGGAAGTTTGTCTATGCTGAAAAGCAGGACATTCTTGGGAACATCCAGGTCCGTTGCATGCAACACCGACAAGTCCAGCTGCTTCATTTCTCCTTCTTGTACCTCATCACACAGGGAAGTCAGTCAATATTCTGAGAAGTAAATCTGAGGGAAATGTCTCATGATTATGGTCTTCAGTCATGAGACACTGATCATAAAAACTTACTGTGATATTATGAGCCACAAACTCTGGGATCTCATCATTTGTTGGGCTAATAAGGATATAGAAGGGGATGTGGGCAGATCTGTGTTTGCCATCTGAGGCACAGAGCATGAACTGGTCAGTTGTGGGTTCCATCCGTTGGTGTCTGGACTGTACATAGTTAACATGTCCTTCAATGATGTCTTTGTATGAAAAAGAATCTGGGGAAAAGGAGGTTACACCAAACAAACACATATTATTTTTTATTTCACCTTGTTTTTTGATCATGTATATCATGATGCTTACCTATGCTTATGCCTGTGTTACTTTTTTCAAAGCCAGGACTGGGAAGGACATTTTCAATGTAGCCGAACTGGGGTGGAGAAATCAGACTGACCACCAGCTCATCCACGACTGTGTCCATGTCAGAAGCTTTCAAATGTGATACAGTAATTGGGGCAGTCCCACCTTCATCCACCATAAAGATGTATCCTACAAACACAATGATAAACCACATAGCAGATCAAATTTAGTATTTTACAGCTCCAAATATTTGTTATGATCCAAATAGAAAATGTCAAAAATCGACAACAACAAAAAAACTTGTAATTTCTTTTCACTCTTTTAATTAGTAAATTCAGTTCAAAGATGGTTGGATTGAAAAGGGCCCACCTGTTGCTAGTGAAGGTGGCTGGCTGTTGACAGGAAACACTGTGATCTGGAGGTCGTACACGGGGAGACTTTCCTGTAGTCGAGCCTTGTCTCTGGTCCTGATGGGACTGCAGCATAAAGCGGAGGTCTCTGTCTCCCCATCAGAAATTATAAAAGTGATTGTGTCATGGCGAGGCGTGAGTCCAATTTCCAGTCCTAAAACCACAATCATAAAATTCACTTTTAGAGACAGCCCTTACAGTATTTTATTGTATGACATTTGTGATGTAAAGGAAGCTTACTTTATATGCACGGCCGAATTAAATGACTAGGGATCCTTGACACAATTAATTAATAGCATACATAATATAGCCAAGACATACATATACGGTGGTATAATATACAAACACAATTCTGATCTCAAAACTATATTTTGACTAAATTTCAAGCAAAAGTATTAGATTCGCAATCAAAAAGGCTTGTTTCAAATTTAAAAAAAAAAAAAAACCTCTTTGTGAGCTACTTCGTTATCAAAATTCTCATGCCTTTGACCAAACCAATAAATTAGTAAGATAGGGGTGGGCGATATGTCTGATAAGTTTCTTCGCTTGATCAAAATCAGAACCTGAGTTACACCCGCTTTTGCTAGCAGTGGTCCATGTGTGTCAGTAATTCTTTACACACTTGAAACTTGACCAGAGAGCGTACGTCAAAGTTTGTGACAAACTCTGGAAATTGGCAACAAAGACCCTTGAAATGCTTCAGGAAGCCCATGGAAGCCCATGGAAATGAAGCAATGAGTTTTTGAGTGATATTTTTCAGTCCGCAGGACAGTTTTACACTTCACCTCAGTCCATCTTAAATGATCTCAGGCCCAGAGAAGGCTGCAGTGTATCTGAATCATGTTTATATATGGTTTCGTCTTTGCATGGTAGAGTTTTAACCTGCATTTGTGGCTGCAGTTATGAACTGTGCTCAAAGACAATGTTTTGGTCAAGTTTTTCTTTGCCCAGAAAATGTTTTCCACTACAGAATTGTTTGTTTTTAATGCAGTGCCACCTGAGGGCCAGAAGCTCACGACCATCCAATAATGTTTTTTTGGCCTTGTCCCGTTCAAAGAGAGATTTATCCACATCCTGTGAATCGCTTAATGATTTTATGGACTGTAGATGATGAAATCCATAAATTATACATTATACGCAGTCTTTCAGTGTCAAACCTCTCCCCATCTTCACTGTCAAGTCAATGTTACTTGCCAATCAACCTAATTAATTGTGGCTTACGCAACTTTACTAGTTTTTTGTTACCCCTTTCCCAACTTTTTTGAGACAGGTTGCTGCCATCAAATTCAAAATGAGTAGAGTCTAGTCTATTTTCAATTAAATATGAGTTTACGTGATTTGGAAATCATTGCATTGTTTTTATTTACATTTTACATAGCGTCCCAACTGTTTTGGAAATGGGGTTGTATTACAAATTGCACTTTTAATTATAGACAAAAACTAATTATTTTACATTTCATGTCAATCTGTGATTTTAGACGCAGTTATGCACAGTGACTATGGACAGCTTGTTAGTTTGCCAACTTATTTAGTTTGTTGTTTCTTAAATTAACAAAATGTTATTTGCACTAGGCAATATCTGATCAAAGAAAATGTACATTACTTTCAACAAAGCATGTGGGTTTTGACTTTGATATTTTGTACAGTACTGCAATTTCAGTTTCTAGTTTATACTGGGACTGGTCTTGACAATATCAGATTGTGAGGAATATACAGCCCATTATTATTTGCCTTAACAAAGAACTGTGTTGACAAAACTGGTTGTCAGTGGAACATAATGACTTCTTATATTGGTCAATTCTACAGCTATTGTCATCAATCCAACAGCTTTATAACATAATAACAGCTTTATAATATATGCAAGTGTGAATCACATGGACTGCACTTAATCCTAATAAATATTTGGATCTTGGCCTACCTTCAGCCGTCTACCTGTGTGTTTGTAGCTGATGATCCCTGCAATGATGTCTGCCTGGATAAAGTGATCAACCACAACACCATTTCGCTGCACCACACCATGAAATGGCTGCCGAGCAATGAGGAAGGCCAAGCTGCTGTTGTCGCTGTCAACATCAGTAGCAAATATATACTCTGCTGTGATGACAATTTCCTGTCCCTCTGCACAGCTGAGAAATGGTTTCAAACCAGCAACCACCACTGGGACCTCATCATTAATGGGCGTTACCTGAAAGTAACAAGCAGGTCAGAGACAGAGTGTAAAGCTCTGTAAATTCTTTATTATATATTCTTAGTTATTTTCTCAAATGACAGCAATTACCTTCACTTGTAGGATAAAACTGACTGAATTGGTGCCATCTGTTGCAGTGAATTTAATGTTGTCATCTGTAGTTTCTGAGCTGTCGTGATTGTACCTGCATGAACACATAAATAAAGATTTGGCGAGTCAGAATAAAATGATCAACATTTGCACAGTGAAATTCAGTTAAATATATTGAAATAATCAACCTGTTCTAAAACAGCTTAACTCACTTACCTTGTAACCTCAAGAGATTGCTTTCACGAGGGAGTACTAAACAAGTCGAAGCATACTAAATGATGTTCTTATTCAAGCTGACTGTGGGGACTGTATGGAGTTTTGATTTGTTGGATCCTCACTCAGCTTTTTGAACTAAGGAGTGAATTTATCATTTGAATGTATCTTTTCACTTTTACACATTGCCATTGATTTTAAAATTCAAACAGTTGTTTTACATTTTACACTGATGCAAGTCTGTAGGAATATCCAGACACGCAAGAGTTGCTATTACAGACGGACACCTTTTCCCTATGTTTATCCAAGAGGATTACATGTTCCTGTGAAATTGGATTGGGATATGGCATCATTGTGTTTCTGGACTTGCATATGTTTTGTCAATGTTTTCTTTACTACCGTCTGCTGGATTTAGATGTATGGCATTCAGCAAATGTTGTAAAGTGTTCAAAGCAGCTAAAGCATGTGGTTCATGTGACTTATTTATAACAAATGTTGAAATATACTATTTCAATTTAGTAAATATGTCAGAAAGGTTGCTTTTAGTTTATGAGCTTTAATTTTGAAGTGCAAGCAAGTAAACTGTGCAGTTTTGTCATAACTTGTGTGATGTTTTGAGAGAAGTCAGGTTTGTTTACCTTTGTCCTTTGCAAGACTGCAGCATATGGCCAAGTAAAGTGCTTGAATGTTTAGTTTGAATGACACCTGTTTTGGTCACCATTTGAAGATTCCAGAACACAATATTTTCCTGCAGAGTAAGATTTGTAAGACTTTGAATTCAAGGAAGCTGAAAGCTAACACTAGATACAAAGACAAGGGAAGGCAAAAGCTGTGTCTGGTTCCCTTAAGCCTTCTCCCATCATTGTCTGCCCTGTTGAAGGGCACAGCATTTGGAGGCTCTGCTGAGATGTGTGCAGCATGGTTCAGCTTCAGATAAATGTTTCCAGCCATCACAACAGCAGGTGGCTAAATGGTGATTCTGACAATTTAAGGACAGAGTGCAGGAAATCTGAGGTATTCATACATACTCGGAGAGCTTCTACCAAGCCCAAAATGATAAAAGGTACCAGGTCACACCATTAATCCCGACACTCAGCAAGAAAGATTGTGTAGCAGACTTTCACCTACCCATCAGATATCATAGCTTATATAAGCTGTGATGGAAAAAATTACTTGGTCATTTACAAAGTATTTATTGAGGAAAATGATCTAATACTACACATTTGCTAATGGTTAAAGTATGTGAGCCTGTGCTTTCAGTATTTGGTGTGATCTCTTTGTGCAGTAATAACGGCAACAAAACATTTCTGGTAACTTTTGATAAGTACACCATATCAGCTTGGAGGAATTTTATCCCATAGACTCATGTGCTTTCGATTGTTGTCTTGCTCTATGACCAATTTTCTATTGAGATCAGGTTCACTGAACACTGAATTACGTGTATAGTTCAGAATTCAATGTTCCATCAAGGATGCCAATCCATCCTTGCCCAGATGCAACAAAACAGGCTCAAACCATGATAATACCACCACCCTGCTTCACAGAAAGAATAGGGTTCTCATGCTGGAATGCAGCGTTTTCATTTTTCTAAACAGTAAGCTTCTCATTTAAACGAAAAAGTTATATTTTTGTCACATCTGTTCATAGAACATAAAGGGATAATGCAGGATTTCTGACCTAACTTTAAGGCTTTTCAGGTCTTGCAGAGTGAAGGTCTGGCCTGGTTTTAGTGGGAGGCCACCGTGCTGCAGAGCCCCATGCTGTGGATCTCTCTGAAGCTCCACCTGCAGGGTTTCTTCCACAGAATCCACATCTGACAGCAGCAAGTGTTTGGGGCTGAGCCAGCAGTCCCCTCCCTCATCTACAGTCAGAGGGTTAGTAATAACCTGAAACAAAATGGATCCACACTTTTTCTTTATATCCACACATAATAAATGGGATAAAATTGACTATTTTCTTTCCTACCTGTGGTGGCTGGTTGTCCACTGGCACCACAGTTATGTTAAAGCAGATGCCAGGGACTGTTTTACCCAGGTGGTTGGATACAGAAAGATAAAAGTGTATATACTGGGGGTAAGGGCCAATGTCCATGATTGGAGGCATGTAGGCTACTTTCATGAAGTTAACTGCATGCTAGAAACCACAAAACAGAAAAAAACAACTGTATGAGTTTTGATTGAGCAACACATGTTCTTATAAAACACTTAACTATGAAATAATAATAATAATAATAATAAAAAAAAAAAAAGCTTTACAGTACCTGTGTGAAGAGCCTCAGTACTGGTGCATTGGAGTCTTTGGTGAATTTGGGTATACTATCAACCAGGAACAACCTCCCTGCATCTGTATTGCTGCTTATTACGATAAAAACACATTTAATACAGAAAGTTTTCCGATAGTGTGTTTTCTTAAGAAACAGATGTACAAACCTGTGAAGCCCTGTATAGACAAGTGGAGTAGTAACAGTGTATGTCAGCTCACTGTCTGGTGATTCCTGGTCAACAAAGTGAAGCTGCTCCCGTGTTATATGGACTACTTCTGTTTCTTTAACCACAAGACACCGTGTGGAACCAGGAACCTCTTTAGGTGGTTGGTCTGAAACAGGTTCTATGTGCACCATCACCACCTGAAGACAACATAGCAGATCATTGAATCAGATATTAAGTTAAAACCTGTACAGAATTTCTTTGCAAAGTATCTGTGTCTGTTAAATCTGCACGTTCTTGATACAATCTCAAGTTTTTGTATGTCAAAGTGGGCTGGATTCTTGGACATGGATTAAGCCAAATCAAAGACCAAGGATGCTTTTACATAAAAAATGTTCAATGACTTTACCCAATGTGCTAGCAACATCGCTCTGTGTCATTCTGTCTGTCAACAATTTTGGTCCAGACTAAATTATCTCTAAAATAATTCAAAGGGTTGATGAAACAACACTGATTGGAGGCATGTAATATAAATGTAAATACTACTTTAATTATATAAATGTGGTGGCGGGGTGTGGTTAGCTCAGCTGCAGAGGGTGGAGAGTGGAGGGAGTGGCTCAGTGAACGGTGCCTGGAGAAAGATAAGGGTCCCAGCTGAACTAAATCAGGATGATTTGTCTCTCCTATATAAGTGAGCAGGACCTGGGGCGGATCTCTTTATAAAAAGCAGTAAATTGTATGGTTTTTATTAGTAGTAGATGTTACAATTAGACTATTAAAATGTGGTGCAAGCATTGTAAAAACACCAACATTATATCACTATTGAATCAACATTCACAAAAAAGATTTTGAAAATGAGCATATTTTTGCAGTATTTCAAAGACCAGCATTAAATTAACTTTATACAAAAATGTAATAAGTGCAATTGATATTTTGTTTGTAGTGTAATTACCTCATTTGCTGTTTTTCAGTTATTTGTTTTTGTTCAGTGAGAGAAGGGTTGGGTATTTTCGGTTGTTTGTTTGAATCCCAAAAAACTCAGATCTCAGAAAACAAAGTGCAAATAAAATTGGATCCTTTAAGTTCCTCGGATTTTGTTCCTACCGCCCACTGACAGGTCTCATTTTGCCTCAATTTCAAACAATACACTTGGCAATCAACATACTTTCACAATTAAAAAAAAAAAAGGCAAAAAGACAGCCAAAGGGCCGGATGTGACCCGCGGGACGTACAATGCCCAGGCCTGTTTTAGACTGTTCGAAAAATCTAAATCCCTGTATAGTCCACTATATAGCGCGTCAGCCATTTTGTAGTGCTGTTCGAAATCTCAACGATAAATTTAATTCACTATTTAGTTCACTATACAGTTCTGCCACTGGCAGCACCGCTACGTTATAACTAGATTGGCTACAACTTTATATAATTTGTAAGAAGCGAAATTACAATAGTGACACAAGCACTAGAGGAACATTGATAGACCAATGACGATGTGGCAAAATTGATTTAAGCTACCTGAGAAAGGGAGCAGCGTTTCTCTGGGAGGTGGTTTGTCTTGGCAGTTGGATGGAATACACAGCTGAGCCAATCACAGTGACCCATGACGAAAACAGGTAAACAAATGAAGACACAGCTTATCCACAACATCATGTTGTTGTCTGGATGGGCTGAGCAGCACAATTTGAACACATAACACCACAAATCTATGCCCTCATTTTAGCCTGAGGTAATTTATAGAAATATTAATAACACTATTTTAGAGTTGTGTTTCTGCTACCCACTTGAGGCTCTGATAGGTTGGGTGGATCATGAAAATCAGAAAGGACCACCTCAAAAGAATCATCGAACACCTCGTTCCCAAGGTGTCGATAGTATACCATGGACTGAGACAGGTCCTTTTGCAGAAAGTGGCTGACAGGATAACCTGGAATAAAATTAAGAATATGGTTAAAACATTAACATAAATGCAATTTATGTTAAAATCGATAAAAAATTAAGTCCATTGTCCTGACCTGTCAGCCCTGGACCGGGGATTTTCATAACCTCTCCTGCGTTTGGAGGGCGGGTGATGTTAAAGAGGATGTAGTCATCACTGGAGTCCATGTCTGAAGCCTGGAGTGTGGTGCCTCTTAGCAGTGCCATCTTCCCCTGAGAGATCTCCAGCAGCATGTTAATGATGAGAAAAGGAGGACTGTCATCCTTCGGAAGGATTTTGACAGGGAACTTGTGTCGGGTCTGATGGTGGCCGTCTCTGATGCGGAAGATTATGAAGTCCTTGGTGGAGTCGCTGTTGTCATGGTGATATCGGACCGTGCCCACTCTGATGTCATTGACAGTAAATATGAAGCCCTTTCCACCTAGAATGTACATCAAACAATCAAATAAAAATAGATATACAATTTTAAAAAGTCATATTTGATTACAGGACAGTTACATGGTAGTGGTCTCTAATTTAGATTTTGCACCAATGATGAGTAATGTTGGGAACCAAAGCTCTTCTCTCACTGAGAAGATAGTAGCGTTCCAGCAGCCTCTATACAACACTATAAACAAAATGTATAGACAACACTTGTTTTGCTATCATTTTTCATTTTAAGAGTGCATGCGACTGGAATGCCGACTACAGCAATGTCCACCCGAGCGGTTGCCCATTTATTCAATAATCATTTTACTACCATAAATCCTCTGCATACTCATTTTAAAGAATTAGGAAGTATGTCCAACCACACACACCCAGGCCCAACTCGTCCAGTTGTGAGTGGGCAAATTTTCACCCTTGATGGTGTCTGGCACTTTGGAAAAGTGTTCTCCTCACGGATTGATCATAATTTACACTACACAGATGGCAGACAGCGCAAATTGCTTTGTATGGGCAACGGTATGCTGATGTGAACCTTGTGAACAGAGTGGCCCATGGTGGCGGTGAGGTTATGGCAAGAGCAGGCATAAGCTACAGACAACAAACAGAGGTGCATTTTATTGATGTCCATTTGAATGCACAGACATATTGTGATGAGATCCTGAGGCACATATTATTCATTGAGTATGTTTTGATAATTGGATAATTGTTGCTCCCACCTTTATGTCTGCTTGGCCAGTAATCAATGCTGATGGAAAACCGCTGGACCATTGCATAAACCTGGCAGCTGGAATTGGGACAAATGCTGGCTCATGGCTGATTTGACACTCTTATAGGGAGTTATTACCCCAATCTGCTGGGCCACTTTGCAATCTAGTTTTTTTGTCCGGTGGCCCAGTGGACATCTGTCATCTTGTTACATAGGATAACCGTTCTCCCAATCATGTTGCTCCTGCTCCCTGGAGATGTGCAGCACAGACAGTGGTTGCAGTGATTTTCACTACAGTATCATGGCTATTTTTAATGCAGTGCCACCTGAGTGCCCTAAGATCACACCCATACAATATTGGTTTTCAGCCTTTTCTCTTCTCTACAGAGATTTCTACCGATTCTTTGAATCTTTTTATGTTGTTATGTGCCCTAGATAATGATAACCATTCTCACTCACATTCACACCTATGGCCAAGCATTTCTTTGGACTGTGGGGGGAGCCAGAGCACCAGGGGAAAACCCATGCCTCATGTCTCCTTACCATGCTTCTTCTGTGGAGCAGTTTGTCCTTGACAGAGCAGGTTTATATTAATGTGAATACTACAACACTCCCAATACGCTAAGAGACTTCTCCTGATTTGGACTCCTCAGCTTTCTATGCCAGCACTGTTATGTTCCCTAAATTTAAACTGTGCGTGTTTCATTGAGTTCGAATGACAGAGATAACCAGATTTATCTGGTTATCTCTGTCATTCGAACTTCTAAGTAGCGAGGTGTAACTTTGTTTGTGTTTGTAGATAGTGGTTGTGTCAGTACCTCTGACAGTCAGCCGTCCATGCTGCAGACCATCCACAACGATGATGCGAACAGCATTCAGGTTGTCATTATCTACAATCTGGAGCTGCTCCCAGGTTATTGGACGAGACTGACCCTCTAACAGGCTGAGACCTACAAAACAGAATGTTCTTAGAAAAAGTAGTATTTCACAAAGTAAACACTATACCGTAATTCATTATGGAGAATACCAAAAAAATCTGATATTCCGAAGCTGTAATGTTTGAGCATCCAGCTCCATGTGTTTAGAGAACAACTGACTGCGTTTACAAGGCTTTACATGAGAATGAGTTCCTGTGTCTTCCTCTTTGGTGGAAGCCAGTTTTTAGTTTTATGCAGCAGTTTTTTTGTTTCCTCATGTTTAACCACTGAAAGCCTGGTGTATTAATGTTTAAATGCCAGGTAAAGAGTTACCAATGCTTTGATATATGTAGGCATACACACAAAGTAGCATTCATTGGCATTCATTTGAGTTGTGCTTTTAGTTAACTGACGAATTTATGTCAAGTATTCATTTTCTAGTCATTAACTCTGCTTTGGTGTCCACCATCTCCTTAGATAAACATGACTCCTTAGCTGCTAAATGTTTGACTTTCTTCCCTACCTTGTTGGTAACTTGAACTGTCTGCTGTTTGGTGTTAGGTAGGGGTCTACAATTACATTTCATACTATAAACAGCTGTCTGCTGCTAATGTGAAAAGGCTGATGTCTGAAGTTTTGTATAATCAGCTTAAATGCATTTGCAATGCCAACATACCCATGTTCCAGGACACTCTGGGCGCATTTGTGTCTGTATTTCTTACAGACATGTGAACAGTCATTGGGGGGCTCTTCTCAAAGAAAAAATCATGTACCTCAAATTCCACCTGTGTAGAAAAATGTTTTTCAGATACCAGTAATAACACAAAATGTATTGTTTTATATATTTAAAATCAAGAGAAAATACCCCATTAAGGGACATGGTACCTCATAATTCCTACGTTGGGTATGTGAGGAATTTGGTGGTTGATACCCAATGAGCATGTTATTGAGATCAAGCCATGTAAAAGAGGAGACTGGGCGAGTGTGATCAGACAGATGGGCAATGAAGCCATCCACAGGAGGTTTGGTGATGTTAAAAACCAAAAGCTGTTGGGGAGTTTCTTCATCTTCAGCATTTAGTGTAGCAGTGGAGAGTGGAGTGAGGATGAACTGGTCAACTTCCAGGATAAACATGGACATGAAGGACATTTTGGGAGGCTGGTTGGGCATTGCACCAACTATCCGCACTGGAATCCAGGCCTGTTCAGACTACAACACAGTATAAAGATAAAAAATCAGATCTGTACTTTTTGCTGTACAAACATTTTACTTTCTAACACTGCAGACATGTGAAATCTCACACATTGTGCAGCCACTGGGTACATTGTTAAATCAAAAAACTGATAAATATCTGATAACAGGTAAATGTTGATCCATCACATTGGAATATCTGTATTTTATACCCCAGGTTGACAAATACATTTATGGTAAATAATTGGGCTGCCAAATTACCTGGTATATACTACCACTCCTGGTGTCCTTAAGGTTGAGTGTGATTGCGATGTAGTCTGCATCTGGAGATGGAGGGTCTCTGTGCTGATACCTTAGCCCCAACATCAGGAAGTCGTCACAGGAAATTTTCATGAACGTCACTAGCTTCAGACCCTTCAGGCAATCTTCAGATTTACACATAGCTCTGGCTTTATTATCTGAATAATGACACAACCATGCAGAGATAACCATATTTTAACATACTTAGTGTACAATCTGGATAATGCCACATACACCTATCTTACAAGGAGAAATCAAATTGTTGTTGCTGCAAGTGTTAAATCAAACGCTCTTTCAAGTTTGAATTGGGTGCCACAGGAGTTTATTCTTAGTCAATTAACATTAACATTATTTCAAATAACATGATTGTACCCAATCTGTACTTCAACCAGGATTGAAATGCAGATGACACATTTTTATAAGCCTCTAATTTTACTATAGCCCCATCTCTTACTCATCTTCAGGCTGCTTTTGATGCTTTCCTTATATCATACACTTGTATTCCTGGTAACTATATTATTAAAGGTTTGTTCTAAATTGTACCCAGATCATACTTGCTATTTGGAAATTTGTCTTTGCAAAAGACTGTCACTCAAGATACATATGTAATATTTACCCTAAAACTGAAAATATAACCCTCTTCCCTTCTGTCTGTTTTTCTAAACTGTAAAACTTTTGCTTTGTCAACTTTTATGTTTGCACTTGATTATGGAAACCTTTTGTACGATCATGCTGCCCCATCATTATTTACTACTGCACAGAATGTGATGCTTCATCATAATGCAAATTTTCTACTCATCATTGCCCTGCATGTAACAAATCTGGATGGACTGCCCAATATCCCAAACGTATCAACAAACCTTGGCTTAACTAGATTGGGTGTGACAAATAACAACTCCCTTGTTCATCTGTCTACTGCAAAGTTAGGGGCTGTAGGACAAATGTGGGTTGTTCAACTTGCCAACTTTGAGTGGCACTATCAAGTATCGCCCTGGGAAGAACCACACTAATCAGTCCCTCCAGGAAATCTTGCGATCGCAATAACTGACGCAAATTAAAGCAATTTGGGGGAGCTTGTGATTTTTTTTTCTTTTTTTCTGCAAAAAAAGTGGTAGCATCAAAAAAAAGACACTGTGGGAGAAATTCTTACCCTAATGAATGTGAGCTAGTGGCGCTGACAATGAAGGACTGAAAGAAAAATGTTGATTGCACAAATAGTTGGGAGTGTCATCTTCCTGCAAGAGTGTATTTACTGTCTGACCCTATGTGTTGTGACCTTTGTTTCCCCAGACCTCCTTTCCTCATGTGTTCTGTCATTCCCAGGTGTATTTGTTGTGTTTGGCCATGTGCTTGTGTTTTGTTCCGTGTCCTCCTCTGCCCGCCTCCAGTCACCTCCCATGGTCACGCCACTCATCAGTCCGAGCAGCTGCCACCAATCCTGCTGATCACCACCCTAGACTATATCAACCCTGGTCCTGCAGTCCTTAGGTGTCGGTCCATACTCTCAGTATCGAGTCTGCTGCCCTCTGGTGTCGGACCTCGGGAAACCACGCTAGTGGATCCAGTCTGCTGTCCTCTTGTGTCGGACCTTGGGAAACCATGCAAATGATCCAGTCTGCTGCCCTCTTGTGTCGAACCTCGGGAACTCACAAGTCACTCCAGTCTGCTGCCTGACTGCCTGCCATACCACACCACATGACATTTACATGATCTAAAAGTTGTGATAGTCACACAAAGAATCTACAAACTAAATTTGTGTTTTATACAACCACTGACAGATATTATATGTAAATGTTACTACAACTTAGGAATCACTTAAAGGGGAAAAATACCTTTCCATCTTTTCACAGTGATTAACCAGCTATTAGTGAAGCATGTTGTATTTCTGTTTACTTGTTTTTGTATTAGTAAGGATGTCTCCAATTCACTTTTAAATAAACTCCGTATTTAGGATTTACAATTGGATATAAGGGGTTACCAAGTTGTTGACGCAGATGGATGAAGCTCTCTGGATCGTCCCCCCTCTTGGCAGCTTTCTCTGGTTCTCCAGTGACGAGTTTGCCATGGGCCGGCAGTTGGGTGTCATGGCCATTGAGGTGGATGCTACATTCCAGACTAGACCTCCTCTCATAGTGGAAAGACACCACATTACCATCTACAGCATCAGAGAGGCCATAGAAGTCAGGTATCTCCAGGGATTTGGGCCCCAGTTTAATAATACTGCATTCAGGTTCCATAATGTCCACATGTAGAGAAAACACCTCCATGTATGTTTCTATCTCTGTGAACCTAGTCAAAAAACACAAGATAATAACCCAAGAGATCAATGGACTCTTTACAAAATAAATTGTAAACTCACATTTTACCACATTTTTGTGTCTGTTAAATATATTTTAAGTATACAATAAGATAAAAAAAAAAAAAAAAACGAAATACAACCTTGGGCCCAAAAACTTGGGAGGCTGTGTAAAATGTGAATAAAAACAGAATGCAGTGATTTGCAAATCATGTATACCCATATATAGCTAATTGAAAATAGAAAGACAACATATTACCAACATGTCAAAAAATATATGCTCATTTGGAATTTACCTGTTGTATTTTCTGTTGCATGATGCGCCAAATGTTTTCAATATATGTCAAGTCTGGACTGACGTGTATGAACGTTTTAGTCTTATCATTTCACCTGCAGTCCCGGAGGTGTCAAACGGACTGAGGAGCAAATAAGAAATAAATATAAAATCATAATTCAAGGTGAGAAGTAGGCAACAAGTGCAATGCTTTAGAGCATCAATCAGTTCCTGCTGTAGGATGATATCAGTAAAAAAAAGAGTGAAATTAATCTATACCTCATAAAAATCACTTGGGAAAGACAGAGGTTTGTCAGTCTCTGAACACCTGTTGTAGGTGTATGCTGTTGTAAAATAAGCTGAATGCAGTTTGGCTTTGTTTTGCTGAAATAAGCAAGGCCTTCCCTGAAAAAGATGTTGTCTGAGTGGCAACATATGCTGCATATGCATAATTTCGAAATTTCTCCATTTGATATGTTGTCGTTTCTCTATTGTCAATTAAATGTGGGTTTACATGATTTGTAAATCATCCCATTGTGTTTTTATTTACATTTTACACAGCATCCCAACTTTTAGGGAATTAGAGTTGTGTTATCCAAAATCACTTGTAGTGATACACAGTTAAACAAAAAAATGTCTTACTTATCCTGGTGTTGTACCTGTATAGGCGAAACTTGACAGTGTCTTTCTTTAAAAATGGACAGCCATTGTGGACATACTTTACTTCAGTAGCCAGATAATGGCAATCAAATACCTAAACAAATAAAGGGACAAATCTGTGTCATCAAGTATAATGAGTGAGGACATATGTGACAACTTGCTTTCAATTACAATGATTTTATATCCACATCCTCGCATCCAGACCAGATTAAAGATTTAAATTTAGATTTCAACTACATTCATAGATTCGTCTGAGCATTATTCAAGGAACTTAAGTAATACTTAAGTAATACTGTGAGCACATGCAGACGTGGCCAACTTTTTTGGTAATTAAGTGAAAGCAAATGCAAGCACATGTGTGGCGTAGTGGTAAGATTGGTGGAATAGATACTGTATATAAAATTTGTGGTTACAGCCAAGTTGAAACATGGGAAAACAGCTCATCTCATCATTACCACAACACTAATGTTATGTGGTTTCCTGCACATCAGCTCCCAAAAAGTGCTACAGAATGAGAGCCTTCAAAGTAGACAACTTTACTTTACTACCCCTAGTAAATTGCCTGGAACAAGCAGGGGTTTTTGTTAGAAGGGGATTTTTCCGTTACCTGAGGCACGAGTTTTCCCACTCGTTGATTTATGGGCTCATTTAACACCACCTCCACCTTGCATGCATCCTTCTGACGGGGGATATGGAACTGCAGGTCACCCTCCTGCAGGTAGGCTGACTGACCCCGTTTCACCTTTAAACTCTTATTGACTTTCACAAGAGAACTGTGCGATGAGCAGATCATTCCCAGCAAAAGCACTGGAAGTAACGTCCAGGCCAGCGTTTGACCCTGTGAACCCATCACTGTCGGTCGCAAGGTAACTTCCAGTAGGATCTCTAAAGGTCGTCTCCACACAAAAGCAGGATCGCTTTCAGAAACACACCTCAGTTAGAGATTTTAGTAAAACAAAGGATACCTTTCCTCTTGAGAAGAAGCTACACTTTGCTCTGGTTACATGATGATTATGTTGCATGTGGCTGTGCGCTTTTACCCATTCACATGATCGCTCAGGAGCTGTGAAGGAAATGAAAAATTTCAGTCTAAAGCATTTTATATGTAAAACAAATAGTGTCAGTATCACTCTTTCCTATCCCTGATCTCTGTAACACATATACATGGCAAATGCAACAAAGCAAAGCAAATGACCAAAACCAAAAACATTACAGAATTCAGCAATTTCATACAAAAAGGGGAAAATGTTCAGTTCAAGCAGCAGAGCTTTGAAAAGAACCACATGGAACTGTAGTAATACTAATTGCAGTGACAGTAAAGTATTATAAATGCTCATAAATACAGGTGGTTGTAAATACATGTAAAGTGGCACCCAACAGTACAAAAAACAATGTCACTAGACTGGGTCTATATGCAAAAGCATAGGAACCAGTATAAATACACGCTTTATTAAAGAAACAGAGGTTTATGGCAATGTTGTTTACTGTTTTTGTAAATACAAGTTAGAGAGTTTTAGCTCATTCTAAATTTATATTCATATATTCTGTGTTTTGTTCTTCACTGAGCTTGCCAGGAATTTTTTTTCCTTATGAGCAAATAATGGCCTTTTCCTGAGGCTTTGTCATTACTCTTGTAAAATGGTATATGATATGATGGTTTCTCAGTGACATCTGATTTTTATCACCTTTTATCAGATTTTATGGTTGTGGTTCCAACATGAGCCTTTCTGCTATAAAAGACTAGATTAGGGTTGCTACATATATGTTTTAAGCAGCAGGGGAAAGACTTCCCATTGAACCATCTATAAAATATTTGTTATTGTAACCCAAGGGTACCATAAATTGTTATAAAGTATGTATTATACGACAAACTTCCATACAACAGCCTTTTTTTTTAATTCTATTTTCTGTGTTTTGCTACTTTTTCCGAAGAAATCAATGAAGTTTCTTATCCCACTCTAGTTTTCACTGATAATTTGTGTTGGATCTGTTTTCTATCTTAAAACGGCTTCAGACGTCATCCTGCCACATTCCTTCACTGCTTGCCTGTGACACGTACCCCAGACCTCCCACAGAAAGCACCTTATAATCAGCCTGTGCATAGAGGAACATGTTATATCCTGTCCCCATGAACAATGCTTGTGTTTACAGAAAATATAATGTTCAAGAAGCTGTGTGCCAAAACAGCCTTTAAAATGGTCCCCAACCCACTTTCCACATCCAACTCAGACCCTATAATGACCACTGGCAGTTGACTCCTTTAGTGTATACAAAAAAATAAAATTGTATTCACAATTTCAGGGATTTTCATGTTTTAAAATCACTTAGAGTGACATGTTTTCATGTAAAAGCTGTTAAATCTGTTGTAGTGTAGCTGAAAATAAGGCTTTCAATTATTATTGTTCAGCAAAAGCTGAAATGTTGGAGCTACAGTATGGAGTTTGCTCTGAGAACAAGAATTTGCACTTTGTATGACCTGCAGTCTAAAATATCAGCCATAGTATTATTTGTGCTGTAGAGTCAGGGTGGTTTCTTTGATAACGTTATAGTTGATATCACTGTTGCAAAATTCTGTCAATCTGACATGATTAGAGACACGGTAATACAAAAATGTTAAAAGCTGCATCAGTTTTTTTTTGTTTTCTTTGTTTTGGTCACATAGGTGCAGATATCCTGTTTATGTATCTGAAAACAATTATCTCCTGCAACATTTCTTTGACATTTGCCAAGGACACTCACCCCAGAACTCGCACAGAAAAGAAACATTTTTATTTACCATTTTGGAGATTTTAATTTATTAAATATACCTCTAGGGTTAAATATTTCATTGAAGAGGCTATCAAAGGTATGCTGGTCCAGCTAAAGATAAGGCTGTTACTTGGGACAGTTCTAATCACAACATAAAAACATTATCACTTTTTTAAATCATTAATTATATCATGTCTGCAAACAGTTGCCATCCAGCAGATACAGGTAAAATGGTAAATGGTCTGCACTTTACACTGTTTCCTATTCACTCACACATGCAAACACTAATGGGGCTAAGCTGCCATGGAAGGTGCTCACCATCAGGAATACATTCACACACCAGTAGTACACCATAAAGAGCAACTTGGGGCTTAGTGTCTTGCCCAAGGACACTTTGGCAAGCAGACAGGAGGAGCCAGGGATCGAACTGCCAAACTTTCGATAAGGGGCAACCACCCTACAATCTGAGCCGCAGCCGCTCTGAGATAAAAACGGAATAACTCCTAAGTTATATATCTGGTAAAACAACGTATTAGTATCAGTTTAAAAAAAACATAAACTGTGCTGGTAGAAAAAAATTGGAATGAGTATAGACGGTACACCATTGGGGTATTTTTAGTACTTTCACCTTAGCAACACTCCTTCACTCTATGGCCAAATTTATACAGACACCCACATTTGCTCTGTGCCTTTTTTTTTTCCTTGTTCAGTCTAGGGCTTGCATCATCAATCCATCATATTAAAATTGCAATCTCGATTGATGCCTCTGTAATCTCATTTCTAAATGATAATGATCCTGCTGAATTTTTATTCGAGACATCAGGTAGATCAAAAAATAATAAGGTATAGTTACAGCCTGCAGACCAGGGGGTGTTCCATGAGGTGGGCATGGTTTGAGGGCTCACGTAATGCCCTGGATCATATTTCAACATCATTGCCATAATGAAACAGGCAGATTGTAAATTTTTTTTTCAAAACTTGTGGTGACAAACAAATTTAGAAATAACAGGAAATATAGGAACAAAGAGGGGCTACAACTAGAGCAACAATGATGGAGATGATATGGCACAATCTCAAACAGTCATTGAGCAATAAAGGCTCCACAGTACTAAAAAGGAAACAATGAAGTCAAAATCAGTCAAAGACAAAAAGGCAAAATTTAGCTTTAGTTACTTAAAGTAGTTGGCAAAGTTAGAAATACTGTATATGGCAAAAAAAAAAATTGCGAGATAGAATCATGACCTCAATTCTAATCAAAAAAAATTGTGGTTCCCCCTAGTTCCAATAAAAATGAAGTCATAATGGTCTTCACTTATGCAGCTCTTTATCACTAGTGGTAACAAAGCACCACAGTTTCCCATTCACACACACATTGACAGCTGAGCTGCCATGCAATATGCTCACCATTAGGAATACATTCACACACCGATGATACGTCATCAGAAGCAACTTGTGGTTCAGTGTCTTGCGGAAGGACACTTAGGCCAAGGACTGAACCGCCAACCTCCCAATTAGAGGGCAATCCGCTCCACCATCTGAACCAGAGTCGCCCTATAATGCAGCCTACAATGATGCTTTACAACAGGAGACAAAGTGTTGTAGGACACTAATTGTAGTGTCCTACAACACTTTGTCTCCTGTTGTCTTCTAATTTTATGGAAATGCAATACTTACAATACAAATACCCCTTTAAAGAAGTCTTATGAATGGAAACAATAAAATTAAAAAAAAAAATAGCTGCCATGTATACACAATGAATTATATGTGTTAAATGTGCACTCGTAGCCACTGGTAAGAAATCAAACATTAGCAATCAGGTAAATGCACTAAACATTTATATTACAAAACAATTTGTAAGCAAAAATAAATTCTGTTTCTCAATTTATCCAGAATTGTGCAGCCTTGGTTTAGCCCCCCCTCCCCCCCGGTTCAAACAAAAGTCAATGCAGCATACAATAATGCTTTAGATAGTAGTGTCTTACTTTGCAGCTGTCCTACAACAGTTTGTCCTTCTACTGTGTCAGTATGCCCTGCCTCTGTGCACAAAGCCAGCGCCGTAGAGAAATATTTCTCCCAGTTTGGAATGGAAGAACTTGACTTGCCTGGACAGAGCCCTGACCCTCACCACATCCAACATCCTCAAGATGAATAGGAACACTCACTATGAGCCAGAACATATCACTCATCAGTGCTGTGTTTGACATGTAGAGCAAAACAAAGTCTAACTGGATGCCAGGACAGAGAGTAACTGTAACACAGATAACACTCCAGTCCAAGCACTGTGTCATACTTAAGGATGGCATATTGCTGATATTTACGCTCAGTGATGTGTCCTGTTAAAGATCTACTCAGCACTCACCCACAGTTGGGAAACAGCGGGTCACACTGTTAAACTGGCTGAAGTAGTCTGAGGGTCCTGTCCCTGCTTGCCGTTGATCCTTTTTCCCATTTTGGCAGAGACTCGTATTACAGTCGTCTTGCAATATATCAACAAGATGTAACCAGTTAGGCCAAACTGTTTTCTGTCATGTTGGGAACTGAGGACTTACATCCTGAAGTAAAGACAATTAAAGATCACTAACCTCACCTTGACTTTACCTCGCATGTCGGGAAGGAGCTGTTTTCTGGAATGGCATCAGTGAGTGTAAAAGCCAGCAGGTCTAATGACAGACTACATTCACATTCCCATCGTAAACCCATGGCTATATAACATGCTCTTCCTGATCCAAACTTAAACAAAAACAGTGCTGGGTGGTATGTAATATCACTCTCTCCAGCTGATTCATACCTGTTTTACTCTTTCCTCCTTACTTCTTCACCAAGTCTGGTAACACCAGCATATTAAACATTGACTTCTCTGAGCCAAATCAATTTATTTCAATGACAATAATTTACACCACAACAAACCATTATTGACTTGAATGGGAACGAGAGTTGGGCAGTCCAAAACAAATCATGGCTATTGTAGCCTGTTAACTGCGTTACACAGTTAGCAAACCATATGCTTGAAAGCCAAATAAAAGGTATGATTAAAAGAAGAAGAATGTTCCTGTTATGCATAATGGAACACAGCACTAACCGGCCCTTACACAACACAATCGTTGCAACCCACTCCCCAACTCATGGGATTTGGTTTCTGCGACTTCTTTCCGTTCCTCAAAAATTTCATGCAAAATTTGTTGCGCTCTCTTCTCAAGAAAGGTCCATGGTGAACTTGCAAATGCGCCAATACCACTAGTCCAAAAAATGCATATCTGCTTACGTTGATCAAGTAAAAGTAACTTGGAATACTACGTTATAGATCAAGGGTGAGCAATTAATTTTCCCAAAGGGCCTCATGAGAAACTGGGACTGTTGTGGAGGGCCGGACCAATAGGCTGAACTCAGACCAGCATTATATTAACTTTATACAAAAATGTAACAAGTGCTATTGATATTTTGTTTTTAGTGTAATTACCTCATCTGCTGTTTTTCAGTTATTTGTTTTTGTTCAGAGAGAGAAGGGTTAGATATTTTCGGTTGTTTGATTGAATCTACCAAGCAACTCTCTTGTAATTGTGTTAATGCTGAATGATAATTGTTTGCAATAGATGTATTGTAATTTAACTTGCTCAAATACAGAATGAAACTCAGCCGCCCATGGAGAGCTCTGTGATTTACTCCAGAGAAAAACCTTATTGACCCTATTCTCTCGCATATAACCAAACGATTCCACTGTCTAATCATTTCAGATTTTTGTTTTATCAATCCAGGAATATAACCTGGTCACCCTGTACAGCATACAGTAGTATAAAGCGTAGAGTAGGAGCAAACCTTTGAACACCTAAAAAGTGGCAGCTCTATTTAGTAAAGCATCAGCAATTTTATGCTCTTTAAATCTCCATATCCCTGAACAATAATTTAGTAGGGGGTTTACACGATTTAAACTTATTGACAACAGATCCCAGTGCTCTCCCAGCTAAACCTGCCGAAGTTTAAAACATAAACTCATGAGGAATGAATCCCAAATGTTGATATTCAGATGCACATTCTAGTGTTAGTCTCAAAAGTCAAATTTTTCCTACTTCTTAGGAGACTTTTTTTTTTTTTGCTGAAATTAATGATTTATGTTTTACTTCAAGTTATTTTCACCCTTCATCTGTAACACCAAATTTAACGTAATTTACAATTCATTAGGTTCAGCTAGTAGAGTGATGTCATTTGCGTACAACAAAATGCCTCGGGTTAAGTTGTTCAAATGCATGCCTTCATAGATACCTTCATTTCAAGAGCAAAATCGTATACATATATTGTAAACCTGGTACAGCCTGGGGATGTGAAATTAACTTATTGTAGTATGGGAAATGTAAGGTCCAGTTCATCCATATTTGTTCCATGTAATTTAACATTTGTACATGAAGTAACTTACATAAGTAACATACTATAAACCAAGCCATGATCTTTTCCTAAAACTTAATCACTTACTTGCGTACTTTCAGTGTCTAACCCTAAGGCACCTTGTGCATATTTCTGACACACCAGTGGCTTTTTTTTTGGACATAGGCCAATAAAAAAGAATACACAAAGAATAACTTGGGACTCTTACCGAGAGCCGTTGTTGTGAAACTAATTTGTTTTTCACTATGAACCACGTAGCTGAAAGATTTATGGTGTGAGACTGAGCTGTGTAACATGTGTCTCTGCTCCCCAGATAGGAATGCCTGTTACATCCAATCACAGCATCTTCTAATCTTAATAATGATAGGGTCCTTTGCACCCAGCAATTTTCAAAGAAAGTCGAGCCATCTGGGAAAAACAAGGGATTCTGCTGAAAACACAAGTGGTAACATTTGGCTGCTGCCCAGAAGCATAGAGCAGAATGTGCAACAGAAAGCCTTAAAAATCTCCAAAATACTCCCTAACTGCAAGGAAGAGAAGCTAATTGTGTGAAAAATGGGTGCCAGTGCAGAGCTGGACACCACTGCATGTTACAGTGCTGTAAGACAAAAAAGTTTAAAAATACTTTTCACTTTAAATACCCCATTAACGATGATAAGTTTTACACTTGTAAACTGTAAGTATGAAACTTACTGTAATTTAAAGGACTACATTAATAACTGAATACTACATACTCAGTTATTGGGAACCCTAATGCATTGTATAAGATGAATATTTTCAGACAAAAAAAAAAAAAAAGTAGATTTAATGAAGGAAGAGTCGTAGATGATGCTAAAAGAGAGAAAATCTTTCTGTCCAAATCAAAATTATATTTTTTTAAATGACAACAACACAAAGAAGACATCCAAGTAAACATTTTGTTGTGTTTTAAAGGTCTCAATCAAAGACTATCAGATACATTTAGCCAAGTTCTTACCTGGACAGCTGGTGTTTCCTCTTGTACTCCCCTACCTGTCTGCTCTGTTCTGCTTTCAACAGCAACTAAGGCATTTACAGAATCTGGCTTATTTCTCAGTAACAAACTCCTCCCCTGGGAGAGTGAGATGAGTAGATAGGAAGAAAAACAGAGGGAGGGACAGAGGCTCAGGGCAGGAAAAGCTAACTAAAGACAACTTCCTCCTTTTGTTGCTATTGTGGAATCAGTAATGGGAGCGGAAAAACCAGAAGACAAACAGAAGGTTCTGAGATCAAAGTCTTGTCCAAAGTGTCTGGTGGTTTGTCATTACTGAGCAGATGTGAGTAAAGATACAAGGGTGATGCACTAATGTAAGAAAACATATGAGGGGAGAAATTGGATATTCTGTAATGGATTACAGACTCTTTATAGTAGTGGTGAAAATAGAAAACACTTTAGACAAAGAATACAAAGTCCTCTTACACTAATAACTAAACCTTACAGCTGCTTCGCTTTACAGGTCAGCACTTTGTCGGATCTGTATGGAATCCCAAAGTGTTGAATATTGTCAAAAAAGGCTTTAATAAATAAGCCATTCTTTGGATTAATTGAGTTAAATATCCAAATAAACCAAGAACGTTATGATACCTGGAATTTTATTTCATTTTAGACATTTGTGTAGCCCAGGTAAAAAAAAACATGCGTAAATCCAGGGATAATAAATAGTTTAAATTAATAAATAAATGAAAACAGTTTATTAAAAAGTAAGATTAAAACTACATATTTCATTTGTGTGTGATAAAATGTAAAGTTAGTAGGAAACTAGTTTGTAAACACTTAGTTTAAGCCATGGCGCTATGATGCAGTTTTACATTAGGCTGAGAAAGTGACATTTGAAATACTGTTTCCTGTGAAATTGTCCACACAAAGTGACTTGAAACCACTTTGGCCATGTAGTTTATCCCATTTGCCATAGTACTGATGAAGAAATTTGTTCGTAAACACTTAGTTTAAGCCGTGGCACTGTAATGCAGTTTTATGCTGTATTTGAGCTTCTCTCGCTGAGATAAGGCTGTTTTTGAAACATTGTGTTTCCTGTGAAACTGTCCACACAAAGTGACTTGAAACCACTTTGTCCATGTAGTTTATCCAAATTGCCATAGTCCTGAGTAGGAAACTTGTTTGTAAACACTTAGTTTAAGCCGTGGCGTTGCAACGCAGTTTTATTCAGTATTTGAGCTTCTCTCGCTGAGATAAGGCTGTTTTTGAAACATTGTTTTTCCTGTGAAATCCGTGATCCATACACGAAAATAAATATTCATATAGTTTATTCTTGATGTAAATATTGTTCAATAAATATCCTTATAGACCAAGCACTTGTTTTTGTGTATTTCCTGGAAGATATTGAAAGACATCCCTCAATGTAGAAGTCATGGTTGGCTGATCACGGCCTATACAGCCTATTAAAATTAAATCTTTGAGTCTTTCAGCTAAACTGAAAGTGGTGCCCTGAATATAAATCTAATCCGCCACATTTTGTATGTTTTGATCTGATATCTCAAACAAAATCTTCTCCGGACCAGGTAAAATTTGCACCATAAATTACAGTGGTAATCTAACCAGGTTAAAAGAAAGCCACCATCAAGACACTGACAATCCTGTTTTTAATCTCAACATACTTCGCTAACCTACTAATCTCACTTCGTAGTACACCCCTCTGTTCAGTTTCTTTACATAATCAAAAACACTGTGTGGAGTTAACGACAAGACCATTCACTCACAAATGGTAAAGCAGTTACGACAGTGATCAGATTATAGACTGCACGACAGGTACCTTGGCATTGTACAATGTCTTTTGCAGCACCAAAGCATAGTTATGTCAAACAATTATTTCAAGACTTTTATATTAAACACCTGGTAAAGAAATTAGCGTGGCAAAGAAAAAAGATAACACATATGAGCTTGTTTCAATTATTGGTAGGGACATATATCACCGTCCATATGCAAACCAACACCCTAGTCTATTAAACACTTTAATATAACATTTTACAGACAACGGCATCTGACACGGCGAGGTTTAGTCTCCTTGGCTTACTTTCCAAACTGCTGAGTATCACTTCCAAAGCAAAAGTGATTTAACACATGCAGTAGTTCATCTCCAAGTCATCGGTCAGGATTGCGCAGGAAAAGCAGGTTGTTAAGCCGTTTCTGTCATTTTTAGACCACATGCAGGTCTTCAGATGAAGACTTGAGACACTTCGGTCCTCTGTGCCACTGGACATTGGCACAGTCAGCAGTCGATGAAAAAAGCCCTCCCTAAAAAACACCCGCTATCTACCGCTGTTGCCAGAATATGAACAAGAATGGCAATTTTTGTGACTTTTGTGATGTGCAAAGTGTTGAGAACAACGTTGTGATTATAACAAAATATCTGGTACCTGACTCATAGCTTGTATAAACATTAGTATCACGCGTCGGTGGTGTCTGCAGCTGTCCACGTAGCCTACACGTCCGTTTTGGACGCATTAGACTTTTAACACCACTTTATTACCTTACGTGGGGGGGACAAAAAGTGGTTCACCATCATTCTATTCTTCTTTGTTTTGAGTCAAAAACTATTACTCTACAGACGATACAGCTGCCTGATCACAAACACTTGTGCCAAGTATTGAAAAGGTGATATCAATGGTTGGAAAGATGTTGTAAATCGATTATAAATCCAGCTTAATCAAAGCTTCTCTTAATCGATCCTTTTTGGATCACAAATTTAAACAATGCACAATACCTTCGCTCCTGAGAACACTTGGAGCTTTAGCAATGATGGCTAAAGCTCATGGCAATTTTGGAACGAGTGAAATTCAAATAGTTCCAGTACTGCTCCTGTTGTGCAGCACCATGACACGCACAAAGCAGGGCAAAGCTATAACCTTTGAGTGAGTATTCTAGGTTTCGTTGCTTGATCAACATCAACACCCGAGTTATTCACGTTTTTGTGACCATCGGTACGACCACATCTGCCATTTCTCCATGGACTTGGGCAGAGGGCGGACGTCAGAGTTTGTACACTGTGTATTTGTACTTTTAGGCACTATTATACTGCTGATCTGGTGAGATATTAATCCTCTTCACATTCAGCTCTGCAGCAAATCCTCTCGCCTTCTGGTAAAAGAAGAGGGAGAGCTCCCGATCGATTAGGAAGTTGTGATAGATGGTGGCAAGGCGGGTGCACAGCTGCAGCTGAGACTTCTTGTCGCCTAGATCCATGGCTGCAGCTAGAGCTAGGTGGTAGTATCCAGCAGCGTCAAAAGGGTCCTGAAAACACAGCAGTCCTTTAACAAGATATTAAAATGTATTCACATCATGAGTCATTTCTTTAATTCCATGATTACAACACCCTAACCCTAATCTAATTACCTTCAGATCATAGAACATGATGTCTCCCAATGTCTGGTACACCCTGACATAGTACAGTGTTTCCTCATCAAACTGCAGAGTTGGACAGAGGGTCAGGGTCTTCAGGTAATAGTGTTCAGCCAGTTCATATTGTTCCAGACAGTGGTACAGAGAGGCCAGGCGATGGTAGGCTACTCGCTCATTCAGACGCTCACCTGTATGTAGAAGGAGCTTTTCAATTATGGCACGTGAATTCAACCTGTTGGAATTGGTACAAGTTTCAAGAGCAGTGTAATCTCAAATAATCTTTACACTCCCAGAGGTGGGATTATGGTCATGTATGTTGCCGTATTGCCCCTTGTATTTGTCTTTTATAGTTATTGGGTTATAGGTGTAGCAGTTTGCTTCAAAACAACAACTATTAGCCCGAATACAATACTATTTCATTTGGATATTTATGGTTTCTGGAGGAAGATTTTAAATGTCTCTGGTTACTCTCTGAACATAGCGACACTTGCTCAATCAAGTCAAACGTCAAGAAACTAAATGTAACCTAACCAGGCACGAAACTTGCTCAGCACATTCATGGTCTGCTGAGATATAAACCCTTTGTATCATGGACATTCCATAGGCTTTCCTCTTCCATAAAAAAAACATAACTTGTTGATGAAACGCAAGTTATTATACCATGAGGTTGAATCCTTTAAATTATTTTTGTGGCAACAGCAGGATAAACTTTTGTGAACTGTACTGTGGTAACCTGTTGTACAACCAATTAACAATTTTAGTGGTTAATTAGTGAAAATTGTTGTTATAGGCCCCCCCCCATAAGAAAAGTTGAATTCCAAGATGCCTCACCATCCAAGATGGCCCTGCGAAAGTAGACTTGGTGTGTCATGTATGTTGCCGTATTGTTTTCTTAGGCATTCTGTGTTTTGCTACAGTACCCAAAGCACTTTCATTCGAGAAGAGTCAGCAGAGAAGAACCCATGATCATTAGGTAAACAAAATCAGAGAGTTTATTTCCCAACTTTTACATCTCACCTTTTGTTTAGGCAGTGAAACGGACAGACAGGGAGTTGTGCCAGCACGCACTCGTGCATCTCTGCAGATAAGGACTACATACACACTGTAGATGACGATGAACTACAACTACTGGAGGGGAAAAACTGGGGTTTTTTTTTCTTTTGTGCTTTACAAAAACTTTAAGATCAATATCAGACTTTGCGCTGCGGCTGTTCAGAGCAGATTGTGACACAAAGCTCTCCGGTAAATTGATTGGTTGAGGTATCTGTTTTTATACTAGCAGCCGGTGTAAAGATGTGACAGTGATCATGCATCATTGTTCTCCCGTTCTCGAGATGTTTGCAGGACTGCTACCAACAGGCTTGGGGAGCACCACGAGGCTGTGACGTACATCAGCTTCTGTGAGGATAAACTGTGTCCCATTACACATCAGTTAAGGCAATGGAAAACCCTGCTTTACACCTAAACTTAGTCAGATAAGGAAATACAGGTTTAGAAAGATTGCAAGAGATGCGATACAACTGAATTCTGAGAAATTTCAACAGCAGAACAAACAACCAAAAAAACTCAGCCTCTGTCTGAAAGGGCCTCAAACAGATCATCAACTTCAAACCGCAACCCCCACTCCACTCAGGACCACTCCTGGCCTACAGCTTGAATGACTTTTACTGGAATTTACTAGGGACATCTTTGTAACGTAATCTCCAGCTCCCCCACTTCAGCAAGGGCATGGGTCACTGCTCGACCACAGACACACGTCTGCCTGAAGCGGAATTAAAAATGGGTCAAAAGAACATGCTTTTGTCCAAATCCACCACACTTGTTGAAGGTGTACTTCAACGTACGGTAGTGTATGCCGTAGAAATTGGGTAAAAACACAGTGACACAAGCACAGAAGTTGCTGTGGTTATTTTTTCAACTCTTCCTGAGCTAACTGCTCCAACTGACTCAGGGTTGTTGGCTGCGTTCTCCAGACTGCATGGTGTCTCCGCCCTCTGCTAAAACCCAGGAAGATACCACTTTGTTTGGGCAATGCTGCTTTCCATGTGCTCTCAAATGAAAAGAGCCCTGTGTGTGCTGGTTTTACATACCCAGACTGATACTGATGTCCACTGCAGTCTGAGCAAACTCTATCGCTTCAATATAGAGCTTGAGGCAGCACATCACTTCAGTCAGCTTGTTGCACAACCTCAGCCTGGTACGCACACTATTGTTCTTCAGTGCGATGGGCAGAGCATGGTCCTACAGGGTGGAGAAAACAGGGATCATTTTAATTTATTGGATTATTACAGTTTGGGTCTTTCTTGTCTACTATTAGCCATAACACATAACAATAGTAACACTGTCATACCACAAAAAACACAGGCCGAAGGCTGATATAATTGAATTTTTAGAAAAAAATGATCTAATCTAACATTAGAATTACTCAGATTAATTTCAAGGTTTCCCCGTAATGAGGCCATTGGATTAGAACGGTGGCTATTATATAGTTTTATCCAGACTGTACTCTGTAGAGGTAGATAGCCTTGTCACGGTCCTGACAGCTGTTGAAGAAAATGTCTCCTGCAGTTTCCAGGAGATCCAGGATGAAGCTACTGTCTCCTGTGCTCAGAGCAACATCCTGAGCTGCCTGAAAATGTTACAAAAATAAAGGATTTAATTTGAAAACTTTAACCGAAATTACTTGTACACTAATAACACAAATTACAAATATGAAGTCCTCTTTCCAACAATTAGTGGGTAAAGACAGTATCAATAATATTTTATCAATACAACATGCAGGGAGAGAGGACACTTGAAGCTTGCATTGATACAAATGACATGAGAATTTCGATATAATAGCCTGTTTTTGATGGAAGTTTGCAGTATAGTAAACCACTCCTTTAGAATGTATGGTATGACTCTGGAAGTTCAAAAGTTTCATATACAGTGCTGCAACTGAAAGAAAATAGTCTCAGACCTGAACATAAATGTCTACCAGCTCAGTCTGGCCCAGCAGGTGGTATATCTTCCCTGATTGCAACCAGCCGTATGCTTCCTTCTCCCTGCACCCCAAGTCGATGAAAATACCCAGACTGCTCTTGGTGTAGTCAAGAGCCACCCGATACGCCCTGAAAACATTCAGACACCTTTATTTGGAGGCAAAACT
The DNA here is from genome assembly GCF_029030835.1 of Brachyistius frenatus. Taxonomy (NCBI): domain Eukaryota; kingdom Metazoa; phylum Chordata; class Actinopteri; family Embiotocidae; genus Brachyistius; species Brachyistius frenatus. The sequence continues at coordinate 205,572 of NW_027210847.1, read as the reverse complement.
GAGAGCAAAACTCAAAAATGTCAGTTTGAGTTGTGATCTGGTTGATTGCATTCTTAAAAATGTCCCTAACAATAATAATAATAATAATAAAGATAGGTCATTATTTAAACACTTCAGAAAAAAGGTGTTACTGTAGTGAGACATTATCTCACTGTTTGCCAAATGCACACACCTTTCTGTGCCCAGAGATAGGTAGAGCTGGCTAATGGCTTCTAGTGCATCTCCCTCCTTTCCTCCGTCTCCAGTGCGGCTCAGCAGCTGGACCTGGTGCTGGCTATAGATGATGCACTGTGCCTGGTCCGGACTCTCAGTCCCATACAGTTGGCACAGGTACTTGGTTGCACTCAACTGGCCTGGCAAAGAGTGACAAAGTGAAAGATAAAAGATAAATCTTCAGTCAGAATACGGAAAAGCTCAAAAGTAAGTGACTATGTGGCACTTACAGTCTAACAAGTTAGAATTGATAGCCAGCAACAGAGCCCACTCGTGGCATCCTTTCCCAAAGTCCAGCTGCTGCTGCTTCACATAATGCTGTCCCAGTTCCAGCAGCACCGCGATGAAGTTTGTCTCATGGCCTTCTTCACTGACCTCAGAGAAGAGCTGCACAGCCTCAATCAGGTGCTTTTGTGCAAGTCTTTTAGCCCCAGCTTTCAGACACAGCAGCCCTTCAGAAGATGAAGAACCACAGAGTCATATCACAGAATTGGAAACCAATAATCATATAATGAATGTACTATGTTACCTAGGTTAGCTTGAGCTACAGCCCAGTTTGGCATGTCCTCATACTCTTGGCAGATGTCAATGGCAGCCTGGTAGGTCTCCGCTGCCCTTTGGAGGTCACCGGTACGTCGAAATGCCACGCCCCGCATATTTAGAACCACACCTTAGTGTTAAATTAAACACATTTACTTTAACAGTTACAAATACCATAATGTTAAATCCATTTACTTCCTCTCAAACTACACAGCATGTTGGTTTTTTTAATCAGTCAAATGTTAAAATATTTATAAAGTTAGACAACTTTCTCAGGTTAAACATAAAGCTACAGCAGTCCACATTATACCCCTTTCAAACTTAGGTCCAACCAGTGTTAAACCTGTTATGGAGCGAGTCTTCTAAATAGGAACCAGTAAAGTGAGTAATGATTAGAGATTTAGGGATATTCGGCAGGCAGTATGTGCGGCTAGATAAAACACAAACATTGCACTGGTTAGCAGCAGAGGGGTTATAAAGCTTGTAAACTGAGAGTACTCGCACTGACTAAAGTTCACACCACTAGAAAACTTTGACTTGATTATTTGGGAGCTATACCCTGAATGCAAGTGGCGGTTCAACAGTTACAGAGTCACGGCCATGCTGGACAAAGAAGATGGAGAAGTACAGGTGTGTACTTTTTTGTAATCACTCGGAGGCTGAACACATCATTAATACCTTCATCAATGCAAATGAGGGTAATGAAAGTGTGTACAAAATTGTACCAGACAAGCTAGACAAATATTTGTGCCTAAAGTTTACTTGATTCACAAGTTTTGTCACTTTGTCAATATCAGCATTTGATGTGTGTTTGCCTTACAAGTCCAAGGTGAAATTGTGCCTGCACCTATGGTCACCAAAAACAAACAAAAAACTCCCTTTGCATGTGTTGAATGACTTGGTTTGAACTGACAAAAGAAAGGTTGAATATCGATCAAATAACCCCAGTCTGACCCCAGTCATTGGTTTGAAAGAGGTATTACCGAAAAGCTTCAGATAGGAACAGTGAAGTTTAGAGTAAAAATAACCCCAAATACAAAAATATGTTCAAACATAGATTAAATCTAGGTAAAAAAAAAAAAAAAAAACCTGTATTAAAACTGTATTATCACTCCCATGATTGTCCTGTCTGTGTTTACACCACAGGAACCTTATTTAGGATCACAGATATCATTTCCAGGAAGTGAGTTAATCTGCCATAGTTCCTAGAGGGTAAAAAGGTTGCTAATCCAAGGGATAGTCATATATCTGTTCACTCATTCACAGAAAGGTCTGGTTACCACTGGTATAAATCTTACGACTAGCTTAGTTCTCAATCAGGTTATTTAACTAACTAGATGCTACTGAAGTTGCTCAGTTGCAGTGGGAAGAGGAAACGAAGGAGCTTCTCAAAACCACCTACTTCTTAGGAGAAAACTAAATGGTCAATTCTAAATTCGGTCATCTGGTTAAATTCACGAGATATGGAGTGTCTTACTTTAAAAAAAAAAAAGCAGAACACAGACACATCAAGTTATGGAAGCTAACTTAATGGGAAAGGTCTGTCAGATATGCACCAAGCTATTGCAAGTACTCTTGTGCATATTAACAAAAAGTCCTGTGTTTTCCTTACTACTGGATGAGTCCACAGACATAAGTAAGGATAAGCGACTAAATTCATAAAGACTAAGGACACTGTTGCAGCTCAAAAAGGATGACCACTAAGAAAGGAGAAAGAGAAATTACAGCAATGTACATAGTTTAGAGAACTTTAGTTGGAGAGGAAATGAGAGCAACGAAATGCAATCTATGGTAATAGCAGGACGAGTAAGACCTGTGGTTAAGCTCACAAGTGTCCCCCGCAAAGTGTATAAATCCCCCCCTATGTGAAGCATGTAAGAGGGGAATGTGCTACACACATGTAGCAACTTGGAGACATATGTCTAAAATTTTAGAACACATAATGGTCAGGGTATTTGTGTTTTTTTTTTTTTTTTTTAACACATTGGGCTTTGTTTTTGTCAATCTAGGCATTGCGTTAATGTAGTGTATAAGTTCTGTGTGTTGGGAACGCATATAGGTGTTGACCAACAGGTTTTTGGCGCACTGTGAGACAGTGGTAAAGTAGGAGTTAACTCAAATTGCATTACATATCATAAGGCCGAAATTTGCGACTGCGTCATGCCGTGCGGCAACTGCCTGATTCATATCCAATATAACAGACAAGAGTCAGCTTAATTTTTCATATGATAAACTAAATCAAAAAGTTGCATTCAAATGATCTTGTTTGAATTATTTATATAAGTGGGATAAAATACGTAGGACATCCACCAAACCTGTCTGTGGGATTTTGGAAAGGTCTATTCATTTGTGCTCTTGCCCACAAAAGCCACGCAAATAACAGTTGGTCGGCTGCATAGCATTTAGACCTGGTTTGAACTGGCGGAAATTGAAAGCATTATTTCACCTCAAAAATGACATCAAAATTTCATTGCACAAGCGTATCTTTACCGACACATCCCTTTTTGCACCGTTCCACCCATCTCGACGCAGCAGGGTTCGCTTTGAGAAACGAAAATAGCAACTAGACACAAGTGTGGTAAAAAACCATTTGTACTACAAACAATTGTACATACGCTTGGATTTACACTAAGACCAACTTTGTGCCAGCATGAAATAAGGGCCCATTAAGTTGTTTAACCTACTAACCTTCTTGAGGGGTTGTGCAGTGTTCTGGCATGGAACCCAGTACTGAGTCCAGTATATCCAAAGCATTATCAGGCTGACTGTTGTCGATGTGAAGCCATGCCAACCAGATAAGGGCACCGTTTCTTTCTGGAACTGAGACAGGCACGGTCTGTGAGTTGCTGTTGTTGATGAGCACATGCATATGGCTAATAGCATGTCCAACCATTTTGTGCTTGTAATAGAGTTGGCAGAGACAAACAGTGAGCTGATGCCTCAAAACATGGTAATGGTCACTTCCTCCAACTTGGACCTGGGTAAAAGAGAGGGCTTGCTGTAAATATGGAGCCACCTGAGGCAGAATGGAGATTTCCTGTTCTGTGATCCCACAATGTCTGTTGAGATTGTCCAAGACTAAAACCATACTGCCAAGGCAGTCAGACAGTTTAGCCCTGGGCTGCAGAGACGCTCTCCTGGCCGAACTGACACTGAGGTGGGGGAGTTGGAGTTTGCTGTAAAGCCTTCCCAGGGCCAGGTATCCATGACTGGTAGAGATGTTCCAGGTTGTTTGAGCTTCATCACAAAGAACAAGTAGTCTTTCCAGATAAGGAACAACTTGAATGCCTTCAGCACGGGTCCAGTGGTGCTTTGCCAATAGATGACATGCTCGGGCCTCTGCCATTTTGTTGTGAGAGAGAACAGCTTTCTTGAGGATGTATTCAAGAACAGAGCAGTTGTCTAAGCTTTTCAGACAATCTGGGATTCCTAATAGCAAGGCGGCAAGTCGTTCCATCAGAGCAAAGAAACTTTCTGTGTTTTTCTGCAAAATGTATATGGAAGCCAGATTGGAGTAGATGCTAGACAACAGCCTAAGGTCTTTAAATACCTCTTGTGGAAGGCTGAGGGACTCCTCAAAGTAAACTCGGGCTTGGCTAAACTTTGATCTCCCAGCACAGAGCTTACCCAACAGGAAGCACAAACGAGTCTGCGGCCAGAAGAGGTGTTTCTTTCTGGCTTTTTCCCTGGCATCACCCAGAAATGCAATCAGCTCATCCTCGTCAGTGTGACCCGCAAAGGTAGAGGAGGCGAGCTTTTCAGGACTCAGTCCATAAAGAATACCGAACTCTACTTTGTAGTCTTGTCCTTCCAAAAAAGAGAAGAGGGGAATGAGGTTCTCTGAGTTGGTGTTTCCTTGTACAACTGGGTGAACAGTAAAACAGGGCAGGCTAGGGTTCTCGGTCCCTGTATCTAGGCTGGAGTTCTCTAGAGTCCCATACGTGGCCACAACGGAATCAGGTGATAAGTCTTTTTCTTGATCAAAAGTTCCCTGAATATGTCTTTTTAGCTCAGTCTGCTGAGTATCAACTCTGCTTGAAGAGCTTGCTGCAAAAGAATTATGGAAGAAAAAAAATGATTCAGATGAGGCAAGATAGATTACAAAAGTAATTTACTATGATTTTACAATGGCAATACTCACGTAATGTTTTATTTCTGGAGCTTTGGTAAGTGATCACATCTGAGATTAAATTAAAAAATTCAAGAAGGAGAATGAGAAAACAGTTTATAAATAACACAAGAAAAAACTCATACAAAACATATATATATATATGTATATATATATACATTTAAATACAAATATTAGTTTACTATTATTACAAGTAAGTTACAAGTAATTAGTTTGGGAATACTATCTTGATATGGAAATTATGAAATTTGATTTCCATTTTACCTGTAATTCGAAAATGGAAAATCCTGCTGCCTATCTGTCTTACCCAGTTTGTAGTTATGACCTATATCATTTTGTGATTTTTTCTTCAGTATGGCTATTGATTCTTCTATCACTCTTTCCTCTTGCTGACTGAAGAACATCCATTCCTCTCCATCCAAAAAAATATCCGCTGAGCTAGAATGGTGGCACAGAATAAAACAAGGTAGTGAGATGTCATGATTTCAGTGTGTCTTCTTAGAATGGTTAACGCAACTCATGGTGACACACTCACTCGTAAATGTCAGTGGAGGCTTTTACCAAGCTTGTCTTAACCAGGCCCACTTCGCCTGTTGCCTCCTTCCTTCCGGCGAACCAATCAAAACAAGACACCAGAAGTCCCACAATGATGATGCGATCCCCAGGAGCCATGCTCAACTCGTCTGGACCCTGCGCATCATACTCCGCTGTGGCCAGACATGTTCCTCTGGCTTTATTGGAGAGAGCATAAAGTGAAACCATCATGCTCTACAGAAGACTGCCTACTGATCCTAAAATATCGATGAAGACCTAGACCAGGGTGGTATAGACTTGCACACATATAATAAATGTTAAATGGACTTCCCTAAAGTGAAGTGTTTCTTTAGTGGGTAAAGCACTTTACAATTTTCTGCCTCATTCATCCATTCACAAGCAAGGTATGTGAGTATAACATACCAATGACGGCGGAGCTACCATGCAAGGTTTCCCAACCCTGCAAATAGCAGACAGCCTAAGTCCCAGCCACCCCATAGTTTAGTGAAAATTACCCTGGCTGTTTTGAGTTGTTTTGTTTTCTATTATTTGTTTTTATACAACTGATTCCATGACAAAACTTTTATTTATTTATTTGTATTAATTTTTTTCAGAAAGAAATTATGAGCACTTATTTTCTGCTGTTGAAAGTCAGTAAAAGCTCCACATCTGTGAGGCCAAAAGGAAAAATCTTAAAAGCCACCTGAAAAGTTCTAAAATACAATAAGTCTCCTTGTTCCATCACCAAGTGAGAGTGAGATTTGAAAAGTTGCAAAACATTTGACTTCTGCTGAATCAAAACTGTAAATTAGAGAGTAACTAACAGGCTCATTCGTATGACTCAGTAGCACTGATGTTTTTGACCATGGTTTAAAAAAAATCTCACCGGCAACTCTACTAAATTTGATTCAGTAAAAATCCAGCACAGCAATGCTGCACTCATTTTCGTTATAGTCGTGCCAAGCAGTCTTTTCAGGAAATATGGCATGTTTGGCAACCTTTGAAAAATGGCAGTGGTTTGCATTTTGATAACAGATACAACCTGATCCCAGTACAGTGACTTCCAGGTTTAAAATAGTTACTTGAGATCCCTAAAATAATTTCAAATGGTAGTTGAAATAGTACTGTATGGGCAGGCTACGTTTTAGTTTAAATAGAAAAACACTTACCAAACTGCAGAGGAAAGTCACAGGTAGGTTTCCTATCACCGACTAAAATGCTCTCTGCGCAGGATTTAAGAAACCATCTGTAGACAGTAGACAGATGAGATTGTGTGATCACAGAATATGGACCTCCTATTTACTACCATGATCACAGCACAGTGGGACTTGTCACAATCACTTGTTGCATCCAGTCCATACGGGCCTTTTTGTGGATGTGACTCACTGATGAAAAGAAATGACTGGTTTCAGAGCCGCTGTGGGTGCAGTGCCCCGGACTCCATCAGCAAGGCATTGGACGGTCCAGCCTGAGCCCAGGTAGGGAGGCTCAAACTGGGCTATGTCTCCCTCGAGCAGGTACAGGTCTCCTCCAGAGGTGGAGTTGTCAAACTTTTGGTCGGTACTACAACTAGCAAACAATGAACCTAAGGAAGAGAGAGCAGCTGTGCATATGAAATGTCTCATACAGTTGTACAATTTTATTATTATTTTTTTTTTTTTAGTAACTACAGTTGAGAGGACTAGAATATCTTACATCAGTATTACTGATGCTATTGTTTCTCTGAACCAGGATCACATGTTACGCTTTCTCTCATCTTATATCTCTTCCTTCATACTGAATGTGATATGGATAAAATTCTATTTAACATTCTGCCACTGCCAGATGCTATAAATACTTTGGCCAATGTACATTCACAAAAATTTACATTTGAAAGTACACCGTATACAGCACACTTAGTGCTTTATCCTCTCTCTCCTCTCTACACAGGTGTGTCTGGCTGCACAGCTGCATGTTTCTGATCTGCGGTTACTTGCCCACTGACCAGCCCAGTGTTTATTGTTTCTCTACGCTGATCTTTTCCCTCTCCACTCTTCCCTCACCCCAACCAGTTAAAGTATATGGTAGACCAGTTAAGGTAGACCTCTGAAGGAGTTTTTCCTTCCTATGTCGACAATGCTTATTCATGTGTGATATACACAAGGTTTGGACTCAAAAGCATAACTCTCTACACACGTTAGTTCAAGTTCTTTACTTGCATATAGCAGATGTAAAACAGGCAACAAAAAAAACACCAATGGGAAAATCCAGAGTCAAAGCCTGTAGGTCAAAACCAAATGAGCAGCAAAACAGGCAGAAATACACGAAGGCTACAGGCAAAAAGACTCGGTCAAGAAAATATAGAAACTGGTCATTCACTGGGAAACTCACAAACACTGGGAAAATGCTGGAACGAGGTGCACAAAGGTTGATCTGGCACAGAAGGTAAGGGAGACAAAAGACTTTATACACACGAGGATGGGGAGATAATTTAACACGGGTGGAAACAATCAGGGTAGGGAAGACAAACACAATAGCGGGAAGACACTAGGAAGCGAAGATAACTGAAATGGACACAACGATGAGTACAAAATAAAACAGGAAATGGACATGAAAACTGACAGAAAAAAAACAACTTAACTACAGGGATGAGTTGTAACAATGTGAGAGTGGTTTAATTGTTAGGTTTCTCTCTGCCCTGATATAACTGAGGCTGTGATTTGGCACGATATAAATACAGTTGTAAAATCCTACTGAATTAGAATAATTCTGATTCTACCTAGTAAAGCCTCCCAGCATAAACTTCTTCACCAATGTACAATTTTCGCGACAAAATGTCCCACTCACCTTCTTGCATGATGATGCCTCTGTAGAAAAGGTCAAGTGTTTCCTCCTGAATGGAAACCTTAATACCAATGTCATCCTCCAAAGAAGTGAGCCAAATCGTCTCATCTAACAACAGATTCTCCATGCACTTAGCTAGGAAACCTGAGGAAGAGAAGAATTAGAATTTATATATACATATGACATAGACATAGATATAGAAATTATGTAAATGTATAGATTATAAGGCTTAGAATCATACGATAAGCATCATAAAAGTAGTCATATGTCTTCCTGTACCGCATACCTATTGTGTAATATGTGGTGAACTTCCATATTTCCTCATATGTTTTAAATGTCACCAAAATGGCTTTTTCTTCACAGTTGATGGAGACAAGATAAGCGGACAACTCCTATAGAGAGAAAAGAATTAGAGGCAATTACTGATTGTATTGATTTTTCCTTGACAAAGTTTGGAGGGTTTTTCATTATTTACATTAGACAAAGAATCATTACTGTACATAACCGAACCAATAAACATTGTATTTCTCTCTGACATATGGCAGTGCAGTGCACTAAGGCAGTGCATTTAGTAGAACTTTAGTAGAAATATGAGTGGAACATTAAAGGAGGAGGATAAGGCAGACAAAGCAAAACTAAAGATTTTGACAACCACCTTTCGTGTCATAGTAAAATACATGTTAGCTAAAATATTACTTTAACTAAAACATAACCGCTTGTGAACACAGAAAACTAAAGGTGCATGACATGAGAGGTTTGAAGAACTCTAAAACCAACAGCTTATTAATTTAAGGTTAAAATGTTAGGAAACAAATGTTTGATTACAAAGAAGACACGGTATTAGCTTTTAGAAACTTTGACATGCATTTGCCGTCATGTGTCCAACTCTGTCCACTCGCCAAATGTTTAACGTAATCAATATTTGGTCATACAGTTAGTCTAGAAATCTGTACTTTCCTCACAATCACTTTACATCCTGAGCCCCATGGAAGCTCTGTATAACGGTATGAAACGCTAAAGGAACAAAATTTATTTTAAAACAGAACAGCTTTACATTGTTATTCTCCTAATGAAACTACCTTTTGGAGGAATTGGATGTTTGTACAGTTTAAAATGCTTGATCTAGGTCTGGAAGCCCAGTGTGAGTGAATGAGTGGTCTGAGCCATACCATGAACAGAGTGTTGACCTCGGTGCTGTCAGCCTGCAGAATGCGCAGTTTTCCTCTCAGCATTTCCTGTGACTCTTCATCTGCAGGAAGATGATCAGGACCCCTGACAATAGCCAGCAGCACAGGCAGAGCTGAACAGACAACACACACTGCAGTTAAGAGCAAGGGAGGACAGAATTGTTTTGTGTTGTTACGGTGGATGGTCACTTGTTTTTTTTTTCGATACCAATGGAGGGTTAAATCCATTTCCACCTAGGTTATTTTATAATGGATAGATGTACGGAGCACCGGAGTGGCCACAGACAGAAAGAAAATGCGCACAAATTACTGAATCGAGGCCACGATTTACTATCTCGTGCGCGCAAATTAATTAAAAAGTTTATATATATATATATGAGAGACAGCACAGCACAACAGGCTTTCTCCTCTAGGAAGTGCACTGCACCTGCTTCAAGCGTTAGTTCACCATTTATAAAGTCGATAGCAACCTCAAAGTTAGCATATTGCCAACGATATAATGTACAAGCTTTCAATATCATCGTTATTGCCTTTTACGAACAATAATCATTTGCATTTCTTGTATTACAGTTGTCCTTCGTTAACATCCTGCCTTACGGGTATTTCATCAAATCTTCACTTGGGGTAAAGGATGTAATAATTCGATTTTGGTGACCAAATGTCAAAGGTCACTGTACTAAAACAGTTTTGTGGCCAAACTCAAGATTTTATAAAGTATGTATGAAAAAAAAAAAAATCACTTAAATGTCTAATAGCATAAAATGGTGAAAGGATGACATTTCATATCCAAAAGGTCAATGGTTAAATTCACTGCGACATCAAATTACTCAATGCCATAACCCAGGAACAGAAGGGGTGTTGCAAATATATTTTACATTTGGTTGGATACTGAATTAGTGACACAAATCTTGGGAGGTTATCTTGAAACTGTGGTGATTGTATAGATTTTCTGTGCTGTCAAATTGATGATGAAGCATCCACATTTTAGAATTTGAAGCTTCTTTGCAGCAACATCTATATTTAAAGCATTGTCTACTGTCAATCAGCTTTAATGGCCAAGCATGTGAACACATATAAGGATTTCTTCAAGACTTTGCTAAATACATTAACTATGTCTGGACAGATATGGATTTAAACAGTAACTTGATTGGTTGACAGAGGCACACAATTGAAAGGTGGTTTATATGCTAGATGCCTTGTCATGAGCAAAATAAGCAGTGAACACCACAGCTATGCATTTCCCCAATGGAACTAAAAAAAAACATGAATACAGAAAGTCAGGGTTTCATACCTTACTAACCAATCCTGTCCATTTAAGGGGTGGAGCTGCAGGGGGGGGTTTGGGAATGGAGGCAAGGACTATTTGCATGTAAATATTTAGTGTGTACTAAAGGAAGCAAAAGTGTAAATCTAATATAAGACGACAACAAAATTTGATGTGATTTTGATAACAGAGATAGGTTTTAAGGGGTATATTTAATGGCGTAACTTTAACAAAGTTTCACATCATTAACCGTCTGAAATAGTCTATCTAGAATGATAGACCACAAAAAATACCAGTCTTACAGAATTTCTGACCAACAGTTAAAAAAAATTATCATTTGGTCAGCATGGTTAACCATCAAATGCATAACTCCAGGTTTTTTGGAAGGTTGTCAGTCCTAGAGAATGATCAAAAAAAAAAATCTAAACAGTATTGGCCAGAGAGCTGCAGTATATAATAATGTTTTTTGAACAGTCTGTCAAGTAAAATAATTCCGTTGTGCAATGTTGTAATTTCCAGTTTGCCCTGATGGTGGCAGTGCTGTCTCAGTGTTCAAATGCCAAAACATAGACACAGGATGCTAAAGTGTATCTGTTTGGCTTACTGTCACATAACATGATGGCGCTAAAGCTGGTTACAGGTTTGTTCCGAACAGCATTTTCTTTGATACTGAGGGCTTTGTTGAGAAGAGCTCTACAGATTAACCTGCGGCTGATCCTGCTAAGGAAATAGGTTGTATGACATTTATGAGTCACATTATTTAGAAGCGGATTAGGAATAGAAAATGGCACAACCGTCAAAGCCCATTAAGTTATCATCCCAAGACAAGTTGGCACTGATGGGGGAATTTTATAGAGATCCCTCACTTTCTATTTCCCCTCAGCTGCTCTGCCAACAGCTGCAGAAAATAAAAAAAAAGGGTGTCATTTCCGAAAGCTTACGTGGCTCTGAAATGTTAGTTTGTCCACAGTCATAACTGCTTAAGCAAAAAAAAAAAGAATTCACAAAAACACCGGAAAAGCCTCATCTGTCCTTCCACACTTGACCACAAAACAGCCAAGCAGTGCAGCTTTGTGTAATAATCAGACTGCGATTAACACAAGCATGAGACATTTATTAGGGATTACCGCGTGGGCTGTTTGCAAGTTAATATATAAGCAAATATATCGATCTACACACTGAAACATTTTTGAATTTTGTAAAAACATTTTCTGTCATCTATACATTTCATTGTAGTTCATTATTGACAATTATTGTTGCTAATGCTACACTATAAAAGGTTACAACATGATTTTAATATATGACTTAATTGGCCTTATATTAGTGCTAAGGTATGTAACAGTGTTACAAAAATGACCCATGCATTTTGAGTGTTACCTTTTTTATATTTTTTTCTGCATGAGTGAGTGGCGACAGTGAAATATTAAACCCAGGCTGTAGTTTATGGAAGTAAATCTTTGGGAGAGGGTGCACATTAAACATTAAGGCCAGTTTACATCCACTATTAAAATACAAACTGCTGGTGAGCTACCTGTAAAAAACACAAACCCAGTGATTTGAGCTGATAGTGACACTGAGTGACTGACTCAAGAGTTTAATAAGTGACTTCTGTTGAACTCACGGGTTCAAGGTATAAATCATTGTAAATTTGCTCACATGATTTTCCACTGATGTCACTTCAGTTTTGCAAGTCAGCTGTTCGGATAGTCCAAGCTTATAAAAGCAATATCTTATGATTAATTATTTGACTCTTAAAATTTTCTCTCAAATGAGCATGTCTCAAGGATGTCTCAAAACACCCCCGGACTTGAATCTTCCTACCATCATATTTCTCTGTGGGTTTGTTACACTGTGGTATCATTCTTTCTGCTGTTGGCTCTCAATAGTTACACATACCTGTTATGGCCACAAATCTCAAACACAGATTCATCAGTAAATGGCACTTTTTTTTCCCCCATCATCCACTTTGAATCCACTTTGATGCTGGAACGTCTTAACTTACCCCAAGTTTTGGCCTCCTGAGAAATGGTTTAGAAACGCTACTCGTTCTCTAATCCCTCTTTTAACATAGTTTAGCTGATTGGAGCCTTGCGTTCTTTAGTTAGCAAATTCTGAATCAGTGATGATGTCGCTTTTCTACCTCTCACTGAACAAAGGCTGACGTAATGATCGTCTACTGGTGTGCTCATGTTTGTTTTTTGATCATGCTTTGGATACAACTAATCCATTTTCTGCAAAGTATTTTGGTATGCCATGCACCGTGCCTTTAAAAACCATCAGTCTAGCCATGATTTGATGCTGAGAAAGAACCTCTTTGCTTAGAATAGAGATTCCAAAATCTTTTCAGACCATGTACCCGTATGTACCAAACCAAACCAGTTCCCACTGCAGATGCCAACAATTTCCGTGAAATATAATGTACTGATTTATCAATACAATAGCCTCAGAAAGGCTATATAACAACAACAACAGCTGCTTTAATGGAATGATACAACTTAAGGAAAACTGACCTTTTGTAAGTAAAGGAGTTACCATGGTCAATGCAACTAATCTGCTTCAGTTTGACTGCTCACCAAGAAATAGTGCCACATATGAAGTATTTCTTCTTCATTTTAGAATTCAGAACTTGAAATATTTATAAATCCTTAAACTTTCTCATTATTTCTATGTTTACATGAAAATATTAAACATTTTCATGACGTCTTAAGACTTTTGGAACCCATTCAAAGTCTTGAATTGTTTTAATTGACCAAGAAATTAAACTGAATTGGCAACAACCTGCTGAAAATATTAATTTACTTATGACTATGAGAGTAATAAACAGTAATAAATAAAAAATTAGGCTGTCCGATTAAATAATGATAATAAAAACATTTTGGCAAGGACTTTATCATTTGTCTGTTGTGACATGATGACCATAATGGCAATAATGTGGAGATGAACTGGCAAACAACAATTTTAACCTCTTTGCTCCTCTAGCTGCAGGTAATGGAATGGCAAAACCTTGTGTGTTGATTCAGATCCACAATTTTATAACGTGAGGTGTAATGCAGCATCAAGCGACCAGAAATATCATATACATTTTTTTTAAATATTTGCTATGTAATAGACATTTAAAGATAATTTGTGATAAAACTATAACATTTAAAGCCATGCTAGTCCCTCTGGAAGGCTGTACTGAGACAAAGTAGCAGTTTTTCCTTGCAAATGGTCAAATTTGAACAATGTTATAATAATTAGAAAATGTAAATTCATGCCTCTTTCCATCCACTTCTGTAATGTTAAGGTAGATGGAAACAGAACCATGCTACAATGTTCAACTTCTTCATTTAGTGCAGTTTTCAAATGTTTGCCTGTCAACACTAAACACAAGACTGATGAGAATGGTGTGTTAAGATCTGAAATTAAATGAAATTTCAGGAATTGCCCAAAGCCATTAGGATGTATCCTCTGGTAGGTGTTATTTCTAGGTGACAGTGAAACCTATTTAGGTGAACTGATCATCTGACAATTTCAACAGCATCCTACTTAAAACAAAAGCTAAACAACAACAACAAAAACAAAATGGAAGTGATTTAAATTCACCTGCTGGGAAATTTTCCTCACATGCTGTCGGACTTGGCGCATCTGTGGGAAAAAACATTAAAAAAAAAAAAAAAGGTACACTCTCTCGAAGATGTAGATTTCACATTGTTAACGGTTAATTCTACTTTAATCACAGATTTAGAACTGACATGTCTGATTGTGTTTTCTTCAAATGGAAAATGTCAACTGAGAGACACAAGCCACAAAATAGAACCACATTTCTACAGCATGCAACGTGATATTGCAACAAAGAAACGGAAAAGCAATGAGAACACAAACTAAAAAGTGTATGCAATGCTTTCAACCTGAAAACAAAACAAAGCAGTGAACAGTTTGAAATTGTAAAGTGTGCTAAACTATATAGAAAGAATCTAGGTATGGAACATCAAAGAGCAGCATTTGCTCCTCCCTCATTACCACAACAGAACACCCAGCTGCTCCAGTACTGTTGGACAGATTTCAGATGGAAGTGATACTGATTATTTTCTGTATTATTAAATAAATAAAGTGTACAGTAAAAGTTAAAAAAAAAAAGATGTAATTTAATGTGGTAATTCAAATTTCAATTGATTCAAAAAACATAATTGAATTTGAATGACAGTGAAAATTCAGGGATAGCTTTCCATTAGTTTATCGATCAGTAAACACATCCTTATGATAAACCCATAAACTTAAACCTTTAATGAAATATGCGGTAATTGAAATAAAATTTTGGAGTACCTGTAATGTAATTTTGTACATTTTGAGCATCATTTTATAACTGTTCATTTGGAGTTTTTGTAGTAGTGTAATTGAGCAAAATGAAAAAACTGAGGCTCACTTTATTTTGGCAAAACATAATGGATAAACTGTTGAAATAGTACATGCATACAGTATATATATATATATATATACATATATATGAAAAGGGAGAGTCTACGAGGGAGGGAGATGAGAGAGATTTTGAGTGCTTACAATGCTTAAAGTGAACTGCGTATTGTTCTGTGCTACAACAATTGTGGATTTTTGTTGTTGTTCCAGGACATCTTTGATTTAAAAAAAAAAAAAAAAAAAAAAAAAAAAAAAATTGCATTGGCTATAAAGTAATGGGGTGAGTATTTAAAGCAGTTAATAGTAATACACAGGCCTACACATTTAATTTAGCCAAAAACAATGGACTGGCCTAATTTGCCAAAATATATAGCCTACTAGGTTTGAGTAGCACAAAGCAATGAAGAGCTTCACAGTTGAATAGCAAGGTGAATGGATAATTGACAAGTTAGACAATGCATAAATAGGTGATAGAGTTGGTTGAAAATTAATCGAGCGATTAAAATCCAATAAACAGACGGTAAAACTGATAAGTGTGAATGATAGGTCAACAGATAGCTGCGTAACCTAAAAAACGGTAGCCTATACAGTGATCTTAAAGCCTTAATGAATTTGGCTGTGCCAATGGTGCGATATGGCTCTGAACTTAGTCAAATAAAATCAGCCTACCTGTTCTGCTCTCCCGGTGTGATTCCTCGCTTACGTGCCGATGCTGCTGGCCGTCAGCAGAGTTCTTTCTCCGGGACCTGTGGCTCCCAGGGTCTCGGTCCAACCTGGCTGACATGTCCAAGGTAACTGTGCGCTCCCTCCACTCCACTGTGGTCAGTCAACACCTCATCATCATCATCATCATCACATGCCTTTGTCCCGGAGGGGAGGAGACAGGCTTGTCCGGCAGTTTTGTCACTATCTTTTCAAAATAAATGTTTTGTCAAAAAAGTTTGGACCTTAAATGATCGATGGCAGGGTTGGTGGGGTTACGACACCTCCTGTCTTGGAGGCTACATTTCTCCAAAAGAGTGCCGGAATTCAATAAAAAATGTATCGAGCCAGACTGAAGGAACTTCCCTTTCTTCTGGTATAGATGGCATAATAAAATTCGTGAATTTGTCTGGCTAGTAGATTCCTTCAATATATTTCTGTTTAAAATTTAAAAAAACAAAAAAAACACTTTCATTAAGGTGGATTTTGTAATGTAATAATCCCAATTAAATTTGATTTATGTAGCCAACATATCTCAGCCTGCCGGCCAGTTCTTTTTAACAGACTCTAATTTGTAATGAAAACCAAGAAAACTGGAGTAGTATTTCTTCAAAAAAAAGAAGAAAACAATTTGATAGAATGAAAAGATTTTCTAATTAAGATCAATCAGATATAGTATTTATGAGTGTAAATAGAAACAAAGAAATAATGATGATTTACTATTTCCTACATGGGAATTTTATTCCAGAAATGCTCAACTTTAGTCCTGGAAGTTAACATTAGAAACATCAGAATAAACATTAGTAGTTAACATAATTAATTTAAATTAATAATATAAGTGGGAATTGGCCATTTTTACTGATTTATTTTTATTTGACCTCAGTTTTCATATTTGAATTGAAAATGTGCAATTGATGATCATTCCCTAAACAACTTTTATTTTGAAGTTATTTTGATTTACTTCCTTTGCTGCTCTGATAAGCTTGACTCACACTCTACTTTGAGGTCAATTGGATCTAAAGGCCCTAAAAGGAAATTAAATTAATGCTTTCTTCCCTTTTTTAACAAGTCGTTTATCTGCACCAAAATTCATATAACCATAAAACATTTTGAATTTTCGTTTAATAATGACAAGTTCCAACAGTGTCTCCTAAAAATTTAAGTGTGCCGTTTTCTGGTTAATAATCACTTGCCAACCAAATAGCTCCTCTCCCATTATCAAATCATAAATTAAGCCGGTGGTGCCAGGCACATATTTTATTTATTCTTTTAAATAAACACCAGCAAGACTTATTTCCTGAATGTAACAAACAATAGATATTTCTGCAGACTTACAAGGTCTCTTTCCTAAACTTTCCCTCGCAGTTTTCCTCTCTGTTTGCATAAAAGAGGTTTAGGTCAATGTGTAATCCAAAGCAGGGTGTTTTCCCCTCAAACATCCTAGGAGCAGACTCAGCATTTCCAGTCCTTGGTCAGTTCCTCTGTCAGTACAGCGTTGCAACCAAGCACCAGCAGTGTATAGTTCTAAAGCTGGAGCAACACAGGAATTTATGACCTCAGCAGACAGTCACAGTCATAGGATCACAAGATACATGATGGCACTAAAGTAATATACATCCTGAAAGGTATGTGACAAATCTACTGTCATATAAAACTTCCAATTTTAACCCTGACGACTATAATAAAATGAATGCGAGTCCAAAGGTTTTCAGTTCCATCATGGTGTGAGTAAGAGTATTGCCACAGTATTCCCTTATGGCTATACTGTGGCTTGTTACTGAACAAACCCTTCAGACAGTGGCCTGGGGGCCAAAGGTGTCTGGCTGGCCTTGATCTGAGTCCCAGTTTGAGGTCGTTGATTGAGAACATTTCTAAATAGAAAGTTCATCATCAACCGAATACAAAGGGATGGAAATGACCCCAAAATTATTACAATAATAGAGCAACCAAAGACCAAAAATGGTCACACAAAGACACAGGGCCCTTTTTCTGTACTGGTGTAAAGCTGGTCTAAGCATGGTTTGTTTGTTTTTAGTTGCAGTTTTCGTGGATCAACATGAACCCGACTGCACTGAGATGAGTGGAATAACTCAACAAGACAGGTTTGATGGATGTCCTGTTTATATTTCTTAATTACATAAACACATTTTTTTTTTTTTTAGATTTTTTAATGTAATCTTCTGATTTTGTTAATCTCATAAAACAATTAAGCTGACTCTTGTCTATTGAATTAGTTGTGAATCAGGCAGCTGGTGTGTGTCAATAGTGTGTGAAATAGTAACTAATTTCAGCTACATAATATAAAAGGTAACTAGGGTTAACTACAAATGAATTGCAATTAAATTTCACATAAAGGGGTAACAATTCAAAGGCCTTTTCACTTACATATCTGGTTTAGTAATTATAGGAACAGACATGATTTGTGTGCCAGCTTTCAGGAGGGAGAGATAAAGGCCGTGGGTTTGCATATGCATAATATTTTGGGAGAACACAATTGTGCCTATCGAAATTTGAGCAAGCTTGTTTGAAAGTCAAGGCCGTCACCGACTGACCCGTTCCCACTACAAAGAACTTCAACGCTTCCTTTGCATCGCAGATTTCTACAGACTCTTCATCAGGACTTATGCGGTTAAGTAAGAACATATCCTAATAGTGATGTAATTGAAGAGCTACTAAAAGAAAATATGATTTGTTTACATGATGAGAGAGGAACTAGAGTAGATCTTGATCTTGATTTAACTTTGTGTCCAGGGATTTATCAATGTGAGTGGGTATATGGAAGTGCAAATTGGGAGATGTTTTAATATACAGTATGTGACAAAGTTCCACCTTGCATCAACATGCATACTGGAAAGGTCGGATTCACATTTCATAGAAGGCAGGATCTTGTTCACAAAATATATGAAACTGTGTATAGGCTAAATATTATTATTTTGGTGTTATAATGTGGGTACCAGCACACAGAGGGGTTAAATGGCAATGAGAGGACACGTAAATCAGCAAATCAAGCTCAGGAGTGTGTGGAGATTAGAGTTATTTCATTCAGCAGATCAGAATCAAACACAATAATCAAAAGAAACATCAATAAAGCATGGCAACACAGCTGAGACACTGTAGACACCTTTATGGAATTTAGAGAGAAGGAGCACAAAAGAGAAATCCTATTAACAGGACTACTGTTAATACAAGGCTTAATGCAACATTGCACTTACTAAACAAAACACCCAAACAGGACCGTATGAGAGCACTGCCCATTACAGAAGAACATGTCATTTTTCATTGCCATCACACCACCGCAAGACACGTTAAAGAGATTGATCAGGAAGCTGAAAGTCGAAGATTTGATTTAAAAATGATTTTTTTTTTTTTTTTTTTACATTAGAATAAGTAAATGTATTACAATACCTGAAAGAAACAGGAGCGCGCAAGAAAATGTACTGACCCGTTGCTGTTTTTTTTTTTTTTTTTAAGGAGATCGTTAACGCCGGTTTCACACTCCGACACAGTAGGTGGCGGTAATGCTCCTTAAGCGATGGACGCCCGCCCGCCGTAAAACTCAAAAGAAGAAGGCGGCGGAGGAGGAGGAGGAAGAAGAAGAAGAAGAAGAAGATAAGGCCTGTCATTAACATCCAAATTTCTCGAGTAGCTTTCGCTAGCCAAAGGTCGTAGTTTAGATAATCTATGAATCGCAAAAGAAACCTCAGTTTCGCAGAAACGAGCCTGACTCATGAACTCCACGGCGCCTTCATGGAGCCTCCCGGGTCTGTGAGTCGAGCCGAGGGCGATTACCTGGAGCTGGAGCCCGACGAGGAGCTCCTCTGCTCGGTCAGCGACATCACCGAGCACCTCGGCAGAAACATCACCGTGGTGCTGGAGACAGCGCTGTCCGAGATCCGCAAAATGGTCAGCATCCGAATAAGGGTCCTAAAAATGGAGCTGCGCGAGAAAACCGAAGAAATCGAGTCGCTGAAGGGGAGACTCGACACGGTCCAGAGGGACGGCAGGGACCCTTTCGCCAGCGTGATGACCGCGGAGCCGTCCGCCGAGGCAGGGTTCAAGAAACACGACTTAAGTTCCGCGGCAAAACACAACCACGCAGACCCCAGGAGGTCCAAAGCCGTCGTGCCGGGCGTGAAAAAGGAGAACATAGATGCTATTTGTGACTATCTAATGAAAGACAAGAACTCCAGAGGTTGTGCGGACAACGACGGAGACCAGGGCAGCCAAGCCGGCGGGGACAGGGAGACTCGCCAAGAGCCGGACCCGCATTCCCTTAACCTTTGGCCCAGCAGCGGGATGACCGGTACCGGGCCCGTGCACGGAGACTCCGAGGCCACCACAGATGACATTTTCGGTATGCTCCCCTCCGGCAGTAAACGGATGTATGACTACGAGTGGATGGCACCGATGGAATATTCTTCTAACCTGAAAGGTAAAAAAAAAACAAAAAAACAATCATATGTGTGTGTGTGTATCTGTCTTGAGACACCCATATGGTGTGTGTGTGTGTGTGTGTGTGTGTGTGTGTGTGTGTGTGTGTGTGTGTGTGTGTGTGTGTGTGTGTGTGTGTGTGTGTGTGTGTGGCAAAAAGGATTTAGTCATGGAAAAGTTCAAGTAATATACTATTAAGCCAATTATTTGGATACAAATATAAAAAGCTCAAACCTCTATATGCAAAAAAAAAAAAAAAAAATCTTTTCACGAATGCTTTATTTATTTATTTTATTTTAAACTATTTGAATACAGATATTGAGAGGATGTCCAAAATATGCCTCCGGGTTCTCCTTCAGTGTCGTTTAAACTTCTGTATTTGCAACTACAGAAGTTTAAACGCACAGTATCCTGCCTATTTTAGTTTACATTCAAATGATTCCATTGACTTACTTGAAGTTGGCAGACATCTTTAGTTTTGTAAGTATTTTTTTAACTTTTTTTTTTTATGTAATACTAGTAACTCCCAAATGCTATCCTTAATTTTGTTTTAAGATGTTTCAAATGACTTTCTGCTCGAACTTGAATCACTGCCGAGCCGTTTTATTTCTCTGCTGACCACTTAAGTTGTAATTAAACGTGCATACTTGCAAAAATCACTAAACTCTAAAACGTGGATGTTTCGCAAACAACGTCAATCCTGACAGCACGGAAGATCTGAACAATCACTAGATGGACACCCCGAGGTAATGTCGCTAGTCCAGTATGTCATTAATATTAAATACGGTCACAATCTGCCCTTCTGCTCCTCCGTTATGATGCTGGAAAAATGGATGTAAAAGAATAATAGACAGAAAGGAATAATAATCATTTTTATCCTAATATTTATGTAAAATTACTGTCATATTTAACATATCAATTATTCTGTTATGGCCACAAACATGTTTGAAGACATTCCTGAGATATTGCATTCACAAGAGTGGGATGGGCAGATTGGACAGATGTGAAGTCGCATGGACTTGACCTTTGACCTGTGATCCTCAAAATCAGCAGAGAGAGAGAAGAACAGCATCCAAGGCAACGACGACCTGTTGTCGGGGCCAATAATCGCAGACCAGAGATATGCAGCTCCAGGGCCGGAGGTGTCTGCAAAAGAAAGCACAGAGTTGCGCGAGAGAGGGGAAATGGATGGTGAGGCAATAAACGATAAACAAAAAACTACAGAAGAGAGAAAGCATGAAGTGAATGAGATGTAGCGGTGCCGTATAAAGTGCAGAGAGAGTGAACGAGAGAGAGAGAGGAGGAGCTCAGTGCATCATGGGAGGTCCCCGAGCAGCCGAGGGCCTGGAACAGCAAAACTTCAGGTTTTAACCAAAGTATCAGCTTTATCAAAAAAAAAAAGGAAGGTTTTAAACCTAATTTTGGATGTCTGCCTCCCAAACCGAAGCAGGTAGTTGGTTCCAAAGGAGAAGGGGCCTGAAAGCTGAAGGCTCCGGTCCCCCCATTCTACTTTTTGGAAACAATAGGAACCACAAGCAGACCGGGATGGAGCCTGGTCATGAAGAGCTTTGTAGCTTTGTCAGCAGGAGAATTTTAATTTGTAATCTTGATTTCACAGGAAGCCAATAAAGAGACGCTAAAACAGGAGAAATATGATCTCTTGCTAAATCCTGTCGGTACTCTTGCTGGATCAACTGCAAGGTTTTTAATGAGTAATCTGTACATCCTGACAACAAGGAATTACAATAATCTAGCCTGGAAGTAATACATGCATTATTTAATGTCATGCTGAGGCAGGATTTTCCTGATTCTATTAATATTACTTAAAATGAAAGAAAGCAGTCCATAATACTGTCTTTATGAGTGAGTTAAAGGACAAATCCTCATCAAAGATGAATGCAAGGTTCCTCACAGCGGTGCTGGAAGCCTCCAGAGTAACTAAGTGATTGGAGAAAGAACTTCTCAGGTGTTTAGGACCAAATACAATAACTTCAGTTTTGTCTGAATTAAATGTAAAAAGTGAAGTAAAAAAAACTTAGGTCGTCCAAGTCCTTTATGTCTTTTAGACATTCTTGAAGTTTTACGAACTGATTTGTCTCATCTGTTTCATAGAAAGATATAGCTACGTGTCACCTGCATAACAGTGGAAGTTTATGCAGTGATTCCTGATGAAATCTCCAAAGGGAAGCATGGATAGTGTGAAAAGTACTGGTCCTAGCACGGAACCTTGTGGAACTCCATAACTAACATTTGTGTGCCTGGAAGAGTCATTATTGACATGAACAAATTGAAATCTATCTGATGGACATGATTTGAACCCATCTAATTCAGTTCCTTTGATCCTAATAACACGCTCCAATCTCTTTAATAAGATCAATGACTTTCACCAGTGCTGTTTCTGTGCTATGTTGCACTCCAAGTCCTGACTGAAAATTTTCAAACATTCCTCTGTAAATGGTCGCATGATTGATTCGCAACGTCTTTTTCAAGGATTTGAAAAATACCGTGCCAGGTTGAATATCGGTCTGTAATTTCATAAAACAGCTGAATCAAGAGTGTTTTTTTTTTTTTTATTTTTTAAAGTAAATTCACCTGAAACTAAGAATCCGAGAGGCAGAGGGAGGCAGAGCTATTCAATTAGCTGTCTTGTCTCCCAGCTGGCTGTGCACATGGGACCAGTGTTATCTGTTCAGCTCTGAGGACGACTCTTTTGATGAAAATCAGGTTTTAGTTTGTTTTTCTACCTTCCTGTCGGAGGAATGAAAGATTGTTTGTGTTCAACAGTGTTTATTGAATTACTGATGCGGTAAAGTTCAATATTTTTTAAATTTTTTTTTTTTTTAACTTTACAGAAGTTGTGTTTACTTGTCCTCCCATCAAATGTGTGACAGTGATGAAGCTGATTTCACTGCAGTGAGTAATAATCTTGAAAATCGGATCACCTTCGCTGCCGCGGTGGAATTCTACTTATTTACTTCTACGGTCGTCGTGCTCTCATTATCAGCGCAAGGTTTCAGTGCAATAAGCGCAACTGTTTCCTGTATCTGAATGCTTTACTCATACATTTGAAAATTGACCTGGATATGAAGCATCCCTCGCGGAAAAAAAAATGTTGGGCCTCATTCACTAGCAGTATACATTTCATGCACAAATCTGGGATTCATCAATATTTTCTTTGTTTCTAAAGTCATCCTGAATTTGTTTGCACTCTGTGAACAAATTTAGGATGACTTTAGACCAGGGGTGGGCCATTAATTTTCCCAAGGGGCCTCATGAGAAGCTGGGACTGTTGTGGAGGGCCGGACCAATGGGCTGAATTCAATTCTGCTCAATATTAATTTGATCTCTTTATAAAAAGCAGTAAATTGTATGGTTTTTTTATTAGCTACTACCGGTAGTAGTAGATGTTGCAATTAGGCTATTAAAATGTGGTGCTATTAAAATTCAATCAACATTCACAAAAAGATTTTGAAAATGAGCATATTTTTGCAGTATTTCAAAGACCAGCATTAAATTAACTTTATACAAAAATGTAATAAGTGCTATTGATATTTTGTTTGTAGTGTAATTACCATTTGCTGACAGGTCTCATCAGATCTCAGAAAACAAAGTGCAAATAAAATTGGATCCTTTAAGTTCCTCGGATTTTGTTCCTACCGCCCACTGACAGGTCTCATTTTGCCTCAATTTCAAACAATACACTTGGCAATCAACATACTTTTACAACATGTACAGTAACTTAAAAAAAAAAATCAATGCGCGCGCGCGCACACACACACACACACACACACACACACACACACACACACACACACACACACACACACACACACACACACACACACACACAGTTATGTGCTTCCCTCGCGCAAGGTCAGCAGCGGTAACGTTGTGCTTCCATTAGCTTCATGAAGCAGCTCCTAACAATGACAATAATTAATTCACGTCATACAAAACGTTGTTATCCTGACTGGTTTTTACTTTGTTATGTTCCTCAATGTAAATTACTCACAATTCTCGGACACAACTTGGTTAACAAGCACTCGATGTCTCTTGGGAATCTCAAAATGTCGTACTTTGCTCCAAACCTTGTCTGCCTCATCCACCTGTCTCAGCTGCAGGGTCTCTGGTAGGTGAGTGCGTGATTCAGAGTGGGACGGGTGGCTAAGGGCTCTGCTACGGGCAACCGCCAAGACGTTCAGACCACCGTCTCGCATGGTGAGACGTTTAGGGAACATCTGTAAATTGGGGTACTGAATCTTACCCGGGTTACACGTGCATGATGTACACTTACTTACGTGTGGTTCCTAATTTACCATTGACCTCACGCGGGCCGGTCCGGGACAGCCAAAGGGCCGGATGTGGCCCGCGGGCCGTACAATGCCCAGGTCTGCTTTAGACCAATGCGTGTGAACAAATGACAACTATCTGGCTGTCTTAGAAAGTGTAAACACACCTTTTAGCATATTAAAACAAACTGCATTCATTCATAAAAAGGATTTAATACACGACAAATATTGAAAACTGTAAATTTACCAATGCAGTGACCAAATGTATCAATTCGGCTAAATTGACGCCCTTTAATTTTTTTAAACCGTAGTTACTGGTGAGGAAACACAAAGTGTTCTTCCATCTCAAACGTTATTGTTTTAATTTCCGCTTTTAGTAGACATTTTTCTTTTTAACATTTGTTGCCATCTCTGTCAACTTCTCTTCACTTCACCGCTTTCCTCACGATACAGCTCCAGACAGACAGGCGTCCTTATATGGAGAAACAGGGTAGTGTCGGTGTGATAATCGCAGAGCGCGGACAGGCGCCCGTCAATTTAGAAAGTTTCTGATTCGCTAACGTACGCAAGGTGGTGATTTTGGATGCGCACTCACTTTGCGCGCAAAGTAAGAACATTTCCACGCGTATATTAGCGAATGAGGCCCTAAATAATTTTGCCAACTTTCGCCAAATACATTTTTTTTTTGTCTCTAATGCGACTGAATCACTCGCCCTGTAGACATTCCCATCCCATCTTCTGGGTTAAATTGCGCCGAGTCATTTGTGACATTTATTTTCCGTCAGTTACGTATTCTTTTCTAACTGCTGAGTCATACAGTGTCCCACAAATGTGGTTCAGATAT
The DNA here is from genome assembly GCF_029030835.1 of Brachyistius frenatus. Lineage (NCBI taxonomy): Eukaryota > Metazoa > Chordata > Actinopteri > Embiotocidae > Brachyistius > Brachyistius frenatus. Next base: position 180,221 of record NW_027210847.1, on the reverse strand, counting down.
TGACAGATTCTAGACATTTATAAAAAGATATCTCAACTGACAATATTTTATGATGGGATACGTGTAGAAACATAACAATTTCGTAGGAAATGTTTTTGCCTTGATATAAAGGTTTATATAAAATAATCTCAAATTATCATCAAATCAAATGACGAAAGATTTGGATGGCCTAGACTTTTCTAAAGAAAAGATATAGCATGAACGGCTAGCCCTTATAATGACCGAGGTTTAAGCTTAAAAGTGAAAGAAAGTAAAAACCCTTAAAATAGCCTCGGGTTCATAGCTGTGTTTGATATTATTTTTTTTCACGCGGGGAGTAACACTCGTCACTTACTTTAAAGCGGGTTCCAGTCTTGTGTTTTAAAAAGTGGTTTAGCTTCAGATGGTTTGCAGCCAACTTTGTGTCTTTTAAAACAACGCTCTAGAAAAAGAACTCGTGTGTAAGGCTCTCGTACTGATTCGATCGGCTGTGTCCATTTGCTGTTTTGATGACCTCTGGCTTGTGTAACTTTATGTGATCGTGTGCTCCTCTTACGTTTTTTTTCCCCCCAGCCCTGAAGGAGCCCGCGTGTGAGAACACCCGGGCTGGCGAAACAGAAGATGAAGAGAATGAAGACGAGTCCTCCGGGATAGAGGGGGGGGCCCTGGAGCAGGTCCAGGCTCCGGTCTCGCAGGTCCAGCCCCCTGAGTACTCCATGGAGCCTCAGAGCTCTCCGGGGGAAGGAGGGAGTTCTCTGGAGGGCAGCGCAAACAGGCCAGAGGCAGGTGTGGGCATTAGTTACGTCAATGTATAAACGTCTCGATGGGTTTTTGAGTACTGTACCCTATTAATATTGGTTTAAGATCAGTGACAATGCCCGTCCTCATTTGAGTGCATAGCCTCAACAAAAATAGAAACGCGGCGCTTTTCTTGAAGTGAAATGTCTCCGACTTCTTTAACGCACGCAGAAGGTCAATCCATCGACCTGACAAGCGTGGCATATCAAACGACACGATTACTGCGCACTACGAAGCGAGATTAGCGGGTTAGCGAGGTATGCTGAGACTAAAACCGGGGTTGTCAGTGTCACGACTGTCTTTTAAGCTGGCTAGATCACCACGGTAATTTATGCTGCGAATTTAACCTGGTCCGCGGCAGGTCACGTTGGCGATATTGGATTAAAATGTAAGAAAGTACCTGCCCTCTGACCAATCAACTCTTTTTGAAACTTGTGCCGCTGGTCTACCGAAATGGAAAATTTGGCCACACACCTGTCTGAGTTGCACAAGTAGCTGAGCGGTGACAAGATGCTTCTCTGTGCACCGCTGCCTAACAAGCATCTACTGATACCTGTGAGGCTAGTGGTTTTTTTAATTTTTTTTTTTATAACTGAGGCCCCTGGTCTGTACTTAAAGCAGGATTCTTACCATCCATTCCTTGAATCGGTTGGCAAGGGGTTTCTTCTTGGGACTTGGCCTTGTTTCTTTAGGCTGGGGAGGACAGACAGAGGGAAGTGCGGCAGAAAAAGGATGGACAGTCCTGTTAATTTAGCATTAATCGCTACCAAAGAGCAGAGGGCGTATTCAGAAAAATTCCTAGGACTAAAAGTTACCCCTAGTGACGAAAGTTGACGACAATTCTTAAAATTGTGACGTTTTCTAAGAATTTCCAAGTAGATCTTTGTAAAGATAAAAGTAATTCACAAAACATCTGAGCCCTTAAGAGGGCTCCTCGGGTGAAAAACTGTTAGTAGCAGAGGGGAGGACTTTTACGAGGCTTAAGAACATATTTCTCCTACGTTGTTGTAGGATCAATTCTTCAAGCTGAATGACCGCAAGATCATTAAATTCTACATGATGTTTATGGTCGAGCTCATGAGAGACGCTCACGTCTTCCACTCAGCGGAATATCGCAGTAACGCAGAGTAATCGCATGAAAGTAATCTTTGTATTTTAAGAATGAGGCCCCAGAAGTGATCCTGCTAAATCGAAGTTTCACGGTAGGCCTACCTTCGATGGCTAAATTGTCAGAACTTCAAAAGAGAACCTTCAAGTCGTAAGGAGTCCCAGAAAACCACTGAACATCTTAAGGTCTGGTCCATTCTAAAGACCAACAATGATTCACATCTGACACCAGAGACCACTTTGACCTTAGTAAAAAAAAACTATTTCCCGGGTCCAGGAAAATATCACTTTTATTCCGTGAAAACCACTGATCTGATTAACCAACCCTTCCAACTGTTGTTAATGATCATTTGTGTTTCCAGGCCAGCAGTTCCCCAGCCACACCTACATCTGCTCACTGTGTGGAACCTTCTGCCCCGACTCTTTGTTCCTGGAGGAACACGTCAAACTGATTCACTCGGACTCTGCTGGTGCTCACGCTCTCCAGGCCCTCCAGTCCAACTCCTCCACTTCAGCTACAATAGAAGATGGCAGCGGTGATTGTGGGAGACCCGGAGCGGGGCAGAACGAGAGCGGCGGGGGACTGGGCCCCGGTGTCGGCATTGGTCGAGCGGGGGCGCCTGTAAAAAAAGAGATTAAAATCGAAGGCGGATACGAGTGCGGGGACTGCGGGCGCCATTTCAACTACATCGGCAACCTGCGGCAGCACCAGCGCATTCACACCGGAGAAAAGCCCTTCATGTGTCCGGAGTGCGGGGAGAGGTTCCGCCACGCGGCCCGCTTAAAAAGCCACCGGCTGGTCCATAGTGGCGCCCAGAGCCCCTTCCCCTGCCCCCAGTGTGGGAAGGGCTTCTCGGTGCTGTCTGGACTCAAGAGACACCAACGGGTGCACACCGGCGAGAGCCCGTACGCCTGTCCCCAGTGCGGCAGGCGCTTTAAGGAGCTGGGAAACCTTTACACTCACCAGAGGATCCACAGCGGGGCCACGCCTTACTGCTGCCAGCAGTGCGGACGCAGCTTCCGCCATCTAGGTACATACAAGAGCCACCGCTGCACCCCAGCACAGTAAACCAGCCGACGCCGGGAAATCCAAAGTGTACGTCAAAGACGGGGACATGGTACTGACGCGCGCATTGTCATTCTGTGGCTGTCTGATTTACACTGCGGGAGGCCGCCCGGCGTTCCTGCTTTGTCAAGAAACACTTTTGAGACCCGAACAGTTCTGGGCCGCTCTGTGAGAGGAACTACCCGACTGGGGGAACTCCCCTAAGAACTACATTCCCGTAAAGGCTTTTTTTTTTTTTTTTTTTTTTTTTTTTTCTTTCTGATTGCATTCACATCGCCGATAGGAATGTTGGAATGACTTTGAAGTGTACGCTCTATTTGGACTATTTTCACCGCTTTACCTTGCTTTTCAGACAAGGCCTTTATAACATAGAAGTATGCAAACTCCTTTGACAAAAACAGTCATTTTCACCCCTCGGGTAAAGTTCGTTTCTGTTGAGGGAGTCTGGTGACTTTCGAAGAGTGCTATACAACGACTTCAGTGTCTGGGCTGGGCTGTCTGACGACGAGGTAAAGCAGTGAACCAATCACTGTACACTTAGGTCACTTTTTTTTTTCTTTTTTTTGTTGTGCTGGGAGAGGACCTACTCTATACTAGAAGCTAAACAAAAAGTCCCCAATAGTGGAGTTTAAAGAACTAATTCCTGTGGTGTGGAAACACACACAAAAAAGGACGCACATCTCCCAACAGTTTGTAGAACTATTAAAAAGTTTCTCTGGTTTGAAAGCGCCTATTGAGCTTCAAAGTTCATTCTTGACCTTGAACAGTGTTAACTCAGGGACCACAAAACTCACTTGTTCTGGAGCTTTCAACTGTATCACACAGCCTTATTTAGGTAGTATTGTAGATATTCAGTGTACCTTTAGGATCCCTTGTCCACGCTTTGCTAACAGAAACGATATCTACAACCCCTTTTCCAAAAAGGTTGGGACTGTTGGGACGCTGTGTAGAATGTAAATAAAATTAGAATGCAATGATTTGCAAATCATATAAACCCATATTTCATTGCGTCCAGACTAAAGACAACATATCAAATGTTGAAACTGAGAAATCCTATTGTTTTATGAAACGTATGCGCTTATTTTGAATTTGATGCCCGCAACATGCCTCAAAAAAAAGTTGCGACAGAGGCTGTGCAGTTAGAATATATGCAGAATGCAGTTTGCCATCGTTTTGCTGAAATAACGCACGGCCTCCCCTGAAAGAAACGTTGTCTGCATGGCAGCGGACGTTGCTCCAAAACCTGAATATATTGTTCAGCGTTCATGGTTCCTTCCCAGATGTGCAAGCCAGCCATGTTCACTAACGCATCCCTGTGCCGTCACAGATGCTGGAACTGAGCGCCGATAACAAGCTGGGTGTTCCCTCTCCTCTTTAGCCCGGAGGAAGCGGCTTTCCAAAAAGAATCTCAAATTTGGATTCATCAGACCAGAGGACATTTTTTTTCCACTTCGCCTCAGTCCATCTTTAAATGAGCTCTGGCCCAGAGAAGGCGGCGGTGTTTCCCGCATCATGTTTATATCTGGTTTCTTTGTTGCGTGGTGGAGTTTTAACCTGCATTTGTAGATGCGGCGATGAACTGTGTTCACAGACGATGGTCTTCAGAAGTGTTTCTTAGCCCAGACAACGATTTCCACGAAAGACTTGTGTCTGTTTTTAATGCGGTGAGGTCCCGAAGATCACGGCCATCCAGTGTTGCTTTTTTTTTGGTCTTTTCCCTTGTGTACTGAGATTTCTCCAGATTCTCTGAATCTTTTCGACTTGCACCGTAGATGATGAAACCCACGAATTCTTTGCAAATATACGTTGAGGAACATTATTCTTTGATTGTTGATTGCACCATTTTCCCACGCAATCTTTTCACAGTGATGAACCTCTCCCCATCTGCACTGCTGCAGACTGTTGGGTCTCTGGTGTGCTCTTTTTTATACCCAGTAATGTTACTGATCTGTTGCCAACTAACCTAATTAGGCGTAAGCTGTATCAGTAGGTTAATTCAGCTTCACACAACTTTTCCAATCTTTTGTTGACCCCGTCCCAACTTTTTTTGAGACGTGCGTCTGGCATCAAATTCAAAATGAGCACATATTTTTCACTGAACTATAAAAATTTCTCCATTTAAAAATGTTACACATTGTCTTTGGTCTAATTTCAATTAAATATGGCTTTACGTGTTTTTTAAAAAAAAAATCATTGCATTCTGTTTTTATTTACATTTTACACGGCGTCCCAACTTTTTTTTGGAAACGGGGTCGTAAGATATTTTGTTAAAACATTTAAAAATTCACTTAAATTATCCGCAGAATGTGAAAAAAATAACAGCACTGAAATCATGGAAAAGACATCCACGTATTGTGTGGCAGGGACGGTCCTTTCTCGTAATACCACTTTGTGCCACAAGACGAGATGGTGACCCTCTGCAGAGTCCATGCAGTAGTGCGTTCTAAACTCTTGTTATCATGAATGTAACAGTAAACGCAGCAATGGCTCGTAGTTCCTTCTACACCGGTGTGTAAACATCACGATGCAAATGATGGCTGGAGATCTCTTAATTGTATAAAGTCAGGGATTTACTTGCCGTCGGGTATACAAGGGGAAAAAAAAAAAAAAAATCTAAGTTTTCTGTCTCTTTAATCCTGCAACAGTCACAGTGTGCCTATGATGGACGGGCGTGAGCGAGTGCAGTCCAGCTAGTCCAGCGCTGAACATGAACCGACACAATTTTGCGTAGCAAACAAAACCAGGCGCACCTGACCTTGTTTTAGACATGTTCAAAGTGGACCTTTAGTGCAGCTAATGATTGCACAAACTATCCTGAAAAAAAAACACTCCCAATGGCTTTGACATTGCTGTGGTTGTTTTCCTACTGGTATGATCTTGCAAAAAAAAAAATGGAAATAAACCAGCTACAGAATAAATTATAGGCTAAAACCATTTATTTGTCTATGTACTACTGGGTGCACACAATCTAACTTGCACACAATCATAAGCCCTAAAAGTCAAAATCCTAAAGCAGGGTAAGAATAAATTATTCCAAACTGCTGAAACTCAAAAGTGCCAGACTGAAATCTGTGAACCACCAGATTCTGTGACCTACCTTGAAAACCGTACCCTTACTTCTCAGACCTAAACCTAACCACCCAAACTAACACTGTAAGTCACAAAATATCACGGGTCACAGATTTCAGCGCAATACCAAACTGACAGGCTTGGATGCTTCAACGACTCACTGTTGCCTCCTACCACCAGATTGGATTTTATTCTTACAAATCAAAAAGTTGATCCAGGCAGTTTTTAATTCTTGTGCTATGAAGATTTGAAAACCGCAAAGATATTACAGCTCCATCCACTGATGAAGACTTCAGTGGACGACTGAAAGCTCCGGAACAAGTTAGCTATGTTGAGGTGAGATTGTTTCATCAAATTATAAAAAAAAAATAAATAAAGTACATCAGAATACTCATGGAGCATGCAAGAAGTTACCGTGTGTTAAAGGGAAAGTCAAGAGTTATCATGAGAGCAGGTGGGTCCTTGTATAAAACCCGAAAGGACCCTTGCCTCCTTTTTTTTATTACTAAAGGGCATCAGGAAATATTCAGTTTAAGGAGATCAATACTTTTTTTTATTTTTTATTTAAAAGATTCTCGAAATTCCTCATTATAATAGATGGTGATTCATTTTCTTTTGTTTAACTAATTGATGCAACTCTACTTTCAACCATTTTCTGAAGCATACCACAGCATATTCCAAGTTTGAAAATAAACTTGAACAGATTGTAACTGGCATAACATTGTTTCCAGAGCAATATTTTGACGGTTTAGATTTTTTTTTTTTTTTTTGTACCTGCAACATCTTCAAAATGAATTAGGGGAGAGGGAAAAAGCAACATAAAAATAAAAACTGAAATGCACAATTTATTAGACTATTCTTTCAGGGGGACTGGGTGGGAGGGTGGAGGGGGGGGGTCATGTTGTCATCAGTGTATAATTATATTAAACTAAGAATGGTTGGGTTTTCATTACCTGAGAATGAGCCCTTCATATTTACAAAGGCAGCAGGTCCTCCTCCAAGTTGCGCTGCCATGTTTCTACAGCAGCCCATAAGAGACAAATTAAACACGGGCTCTAGAGAGGGCCTTTGGAGTTTTTCTCAAGTTTAAAAGCCACCATAGGTTCTCTTACACACTTAGAAAGGGAGGGTAAGGTGAGGGGGGTTTCATTTGGTTGCAATCTGCAACCTCAGCGTTTAAATATGGAGGAGGACAAGACAAAAGTAATATTTCCACTGAAAACTCCCAGAACTTTTGACTGCGTGTCTAGGAACTTCCCATAAACTACTAGCAGGTCCCTTTAGCCTTTTGATTTTACATTGTTTTCACAACAGTGTAGAGCCCTGATCGAAATGCAAGTCAAGGAACTGAGTACTTTAAAAAAAGGTTCCAGTTCCTGCAGTGTTACGGCAACTAAAATAAATAACTGAACCTTTTTTCAAAGGCAGGTTATTCACACTTAATGGCTACTAGTAAAGTAGTAAAAACATCAAAAACACTAGATGCTTGGTAAGAATGGAAAATGATTGAAAGAGGAGATTGGGATGTGATAACATGCTCGCAAATGAATCCAAAATGGTACTATTGATTTAACAGTTCAAATTGACACAGTTCAAGCTCATTAGGAATTCCTATACAAAGGCAATACATTAATTTGGGTATTTTTGTCATAAATAATAGACTTTGATTAGTGAATTTTTAACAAGGAGAGTTTCGATTACATCAAAGGGTCTGCATTAATTGAACTTTCACCTTGCTGAGCTTCAAGGATCCCTCTTACAACCTCACTGTGGGAAATGGGCCTGTTAACAGATTGGTGGGACACTACCCCCCACATGTGGGCCGTTTGTGCAACTGCAACAAAATGAATCTCTTGGGCCATACCACTGTTTCCTCATTATACTGCTTGGTGCCATGTGTAAAACAGAATGTCATATAATCTAATCTAATCTAATGTTACACAATAGATATTGGTTAGTTCATATGTTTGTAGGATGACAAAAATTTCAAGATGTCAGAAACAAATTGAAGGAAAGTGTCAGATGTGTTTTACTCATTGATCTGATTTCACCACAAAAATAGCCCTGCCATCTCAAGCTTTTCTTTTGAAAAGAATTAGAAGAATGAACTTATGACAAAAAAATTTTTTTTTAAATCGTCCAAACCTGCAGAAGCGAAACACCAACCATTGACAATCTGCTTTCTAATAAACATCTGTCTTAATATAGTGAACAAGTGTGTTTTCTAACAAATGACAGCAGTGAAATCTAACAAAGAACATATACTCAAGTGCTAGTGAAAGGATGCAGGGTAGAGTACAATATTTGCACTGTATCAGGGTATTTCCATTTTATGCCACTGATTACTTACAGTTGGAAAATTGTACATTTTACTCAAATATATTTGTCTGCTACAGTTCCAAGTTAACTTTTCAGATTGAAAGGTTACGGATGTTCTGTTTCTGTTCTGTAAGACACATTATAGTTCTGTACCTAACAAATGCAACTGTGCTGAAACAAAAATATAATTTATATATAATTATATATCACCAAAAAACAACAACAACATAAAACCAAATATTCTGCATCAGGAATAGTGACTTACTAGGGACTTTTATTTAAAGGGCCATATCGCACGTTTTGCACATTTGAGACCATTTACAATAAACATGGACTTTACATCACAGTTAACCAGTCTGAAACCATGATACAGAGGGAAATCAATCAGCCACAACATTAAAACCAATGACAGGTGAGGTGGATAGGATTGGCTGTGGTACGGATGACACCTGTCAAGGGGTAGATTATATGAAACAGCAATTTAAAGGTCCGTTTTTAAAGTCAACGTATTGGAAGCAGAAAAAATAAGCAAGTGTAAGGATCTGAGGGAGTTTGACAAGGGCCATTTTGTGATGTTGTTGATGACTAGACCTATGAGCACCTTCAAAACGCAGGTCTAGTGTGATGTTCCTGGTGTGCAGTGGTTAAAATGTACCAAAAGTTACGCAAAGAATGACAACCGGCGTACTGGTGAGAACATCAGGGATGCCCAAGGCTCACAGATGATTGAAGCATAAACAATGTTGGCTATGACAGCAGAACACAGTGCATTGCAGCGAACTGTGTACAGGGCTGCATAGCACCGGTCAGACCACACATGATGACCCCTGTCCACTGACCAAAGAGGGTTTAATGGACATGTGATCATCAAAACTGGACCATGGAGCAATGCTAGAAAGTGGCCTGGTCTGATGAGTCACATTTTCTTTCACATCATGTGGAATGCCATAGGTGAATGTGTGTCATTTACCAAAGGAAAAGGTGGCAGTAGGATGCACTATGAAAAAGGCAAGCTGGAGGAGGCAGTGTGATGCTCTGGGCAATGTCCTTTCGGGAAACCTTTGGTCCTGCCATATATGTGCATGTAACTTTGATATTCCCCAGATTTTTAACCAGGCATGTGTGGTATTTGCTCCTTTACTTGCTTTTTTTGTGTATTTGTACCATACCAAAAAAAAAGAAAAACACCCAACATTTAAAAATCTGCTAATACCATACAGAAATAAATGAAAGCCAATGGTTGCCGAAAACAGTTGGGGTTATAAACATCATGAATTTGGACATTTTCCGTGAAAAATGTACATGATTTGGGTTCAAATTTCATGTGCTCCTTAACTGGGATAGGTAGGTAGGTAGGTAGGTATTTACTTTATTAATCCCAGAGGGGAAATTTTTTCGCTACAGCAGCATACAGAAGCAATAAGATAATAATAGAAATAATAGAATAAAATAATAGAATAGAATAATAGAAAAGCAATAAAATAGCAGTAAATAGCAGTAAAAAATATAAAATATAAAATGCACAGTATATACAGTACATTATATATCTATATATATTATATACAAACAAACCAAGAAACACAGTCAACAGTGTTATTGTACTGTGATGGATTTTGCCAGAGGTGAGTTATTGTACAGTCTTATTGCAGTGGGCAGGAATGATCTCCTGTATCTGTCCTTGTGACAGCGGAGCTGGAGGAGTCTTTTAGAGAAAGTGCTCCGCTGTCCCTGCAGCAGGTGGTGGAGAGGGTGGTCAGGATTATCCAATATGGATAATAGTTTGTTCAGCGTCCTCCTCTCCACCACCTTTTCCAGGCTGTCCAGTTTGTAGCCGATGACGGAGCCGGCCTTCTTAACCAGTTTGTTAAGTCTGTTGGTGTCACCGGCTCCAATGCTGCTCCCCCAGCAGACCCCAGCGAAGTACAAAGCACTGGCCACAACAGACTGGTAGAACATCTCCAGCATCTCGCTGCACACATTGAAGGATCGAAGTTTCCTCAAGAAAAAGAGTCGACTCATCACCTTCTTGTAGACAGCATTGATGTTGGTCTTCCAGTTCAGTCTGTTGTCGATGGACACACCCAGGTACTTGTACTCCTCAACCATGTCCACCTCCTCTCCCAGAACTCTCAGCGGTTGTGGAGCCGTCGTCTTCCTCCTGAAGTCGACCACCATCTCTCTGGTCTTGGCCACGTTCAGGAGCAGGTGATTTCTTCCTGCCCACTCCACAAAGTCCTCCACTACTGCCCTGTACTCATCCTCCCGTCCATCCCTTATACACCCGACCACTGCAGAGTCATCAGAGAACTTCTGCAGATGGCAGGACTCTGAGTTGTACTGGAAGTCAGTTGTGTATAAGGTGAACAGGAAGGGAGACAGAACAGTTCCCTGTGGAGCTCCAGTACCACTGACCACCGTATCAGACAGCACACTGCCCAGACGGACAAACTGTGGTCTGCCTGTCAGGTAGTCAGTGATCCAGGAGACGGTGGACGCGTCCACCCCCACCACCCGCAAAGGGCAGCTTCTCACTCAGCAGCAGTGGTTGGATGGTGTTGAATGCACTGGAGAAATCAAAGAAAGTGATTCTCACAGAGTCACCGGTTCCATCCAGGTGAGACTGAGCTCGTTGCAGCAGGTAGATGATGGCATCGTCCACTCCCACATGAGGCTGGTACGCAAATTGCAGAGGGTCCAGAGAAGATTTCACCAGCGGCCTGAGGTGGGCCAAGACCAGCCTCTCCAGCACCTTGAGATGTGAGGGCAACTGGTCGGTAGTCGTTGAGGCCAGATGGAGTCGTCTTCTTGGGGACTGGAACCAGGCAGGACGTCTTCCACAGCACCGGGACCTCCTCCTGCTTCAGGCTCAGGTTGAAGAGGTGTTGTAGGACCTCAGCCAGCTGGGCGGCGCAGGTGCCATCAGGTCCTGCAGCCTTGTGCTGGTGGATTCTCTCCAGCTGTCTCCTAACCTGGTCAGTCGTCACAGAGAGGGGGGTGAGGGGTGTGTGTGTGTGTGTGTGTGTGTGTGTGTGTGTGTGTGTGTGTGTGTGTGTGTGTGTGTGTGTGTGTGTGTGTGTGTGTGTGTGTGTGTGTAGGGGGGGGGGGGGTCAAGGTGTCGATGGAGGAAGAGCCCTTTGAGATTGAGGGCTCTATGCAGTTCACCAGAGGGGGGAGGGGGGGAGGCAGCAGAGGTGTTTGGGAGGTGTGGAGGAGACAGATGAGGGTGGTGAACTAAACCTGTTGAAGAAACAGTTTAGTTCATTTGACCTCTCCAGGTTCCCCCTGGTTGTCTCTCTCTCCCCTTGAACCCAATAATCTCCTTCATACCGGTCCACACCTCCCTCACGTTGTTCTGTTGGAGTTTGGCCTCCAGCTTCCTCCTGTAGGAGTCCTTGCACTCCCTGAGCTTCTCCTTCAGGTGGCGCTGCACTCTCCTGAGCTCCTCCCTGTCCCCAGACCTGAAGGCTGCTTTCTTCTGATTAAGAAGCACCTTCAGGTCACTGGTGATCCACGGCTTGTTGTTGGGGAAGCAGTGTACAGTCCGGGATGGTACGGTGGTGTGTTCACAGAATTTGATGTATTCTGTGATACAGTCCGTCACGCTGTTGATGTCCTCCCCATGTGGTCCACACAGCACATCCCAGTCCGTGGACTCAAAGCAGTCCTGCAGGGCTTCTTTAGCCTCCTGTGTCCACCTCCTCACAGGCTGCCTCTGCACCAGGGGAACATACTTGGGAGTCAGCAGGACCAGGTTGTGGTCTGATCTACCAAGGGGGGGGGGGGGGGGGGGCATTAGCATACAGTAAGTCCAGAGTTTTATTGTTCGGTGTGGGGCATACTTTGCACCAGTATGTTGGTGCAAAGTTGGCAGTACTTTATCCAGACTGGTGTGGTTAAAGTCTCCAGTAACTGCCAAAAATGCACCGGGATGCTTAGTCTGCAGTTTAGCCACAGTGGAGTGGATGGTGTCCACTGCTGCCTCTACGTCAGCTGATGGAGGAACGTACACAGCGATAACGATGGCGGACGTGAACTCCCTCGGCAAATAATAAGGGCGCATCCCCACGGCTAGCAGTTCAATGTCCGGGCTACAGAAACGTTCCTTCACACACACGTGGTCGGGATTGCACCACCTCTCGTTCACATAGACTGCAATCCCTCCACCTTTCTTCTTGCCGCTCCGAACAACGTCTCTGTCCGCCCGAAAGGTCCTGAAGCCGGGTACGGCCGCGCTGTGGTTCCGGGAAATGTGAGTGCAGCCACATTAGGTCCATTAAGTACATTTTTGCATTTAGAATTTTTACTTGATTAAGAAATTAGGTGCTGGAGTTGGGCCACAACATTTCATGGGGAGGTCATTTGGGTTTCAAAAAGGATGTCTCTATATGGAAGTGCCCAGTCATGCTCTCTTCAGATGGCAGGAGGCAAAAATGTCCCCAAGTGTCCACCGCAACCAGTTCCCATTATTAATGTTCCCTTCAGCAGAATATCCAGGGCCATTAGAAAGGACACAGGCAGGGAACCGTTTCATTCACAGTGTTCTCCTGTATGGAGTTAATTGGAGCATTGACTCATAGTGTCAGGAAATTTGATGAGAACATCTTCCGCACACTCACAGTGGAAAGGTTATGCCACAAGCCATGTGACGACCCTCCCAATTATTTTAGGATATATCTTTTTGTACTTGTAAGACATGCTATATTTGTTTCTAAAGCATTATGTATTGGAACTATGTTGTGTATTTGTTTGATATGTTTTTTATTTGCAAAACAAAATACATTGAATTGTTAATTGTCTTTTGTATTTGCAGACCACTCTGAATTATGGGTCATTTGTACAACGTAAAACATGCCTTGTTTGTTTGTTAGCTTTTTACGGATTTTTTTTTTTGGACTTAATTAGTTGATTGAGGACAATCCACAAATGTGTACCATGATCCACAAATATTTCCCAATCAACAAATAAGTAATTTTTTTTTTTTTTTTTTATGTCATGTACAGTCATATCCACAAAAATGCAGAGCGATTTGGAAATACACATAACTTACTATATAAACACTTACAAATTTGTGGATCTACTTTTTCATGTGAAACAGGGCTTTGCGCATTTGTGGATTTCTTCCTGCCTGTTTGTGGGACACTGTGACATTTGTGACTTCCCTTTGATTTGTTTGCAGATGTTTGCCCTAATTGTACCAAGCTCATGTGTAGAAACAAATCCACAAATGTGGACGTCCAGTTAATACCTTTATCTGCATGCAATACCTGCACAAATATTCTTTCACACACGCAGACAGAACTCGGGTCAAAGTAAAGTGTTTAGCTGCTGTGTTTTTTTTAAGGTTGAAGCGCTGACATAAAGACTTTGATATAATTTAGGACTTGTATGGATTTCACTATTATTTGTAATGAACTTTTTTCACTTTTTCATTGTAAGGAATGCACAGGTGTATTCATGATGGCTCAGTTCCATACAGTGACCCTCCGATGTAGGCCATGTATGACTGTGTACCAGCATGCATAAAAGCAGGACCTCCCTTAAGTAAAATGCAGCCATTCAAATCTGAGAGTAGAGAGAGAAAAGGACAGCATAGAGATAGAAGAGAAGAACTGCTGGTGGAAACGACAAGCGCAGGGCAGAGACATGCAGCTCCATGACGGGACATCTGCAAAAGAAAGAAGAGAAACTATGCGAGCGAAGGAACTGAATGGAGACAACAGACAATAAGAAAAAGCTATGGGAGAGAAAAGGATGGTGAGGTATGAGTCAGTTAAAGAGTAGGAGGAAAGAAAAGAAGCTCAGCGTGTAACGAGGTCCTCCAGCAGCCTCAGCATAACTAAGGGTTGGTTCAGGTCCACCTGAGCCAGGCCTAACTACAGGCTTTATGAAAAAGGAATGTTTTCAGTCTAATCTTAAAGCTAGAGAGGGTTTCTGCCCCTTGAACACAAACTGGGAGCTGGTTGGTTCAACAGGAGAGGAGCCTGAAAACTGAAGGCTCTGCCTCCCATTCTACTTCTGTAAACTCTAGGAACCACAAGTAGACCAGCGTACTGAGAGCGAAGTGCTCTGCTAGGATTATATGGTTCTATAAGATCTCTAAGATATGATGGAGCCTGGTCATGTAGGGCTTTGTAAGTCATCAAGAGAATTTTAAATTCTATTCTTGATTTAACAGGAAGCCAGTGAAGAGAAGCTAAAACTGGAGAAATATGATCTCTCTTGCTAAATCCCATCAGTACTCTTGCTGCAGCATTTTGGATCAACTGCAGGGTTTTTAATGAGTAATTCAGACATCCTAACAACAAGGAATTACAATAATCCAGCCTAGAAGTAACAAACGCATGAAAGAGTTTTTCTGCATCACGCTGAGGAAGGATTTTCCTGATTTGGTTGTTCTTGTTTTCTTTGTTAGGTGTACAATTGTGATTCAGTGTGCTGCTCTGTGGAACAGCACTTGATTTGTTATATTGACTTTTATTTATTTAAAATCCAACATTGCATTGAACTCAGCCAGTTTGCCTCTTTGCCAATTCTTTTATTGTTTTGTATTGAAGTTTTGTGAAGAAGGCAGAATCAAGTCACATATACGGCTGTAATTCAGATGGTAGAGCGGGTTGCCCACTAATCGAAGGGTTGGCAGTTCGATCCACTGTTCCCCTGTCCATATGTCGAAGTGTCCTTGGGCAAGACACTGTACCCCAAGTTGCTCCTGATGGGCGTACCACTGGTGTGCGAATGTATGTGTGACTGTATTCCTGATGGCGAGCCCCTTGCATGATAGCTCAGCTCCACTAATGTGTGAATGTGTATGTTAATGGGAAACGGTGTAAAAGCACTTTGAGACCGCTAAGGTGATCAAGTGCTTTATAAGAGCAGACCATATAATGAAGGCGATAATCATTCAATCTAGAATGGTTTGGTCGAAAGTTTGGCAAGGCAAGCTGCAGGGAGACGTATTGGGGCACAAGTTCTTGAATTCCGTAAATTTTAAATGAGACAGACCATCAGCGATGTTATTGTCTAGACCGCTTGTCCAAGGTAAATAATGAAACAATTTATTAATGAGTGGAACTGATGAACATATTTTATTCATGTTAACTGTTGCTTCGTTAACTATTTCCTTCCCTGACTATTTGTGTCCCCAAATAACTACTCGGTAAGATTGTAAAAGAGATGTGGAATTAGAGCTTCCAGGACATCGAGGTGAGCAGAGAAGATCATGAGGTCATCCTTTGACTCCTAAAAAACTTTTGAAATTACTCCCCTCCAGTAAGAGGCTGAGAATCTGTCTTAACCAGAACCTCATGCCACATGAACAGTTTCTTCCCAACTGTAGCTAGCCTCCTTAAAAACTTAAAGTGTCTGAATTGAGTTGTATTAGCTGCTGAAGAAGACTTCTTACAACGCCAGGTGATGCAGATAGCTTTTACAAGGCATTTCTTGGCATTTCCTGACTTGTCTGAGTTTGAAATAGTATATTACATATAGAGCCTAAATATTAATGAGGTTGATGGGGTATATACTATGACAGGGACTGCCAGAGTAGCCACAGTGGATGTCATTGCAAAAGGGTGTATTCATAACACTTATCTTGCTTTCTGAATCCTGTTTGACTAATGGCCAGACATTTGCTGTTTTAATGTGTCTCCAGAAGTAACTGTATCTCTTCAAGACCTGCAGTCACCAGGCTATCTCACTAAAATAGTATGCTAAATATATCCTGTTTGTGCAGCTGGGCTTAGAGTAATTCTCCTCAAGTCATCGTTTGGAGCAACAACCAAGGTTTTTATACTGTTTTGACAAGTAGACAGTTGGAGTTTCACCAAACCTGTGACCTAAAAACTTATCTCAGAGGGCAGGTCTGGTCATGGATTAGTTTTGGAAAAACTACAGCAATAGTTCACTCTTTCATTTCAGACAGACTGAGGCTACGTTTTCAGTTTCTCTTCATATGTTACTTAGGTATAACACCTCCTCCAGTCTACAAGATAAAGTGTCCTTTGGTAAGATACTGAACCCGAAGTGGCTCCTGATGGCAGGCGGGCACCTCATGGTAGCTGCGTCACAATTGGTGTGTGTGTGTGTGTGTGTGTATGGATGAATGTGAGGCAAAAACTAGAAACTAAGGTAAAAAAGGCCAGCATTTATAAGTGCAGTCTTTTAAAATTTAAAAATGTGTTTTTGTAAATAAAACAAAGAAGAATGTTGTTTTTTTTTGCTTCAACTTCTTCTCTCCTGTTCAGTATGTCAGATGTTCTGTTTTTCGCTGCTTCCTTTATCAATAATATAACCAGGTGGTAGAAGCAAAAGTTTAAATATACTGTATATGCAGGAAATAAACCCCACTATATAACATTTTCCCCTGCAGCAGTGTTGCTGTAGATGTTAACTTTGGGCACCAGGGTTTCACTTTCACTTTGAGCAGTGTGCTTGCTGAGATGTCAAAGGGCCTAAGTCATCACTAAGGAAAATTACAGGAAGCACAAAATGACGCTCTATTTTTCTGGGAAGGGCTGCTGTTGTCAACTGCTGTTAGAGTGTTTATGAGTAACCTTATGTTAATTATTATCAATTATTAGAAAAATACTTTTGCGCACCCACATTTTGTGCGATTGTGATTGTTAGTTTAGGATTGCTGATGCCACTGATATTGACATTACCTACAAACAGAATGACCATAAAAGAAAACCCTCAACATAGTATTTCAAGTTGTGTATCCTGGCTTCAATACTGGAGTTATTATACTGGTAAGATTTACTGAATTTAAATCGTGGCTGAACACTATAGAAAACAACCC
Source organism: Brachyistius frenatus (assembly GCF_029030835.1). Classification (NCBI taxonomy): domain Eukaryota; kingdom Metazoa; phylum Chordata; class Actinopteri; family Embiotocidae; genus Brachyistius; species Brachyistius frenatus. The sequence continues at coordinate 163,086 of NW_027210847.1, read as the reverse complement.
ATGAGCTCAAATTTCGAATTGATTCCCTCCACTCAGAGACAAAACAGCTGAAGAAACCCACTCTGAAAATCCATTTTTAGAAACGTGAATTTAGGGACTCAAGCCAGCCACATTGTTGTTAACATTGATGGTAATCACACCCAATTATGTCAGCTGGAGATTACTGAAGGTTTAATCACTTATGGTTGAATCAATGTCTAGCTTTGGGAAAACATTATTGAACTCCATAGGTTTTCTCTGGCCTCTGATATTAAGAGACCAGACAGCCCTATCTCCAGCTCCTGGTTGTACCGCTCAGCCTGGCCTGTAGGCAGAAACCAAGGGAAAGGCTAGCTGTGGCCCCCATCTGCCTGCAGAACTCCTTCCAGAACTGGAAAGAAAATTAGGGTCCGCGGTCAGAAACCATATTCTAGAAAGGTTGTGCTGATGAAAAACATTAAAAAAAAAAAAACCACCTCAGCAGGGAAATTAGGCTGAGGAAAACAGCAATAATAATGAAACAATAATGGTAAGGATACCTATTACCTTCGGACGCAGGCAAACAAAGTCCAGGAAGATGTTTGACCAGAGCACTGCAGGACAGGCAGAGGGTAGAGGGCGCTAACGTGAGGTCACGACAGAGCGAGCGGCTGATAAACTCACTGGTGTCCACCACTCTTGCGTTAGTGGTGTACGGGGATTTATTCATTCAAGAGTTCTTAAGTCAAAGTTAACTTCATCACCATCGGTGTGTGAATGTGCTCCTGATGGCAGCACCTTGCATGGTGATCTGTCTCATTAGTGTGTGAATGGGTGAATGGAAAACCATGTTAAAGCGCTTTGAGACCGAAAGGTGATAAAGCGCTATACAAGTACAGACCATTTACCATTTTACCATTCTGACAATAGCGTGAGTTTATATAGAGCAAACTAAGAGTTAAAGTGAAGCATATTTGCTTTTAATAATGGGAAAATTCCGGGTGCCTTGATTCCGGATAGAATTTAGTGCAGCCTCAGATCAAGATGGAATTGCACACCGTCTGATTCGCTCAGTAAAAAGCATACTCACCTCTGTTCTTGGACAGCAGGTGTTGGATGATGAAGGTCTGCATAGCATATTTATGAGGTAGAGGCCATATTAAACGACAGACCCCTGACAAAGGTCTCTGATGACCCCAATGACCCTCACACTAAACCATATTGTTTTGCTAAAAGGAAAACCCATTCTTCCACCAGGACTTTTTGAGTAAAGTGATCAGTGCATCAGAAGAAGAAAGAAACAAGTGCAATATAGTACAGAACTTTTTTGGAAGAGATCGACCTCCAAATACTTGCACAGGAACGACGAAAATGGACTGGGCCAAGAAAAAGCTTCTCTTCGGGAGATATTGTCATCACTGCTGATGCTACAGCTCCAGGAGTATTCTCAGGGATGGGCTTGAGTTTCAAGTACCAAAGGATTGGTCTGCTCTGTGTACCTTCAAACTAAGACCATCTCTAAACTAAGCCCCGCTGTGTAGGATCATTGACAATAATTCTTTCTTTTCTGTTTCTGTCTGGTCTTCGTCCTCTCTGTCTCAATTGCGGACAACTATCCGGGGGAAGAGAGGACGAAATTGATGCAGTAGAGTTTGGGTATAGATAGAAGATAATTGTGGGTTCACACTTTTCACAATTAGTGTTGGAGCTCTTTATCTAATCCTTTGTTTTTGTAGTGTTTAGTAGTTAAACTCGTTTCTATTTATATTAGTGTTCTGTTTGAAGAATATTGAAGAATTTGTTTGTATTTGTACTAATATTTTAGTTAATTTGAGTAATTATTAATCATTTTATTATATATTTGAAGGCACTGGGCAGCTTGGGTACATCAAGTTAATTTAAGTATATTACAAAAAGGCAACAGGAAGGGTTTATGTTTTTTTTTTATTAGGGCAGATGCTATAGTTTTTGTCTGTGTGTTTGCAGAAATGGTAAAATAAACCTAATGAAATGTTATGCACTTCCGGACAATGAACATTTTTTCAGCCAAGCTGTCAGGGTGTCTGTCCCATGCTTGAGTATTGAATGTCTCAATATATCATCAACTACATGTTTAGGTTATTGTGATGTCTCGCCGTGACACGGGAAGTTGATGTTTAAGGTCAAAGGACGCTTGAAACCTCACGAAACGTGTGACATACATCCGGCGTGGTGAGACGATACATGTGATGTGTGTTTTGCGAGTGGGCGTGGCCAAACGGCTCGAGAGCGCCCCCTAAAGAGATGCCCCGGCGGCCACATTTACCTAAATTCACGAAATCCGGTGGACACGTGTATCACACCAAGACACACAAAAAAGTTACATTGCACCATTACGTCAACTTGACAGGAAGTCCACCATTTTGAATTTAGTAGCCATTTTGGGCGATTCTGACACGTACTTTGTCGAACTCCTCCGAGGGATTTTGTCGGACCGACTTGAATTTAGGGTCTATGGATAGATAACATGTTTGGGATTAAAAGTTATCAAAATAATTCGTTTTCATCGATGTGTGTGCCCGTGAGAGGCGGCCATTTTGAGCGTCTTGCCATGAAACTACGAGTTGCTTTAAATCTTATGTACATGGACCGACCTTCTCCAAACATCACAGGTATGATAACAGCCCCGCCCTGAAGACCCCTGCGTGGTAATATTCGCTCATAGTCATAGCGCCCCCTGTTGGCCACTGGAAATGACACTTTTCATACTTTCACATTCTACGTCGAGCTGCTTGATCACATGAACCTAAAGTCGGGTCACAACAACCTAAACATGTAGTTGATGATATGTTGAGACATTCGTTCGACTTTGTCAATGGGCGTCGCTGTGACGATGCGGCAAAGTTTAATGTCTCGCTGTGACACAGGAAGTTGACGTTTAAGGTCGAAGGATGCTTGAAACCTCACGAAACGTGTGACATACATCCGGCGTGGTGAGACGATCCATCTGATGTGTTTTGCGAGTGGGCGTGGCCAAACGGCTCGCCATCGCCCCCTGCTGGAGACAGGAAACGAGACAAAAATAGCAACTTTAAGCGGGTATACGCGGTCCCTCGCGTGCTGCACGTCGGGGAGACGGCTTTGGGGAGACGGCTTCGGGGAGGCAGCGAGCCGGAGTGCGAGGGCCCATACATCACTGCTTGCAGTTTTAATTTCTATTGGGTTCTTACACCCCAATATATATATATATATATATATATATATATATATATATATATATATATAAACCCATGGGGATTTTTGAGTTATCCAGTTTAGGTGGTCAGTGAGCCCACGCATGAGTCCTGTTTCTCTGCATGATTCTTTTCAACATTTCTGCCAGCTCATGTTGGTATGGATTGGATACTTGTATCCAGTCTTTGACACAAGTAGGGCAGAGTTTCACCCAGTTAAGCTCAGGATCATCTCTGGTTTCCCGTTCAGCATCTTCTGTATTACACTTCTGGCAGGAGGTAACAGGGAGATTTTGTTGCCTCCCAACAGCAGACATCACAACCCTCCTCTTAGTCTTGGTGTGAGTTCGAGGTCTCTGGCATCTAACCATCAGCATGCCCAGTTATGCATTCCAATCAGATTGGACTCCCTGACTCGTGTTGACTATTCTTAGTGCTGTAAGTTGCAGTGTGATACTAGTCACTTAAATGCCTATGTCTCCTCCTTTTTAGACTGATGAAAATGTTTTTATTCTTTTCATTGAATTTTATAGTTCCTATATGTAATTGATAGCAAAACCTTTTGTTTTTGGAAAAAATTGGATTTACTCTGCCTAACGGAAGCAGAGAGCAGATATTACACAAACAAGGCAATGTTTACTTACATAAAGTCTAAAACGAAAAACTTAAAATAATGCACATTACACTATGTTTACCCATTGTACTGGATAAAGGCTAGTGGTGTGCTGGGTATTGAAAATATCAGGACAAATCCCGGGGGGCTGCTATATTTGTGGATCGGTGGACTGTGAAGAAATCCATTAAGTTTTCACTAGTCATGTGCGATACCACAGATTTCTGATCCGATCTGATAAAATGGGAGCTGACGTCGCCACCACCGATCCGATACTTTGTACAAAAGCTGTTCAGAAAAGGGAAATAATATACTATATACACAGCCTCTCAAAATACACTATAGAAACTGTAGAAGAGGAGGAACTGGCAGTTTACTGAGACTCGCTGTTATCGATAGAATGAGATGTTGAAATTAAATTAAATCAATAAATGCCAATACATTTTGAAATTATCTGTCAGCTGTCAGAACAAATGAGATGGGAGCAATGAATATCATTGGCTGCTTAAAGGTATATTCAGTCGGTAAGGTGTGTTGCTTATAAAGTAAATTATTTAAAATAGATATCAGAATTTACAGAGTAATTAGCAATAAAACAGCTGTTTCAACAAAGTTTCAATAAACTGAGAAATATTTCCTTAAAGTTGTGGTATTTACTGCATGTATTTCAGAACATACTTCATAACCATATTTATTTATTTAGCTGGCATTTACTTGTATCAGCCTGACAGAAACAACATCCCGTGGTTTTAAGAATGCAGGGAACTCCCGTTGTTTGAACATTAACACACGAGAAGCCTCAACATGCGGGAAGTCCACGATCAGTAACAGATTGCTGACACACACTCTCTCTGTACCTGGATGTTTCCGGCCGCTGACATGACTCAGCGAGCTGTCACGCCAGCAGCACCTTTCTTTTCTTTTTCAGACCACCGCTGCATAACTTCATCATATTCTGTGTTGTGATTAAATTGAATGATGTTTAACAACTTTGTGCTGCTGCATCACCTCACAGTCCCCCCACACGCTGTGTTTAGAGCCGCTGTTTCATATGGGAGGAAAAGTAGTTCCTGTCTTATTTCGACTGATTCCGGTGATAGTGTAGTTTCTTTTCCTGATGATAATAAAATACACATTTAATCCACATTGAGTATATCAAAAGTTTATCTCTGCAATAACAATTTCAGTTGTTGTTTTGAATTGTTACTAGGCTTTTAACCAAAAGGCTATGTGGATTGCTGTTGTGTACATTGTTAAAGCGCTAAACCATGGGTAATCCAAATTCGCTTTTCTGATTGCGTACTTCTGCATTCTTTCAGTTGCCTTCTTGTATGGAATTTATGTAAAAACAGGATAAAAGGTACACACAAAAGTAGTGTTACAGTTTAAAAATTATCTTATGTGTTTTGAAATCACTGAATTGCTTACATTACTTTATATTTGCTCAATGATTGCAAAAGTCACATTTATTAGATAGCCATCAATGGTCTGTGAAGCCAAGAGTTTCTATTTTTATACTCAGGAGGATGACTTGACACTAACCTGTCCTGTAGTGTGGGAGCCCACTTGAAACTGATCCTAGGAGGGGCAGAAAAAACATCCCCTAAGAATGGGGTCACTTTTAATTCGATTCCAATTCCAGTGTATTATCCTTTTATCGAATTTGCTAGAGAGTTTTAACAAGTACACCTGCTTTTGTCTTGAAGACATTCTTTTTCTTTTTCTTAAAAAGTTCAGATTCAGCAGTGAACTGGGCTTTGGCTCTGTAAGGGATCCATTAGAATGATATACAAGCAACTGGCCTTCCTGGAGGAGAATCTGGATTTTTGTGGACCTTGGGGAGCAGATTAAAGGCAGGCATTCTAGGATGTTCACACCACACAAAAAAAAATCATGCTCTTGTTTGGTGATCCACCCTGCCTCCGTAGCTATGGATAACATTTCTCTCAATGTCTTCTCTGTGATGGCTAATGGATTAGAGGACAGTTCGTGATAATATTCAGGGTTAGTCAATTCTTCGAAATACGGTATATTTTTCCTTGTCCATTACCACAACTGCACCTTTTTTTTTTATCAGCTGGTATTATACTAATAGACTCCTTGTTGGCTGGAGAATCTAAGTTTTTGGGGACTGATAAGATGTGGAAAACAGATTCTCAATGTCAAAGTTCACCTTTCTTGTGAAAGCAGTGAGAGTGGAGGCTTGCAGTTTATTCTCAGCTGACATGGCGTGGATAACAATCAAATGTAGGCTTACGTCATAGCTGATAGTTGTACTCGGAAGACGGCGATGTCGACACAGCCAGATTGTTGCTCGCTGCTTTTGGTCCAACTGAATTTGTCACCATCTGCCTGACCTGCAGAAGCAACAAAAAGTGTCAAAGGGACAATGAAAACCTGACTGCTGGAGAAGTTGTGATGGTGGTCGATTGTTAACTACCCCGGGCCCAGTGGCCCATTGGCAGGGTGGTCAGGACCTGTCCCGGTGTGGATGGCAGAGCAGTTGAGGTGAAGATCAAAGGACAGACATATCTTTGGCCTGTTGCTCGACTGATGAAATTGCCAGCATGGGAAGATGAGGAGGACACTAAACCCAGTAGACTTTCCATTCTGAAGGTCAAATTTAATGTTTAAATTTTGGGGGCGGCTGTGTAAGAAAGTCTTCCATTTGATTTCGATTTGTATGTTATACTAAAGTATCAGGAGTCCGGTTTTCCTCCGTTTTCCCCCCCGATCACCTCTCCTCCTGTGTCCCCTCAGTCCACTGTCCGTAGTGATGTTACGAGATGTGCCGACGCTTCGAAGCTGTGTGTCGAGTAATGGAGGGGGCGTTTCCTCGAAGCGCGTGTCGAGGCTTGCTTCATTTAGGGGAGGAGCCAAAAATGATGACGTCCGAAGCCTCGCTGCCCGGCTGTACCACGTGACTGCTTCGGGAAGTGGTTCAGATTTTGCCGGGAGGTTTGACGGCAATATAAACCCCTCAGGCTCCGTTCAAAATGTGGGTTGTTGGTGGAGAGTTGCGGTCAGTTGAGAGTTTGGATAGTTTGGATAGCGTTTATATAGTTTGGAGATTTAGGAGAGTGAGGAGAGAAGGATAGGTGATAAGATGGAGCCAGCTGGGAAGAGGAGGATTTCCCCTGTGTGGGAACACTTTGATTTGATAACTCCTAATAAGGTAAGCTAAATCTAACTCTATTTCAGACACATTAGGTTTGCTTATCAAGAACTGTATTTTTCACAGTTTCTTATTTTATTCAAAGGTGAGGTGTTTATTGTGCTCCAAGGAGTTGGGGTACAATAACAACACCTCATCCATGCTGAGGCGTTACTGTGCCTTGCATGAGAATAAGGAGGAAACTGGAGCTTCACCCAGCCAAGGTAAGTCATTACAATATTACAAATGCACCATCACAATTTTTCCCTGTTCACTTTTGTTTATTGTGCAAATAAAGACAGGTAACAGACACTGTATTTATTCTCTTTTAACCAGCCACCAGAAAACCAGAGCTGGATGAAGCCCTCGTCTCCATGATAGTGAAGGACACGCAGCCCTTCAGTATTGTGGATGATGTTGGATTCAGGGCATTTGTGTCCAAACTGGATCCTAATTATGTCCTCCCTACAAGGCAGGTATGTATGGGTGCATGCATGAAACAAATGAGTACTTTATTGTGTCTCACAGTTCAGCACTATATGTTTTTTCCTTGAGGCTCTGAAGGCCATGGTGGAGGCCAAGTATGAGTCAGCTAAGGAGAAGGCTAAGGCTAAAGTGGAAAAGGTGGCTGCTGTTAGCCTTACTTCTGACATGTGGACATCCACAAAACCAAAAACTGTTGAGAAACTGTTATTTCTGAATAAAAATGAATAAAATGTCCCCTTGTCCTGTACATCATTGTCCAAGTTACACAAGCATATTCAGTCCCCTCTTCCTAGTTCCACAAGCACTTTCACTGTCCTCTGCCTGCTTAAGCCCATGCCATTTTCCTAAAGTGACAGAAAAACATAATTACACAACCTGCCATATCATATGATACTACCATTTTGGGAAAATTTACACACACAGAATACATTCAAAAAATATTTTATTATGCACATATGTGATAATTTATGTACAGAAATTATTTGGTCATACATTTTTGTAATTCATAGTCATTCCCAACAGCCATAACAGACACAAAAATTCAATGCATCACATTATGTTAAAAGTTACAGACTGACGGTAATATCAGCGTTTGCATACCTTTGTTCCGTAGTTAAGATGTTGAGGTACTTACCCTTTAAATAGTGGTTGTGTTATCATGTGTCTGTTGCCTAAGCTCTCTGGTACCTCAGAGACAACCTAAACGTGCTCCTTTAAGTGTGACCAAGTAATTTTGGAAAATATATAAGTGAATTACAGCTCCATGAGCAGTTAAATGTCGCTGCAGGAAGTTTATTGTTAACATGCATAGAAACGTGTTTATGTCATCCATTGAGTTAGCTCACAGGCAATTAGCTTGTTACGCTGCCTTTATATTAAGCCCACCACAGAATCCTTTTTCATTATTTATCAGATGTTCTTCATGCTAATAAGTTTGGTTGTAATATAATAATAATAAAAAACTTGTATTTGTATAGCACCTTTCATACAAGAAATGCAGCTCAAAGTGCTTTACGGCAAGAAAATGACCTGCAGTGTTTCACATAAAAACAGATATAAAGGAACATTTAAAAATATAGGACAGAAATGAGATGCATAAGAACAGATCAAATGCATGTATGTTAGTGTGTTACAGAAGAATGGCTATTGTTTAATTAGTCCCTGTTAGATTCAGGTGGGGCCTCACTGAGTGGTTTGCTGAATACCAGCAGGCTGATAAATTGTGGATTAGTTACTAGTGAGCTGCTTTATTCTGGCCTATGTTTAAATTGTATGTTAGGGCAAACATTGTTGTTATATGTCAGTATGTATGATGTACTGTAGGTGAAGCATTATTTGTACTGTACTCCTTATTTTATTCCTTGTTTATTTACAGAAAACCACACGCATGCCTTCACCTATCCAAATGACATGTAAACTTACGACCTTTCGTCATTAAAATTGTTGGACTCAACTCTCCGTGCAGGACTCGCTGATCGGAGTCCCCGTCCTTAAAGGCGCTGTCACGCCAGCATCCCCCAGAGATCCCATCTCTAGCACACCAAGTAATGTTTTGTCAAATTTCCTTTACATTTTTTAAATGCATGGAAACGTAATGCTCACTAAAAATGTATTTCATGCCCAAAAGCAGAAAAAAGTGAATGGAATGATCAAAGTTGTCATATTGACATTTAAAGTGTATTGATTTATAATGTAAACTCAAAACCTTTAATACAAATTCAAAGCTTCCTGTATCCTTTTTAAATTACTATCCCGTTTCCCAAAAAGTTGAGACGTGTAAAATGTAACTAAAAAAAAAGAATGTGATGATTTGCAAATCATGTAAACCCAAATTTAATTTAAAAAAAATAGACCAAAAACAACATGTCAAATGCTTTAAAACTCTAAAAACTGTGCAACAAAGAAACCACATGATCCAGAAGTGCTGCCGCCTTCTCTGGGCCCGAGCTAATTTAAGATCTGGGGTCAGTCTAGACCTGTCACCCACTGAAAACATTTGCTGCGTCATGAAACAAAACATACAACTAAGGAGACCCCGAACTGTTGAGCAGCTGAAATCTTGTTAAAAGAAGAGATGATGCAACACAGTGGTAAACATGTCCCAACTTTTTTTGCTAGCACAAATTTCAAAATAAATACATATTTGTCATAAAACAATGCAATTTTGTGGTTTCAACATTTGATATGTTGCCTTTGATTTGTTTTCAGCTAAACATGGGTTTACATGATTTGCAAATCATCGCATTTTGTTGTTTTTACACTTAACAGTGTCCCAACTTTTTGGGAAATTTGGTTGTAAAAACCTATTGCATTTCAGTAGACAGGAATATATTGTGAAACATTTGCAGGACAACAATACTTGAGATGAGTAATCCAGAACAACTGTTGAAAAAAAGCATTATTATATTGTTGACTTTATGATTTTAATTGAATCAAATTAAATATACATTACATTGAATTAAATCATACATTGTTGACTATTGTATGTTAACTTGCCACCATATCAGTGGTTACGCAACTTGTGTTTGCATGTGTGCGCGTCACTGGTGCACGTCCTTACTTCAACAAATAGCACAACAACCCTGGCTATCAGATATTCAATCAGATATACAACCGTTTAGATTGTAGATAAAAATAGACAAAGGGTCAGGGTGTTAAAACCAAAGCCAACGTGGAGGTGCCTTGAAGTCCAAAACTTCCAAAGGCCACTAGGGGCCACTGACTCCATAAAGCTCTCATTTTTACTTGTGCTCTGGCGGTCAATAAGAAAATAATTCCATGACTATTTAGATATTAGGCCTCAAAAAGCAGTGTGTTTGGGGGCGTGTTTGATTGACCCGCCTGGAGCGCAATCAGGCTTCCCACATAGGTCGGAGAGCGTTGTGTCCTCTGGTTTTTAGTCAGATTAGTCACGTCCACAGCTTGCTCCTCCCCAGTTTGTCCAAATTATGGTCTCTTCCGGCTCCAAAAGAAAAAAAATGACGAGGGCCGTGATGTCGCGGTCGAATTCACAGCCCAATGGGTCTCGCATGAACTCCGCAATGTCTGGAGTGTTCATGTGAGAACATGGCTGAAGTCAATATTAGTCAGTCAAATGCTGCGACTTCACAAATGTTACTAATTAAAATTCCTTAATTTATGGTCCAGCCATACTTTATGCCAGGTTTTATACTAGTAATTGAAACGGTTGTCATATTAATTATATATCTGTCTAAAGCATTTCTTATTCACTATAGAAATTGGAATGCAATACTCAATGATTTGCTGAAAACAGCTGATAAATATGGTAACATGTGAAAAAAGGGAGTAATGGACCTTTTTGTTTTTTTCACCTGAAGCCTTGATTGCAACATATTGCTTTCGACAATTCTCCACATTTCTGTCATGATCCAACAAATACCTACGGTCATGTTCATGGTTAAAACTTCATATACACGTATACTTCTAATTAAATATTACTCGATATAATGCGAAAGGCACACTCTTACAGGCTATTTACCTTCAGATGTCAGCACAAGTTACTGTGATAAAACAAATTGGCCTCCATTATCAGGTATCTTTCTGTAGGCTGTTTCCACATATCCCTTACACGACGTACCTAAAACGTTCAGGGCCATGTGATGAAGTTATTTAAAATGTAATGTTTTTTTACCATCTGACACAATTAGTGGCAAAATAAACAAACTTGTATTACTTCCTGTCATAATTGTTCAAGTTACATAAGCCTAAACAGGATCTTGGTGGTGTGCAGTTTACAAAGGTTTTGCCTTCCAGGAGTAAAACAATGTCAAAAATAAATGTGACCCACTCATACTTTGGAACCCCGGAATCTTTCAACGGCCCCTGGTGGTCTCTGGAGTACAGTAAGTCTACCGCTGACACACACCAACCTCCTTGGGTGCTTTGGTATTCAAACGTATAAACTGTGTGTGTGTGTGTGTGTGTGTGTGTGTGTGTGTGTGTGGGGGGGGGGGGGTATCTTCGGGTTTATCTGGCTCTCAAACTGGTGTCACAGAGTTCTTCGGGGATTTCCTCCTCTCTAGCATAGCTGCACTTTTCACAGTTGGTCACACTGCTTATATTTGAATATCATGTGTCTCAAATATACAAAACAGAGGCAGAAATGTTATGAACTGTTTTGTTTTTATTTGTTTGTTGCTGTAATTCTTCTTTTTTTGTATGCACATTCATTAAACTTCACTGAGTCCACATTTGATAAAGTGTGTTGGGACAAAAAAAAAAATCTGATAAGACTTTGAAGGTACAGATTTACATGGGGATAGAAGATGATTTGATTCTGACAAAACTCTCATAAAAATGAGGGTTCATTATTATATGACTTTATTATATAGGTTCTAAATGGTCTCAAAATTATATGATTTTTACAGTGACATTAATGGTTATCAGCACCTTTGTAAGTTAATTGACAGTTTCGCCTTTGTTCAGTAGATTCAAGGACCTCAGTCATGATGTTTTTTTAAAAAATATTTAACTGCCTAAGATGCATTTTTTTATTGCATACATTGCATAACTTTAGCAGTACTGTAGCCTATACGGCTGTAGTTTCTCCCTGACATGCAATTACAATGTAAATACATCAATACCTTTTCCTTCACTGCAAAATGCAGAATCTATGAATATGTTAATTGCATATTGAATAATGATTGACTCCCAAATTAGTTGTGATGTCACAAAAGCTGTTCCTGAGCACCTGATAACTGAAAATTAAGGTCAGCTAAGAGAAACTCTCGAGATGATGGGACATCCTCTCATGTCATTTTGCAAGGGAGTCTCAACGACCCCTATTAGTCGCGAAAACCAACTTTAGAACCATGTGGCCTAGACAGTAGTTAGTAATGCCTCTGATCGTTTTTAGATACTCGGCTGTAGGTTTCATATGCGATGAGCTGGAATGTAAGGACCGCTTCGGTGTCATTGGAGTCTGTATGACCGGACACGGAGTGCAGCACCATCTCTGTATGAAGGACGGATGAATCCCGAGGGCTCCATCTCTGTTTTTGCTGTGACACCAAACTTAAGTACATATCTGCTCCTCCAGCTATGAAGACAGAGCGAAGCTATGTGGAAACATCGGCGACATGCCGGCAGGTCAAAGACCTGCTCACAAAAGCGGCAGAGGAAGTTCCAGAGAGGCAAGACGAAAGCAAATACGTCGATATGGACTTAGTGGACGTGAAGACCGGTGAAGCAAAATCAAAGAAAAACTGTCGCTTTGGTGAGAGTGAACAAATCCCTGGCATTATTAACAACAATGGCACTGGGACTCTGTGCGCAACGGAGCCAAACCAGGAGTCGGCGATTCAAACCCAGATGCAGCCGAAGGTGTCCAAAAGAGAAGACAACAAAAACCCACAGCCAGATGAGGAATCACACACGGGAGATAGTAATCTGAGCGAGAGAAGTGAATCGGATGATTATGATGAGGAGGATGGTGTTCGTTTGGTGCTTTGTGATTACTCCATGCCGTGCGTAACGGAGGACGAGTCCCATTACATTACAACACACGAGATTCTGCTCTCGGAGCTGTCTGATCATGAGGGGGACTATGATGGGGAGGGCTCCTCCACCCCCTGGGACATTGAGGATAACAACCAGGTATGCTCATTTGTCGATTATGCTTCTTTTGACGGTGATGGAGCTTTGATGGAGAGGGAGGGCGGCCGCCAGCCTCGCTCACAGGGTGCCCCAGCGACAGTCAGCACTCTGCTTGAAAGTGATCTCTACGACGCGGTCAAGTTTACCAACTCAGATGAGAGTGTGTCACAGCAGCAGCAGTGCAGTGGCAACAGTGCCGGACAGATCCACCTGTCAATCAAAACCACTTCCCGAGCTATAAATGACCCTAGCAACATCCAAGAACAGGAAAATATTCTTTCTCATACCAGGCGCTCTGGAGACCTGAGTCGCTACGTGTTTAGGGGAGTTGATGGGAAGGCGGAGACGTTGTGTGACAGGACTAAGTGTTTCATAGCCGCGCCCGGACGCCTACACTTTGGCGGCAAATTGAGGGGAAAAGAGGTCACCGATTATTCTAGTGGTACGTCCAGCGCTGTCAGCGAGCTCGATGACGCTGACAAGGAGGTGCGCAACCTGACAGCCAGAACCTTCAAGAGCCTGGCCTACCCTTACTTTAATGCTATAAATTTCAGCACCTCCAGTGAGTCCTCTGCATCAGAGCTAGGGGTAAACAGGTGGTCCACGTTTGTCGACCTGAAATATGGCAACATGAATATGTCACAGGGATTGGACCAAAGTGTTGTTTCCCATCAAAACTCAATGGCTTCATTTGAATTAGCCAAAAACATAGACAATAGATGTTATAAGGGCGTTGCACTGGCAAACATCAAACCGCCCACCGGCAAGATCTTCACTCTGAATGGCAATCCTCACAGTGCATCTTCATCTACAAAGAAAATAGAGCTGATGGGGAAATTTGGTCAGGGCCACAGCGGGGTGATACGGCTCACGGAGACTCTGAATTTTCGTTGCAATGTCAAATCGGGAATGTCTGGGGGAGAAAGACGCACAAGCTTTGCACAAAACGCCGCAGGATCACGTTCCACAGATGAAGTTACCAACAGTTTGCTAAGCGGCAGGAGGAGAGGGGCAAGCAATTCGCCCACTAAAACCATGGAAGATACACATAAGAAAGCCATATTCGCTTCAAGCCTGATCAAAAATGTCATTTCTAAGAAGATTCAGTTCGAGCAGGAGCGCAAGATGGAAAGAGGGGAGATCAGTGAGCCGCATCAGACGCCCTCTCTGTGCTTTGTGCATCAGGAGGAAGACAGCCACGGGGGGAAAGGGAACAAAGAGCTGCACAGACAGAGCCCCAAGTTTTCCGTGAGTAGCTCTGAATACGCCATAATGTGCGTGGATGAATTAGGGGATATTGTGGGCAGCGGCTCATGTGATACCAAGGGTGACTGTCGGAGACAAGATACGTCCGCACCCGCACCAGAAACTAATTTGGAGCAGGCAAATGAAGCTGAAATCGATACTAAAAAAGGCGCATTGGAAGCGTGCAAAAGCACGCTGCTTCGCAGCCAAAATAGCGCGTTCAGATGCTGGAAGGACGAGGAGCTAGAGTTTCAAAAGGATCATAAAAACGATAAAACTCCGGAGGAGAAGCTGCCTTCAGCCAACCAGGGGGATCAGTACTCAGCGGCCAGCAGCAAACTGACTAAAATGTCTCATTTTAAAGTTCAAAGTTCATTTCAAAGTATCCAACTGCTGTCCAGTGATGGAGAAGTTGGGCAGCAGCTGCAGAACAGGAATTATTCTTCATGTGGCGATGGAGGTGGGATAAAACTGCGCCCTGACAACACCTTATACATCGCAGACCCCAGGAGTGTCGCGACATCTAAATCTCCGGAACTTAAAATTAATTTAAGGACCGTAAGTGACAATAAAACAGAGCCCTCTGGCGTCTCCAAACTGCGCGCTCCTTCAACAGGCTGTCATGCAGCCCGTCTCATCAGAACAGATGACTCCACATGTCAAGCGCTGGCTGCAGCTTTAAAGGGTGAGTCTTCAGATAAAGTACCGCATTTCATGGTTAGAGACATTAGAGATAATAAGGGAAAGTTGCAAACGCCCATTCACCAAGTGAGAGACGTGCGCAAACTGGTTAAAAGTTCCTATCACTTTGTTTCTTTGGATAACAACGAAAACAAATCGAACTTTGCCTCTGCTGACATCCATGCAGAGCAAAAGACGCAAATTCCCTATCGAAATACCAATTCTGTGTCCCCTATAGTGATAAAATGTCAGTCTGTGAATACTAATAGCAACGGAAAGCAATCTGGAAATCTGGAGTTAAATAAATGGGAACCGTTTGATATAGACAGATTGTCTCCAGAGGGCGCTAAATGTGCTTCACCACAAAGAGCAGCAGGCCGAGCACCCATAGGTACTTCAAATAATTGCACAGAGGGGAGTGTGGGATTAAGAATTGAGAGCAGAATAGCTTCAAAGAGGCATGAAAAAATATCCGATATTACAGATAAGAAACCAGAGTCAAAGATAGCAAACCAGGGGGCTTTGGAAAAACTCCAGGCTGCTGTGAAAACCATGGAGCAGCTCTATGTGTTTGAAAAAAATGAATGGAAAAGGAAGAATAAACCCCGGCTCCTGGCAGACAGCCAGATGCTTCCACTGATAGCTGGCCAGGAGCAAGGAGGACTTGAGAAGGAAGGAGCAAGAGGATCCAACACTTACAAAGCAGTCAGAAGAGATTCCTATCCCAACACAGACAATACACCATCAGTAGTACCTATGTGCTCCAACACAGACAGCAGCATTCTCAGACGGGAGGACAAAGCCCTTCAGACATCTGGTAGCCATGATGACAAGCTAATGACTAAGTTCGTGCAAGCCTCTAGCACCACAGGGAGCACAAACATGTTCAGCCTCAGCTCCAGCCTCAAGACCGCCACAGCCTCAAGGACACCCCAACTAAACACAGTCACACAAACACCTTTTAGCACCAAAAGCTTTCTCCCTAAGTCAACCAAATTGCCTGTCTCATTAAAAATCAGCCCAACAAGTCTAAGTGGAAACGAAGGAGCTGAATTTAAGGAGGTGGAAAGATTTGAACGGGAATTTTCGAATGCATTAGCTGACAACGAGAACTACCTAACAATTCCGGTAAAGTCTCAACCCACCAAAACCAAACAATTACCATCAGCTGATAAAACATCAGTGTATATGTATGCCACCCAGTCACACCCCACCACTCCTCCAGGAAATGTGGAATATTGCATCAGGGCCCAGGAAGAACACAGCCAGACACCAAAGCGCTCCAGCATTGTAATGGAAACACGTTCACCAGATATTCCTTCTGCTTCCATCTACCACTCCTTGCCACTAGGCATGTCCACCAATCAGCCACAGCTCTACTGCTTCTCCCCAGCAATCACCCCAGCTCCAACCTTGGACCCCTTCCAGACTACTCAGAGAAAGATGCTTCTGGATCCCACCAATGGAAACTACTACCTGGTGGACACTCCAGTGCAGCCGACTACCAAGCGTCTTTTTGACCCAGAAACAGGTCAATATGTAGATATACCAATGACGCAGCCTCCCATGACACCTGTACCTATGCCCATCTCACCTTTGGCCCTCAGTCCTGGCCCGTATGGGCACACCTACTTGATCTACCCAGGCTTTATCCCAACACCTTCGATGATACCTGCCCGAACCCTCATACAATCGCAGATGTCGATGCAGTCAGAGCCGGAGAGCGGGGAGAAAGCTTCTTCGCAGCAGACTGAGGGCATGTACGTGGAGAGTCCCTTCTACATGGCCACTGGAAAGTCTCCCCAGGTGGCTTTTGGTGAACAACAACAGGCCACTGCCAACAGGCAAACGCATGGCTTCTCCAGCATCAAGCAGCCAGTCATCAGCATCACCTCGCAGCAAGGGCCCCGAATCATTGCCCCACCTTCATTTGATGGGACAACCATGAGCTTTGTGGTGGAACACAGATGAATGGCAGGTCACCTGGACAGGTGAGTAGCTCTGACTTGACCTTGTTTATGTGCAACATCAGGTTTGAGTACATCTGAATGAATTAGGATGAATTACTGTTACTGTGTTTCGGATTTCTTCTTGGTAATTAAAAATAAGAAAATTGTTGTTGCAAAAGACATTATCAAGCCAATTAGAAGCATAGATAAACATAGATAACTTTCTTTCCTTTTACTCCTTGTTAAGAAATGAAGGGCACGTGTCTACTGAAATGCTAGAGAGCTTTTACAAAAAAGTAATGACATTGAGTAAAAACAGAATTTGATGATTCGCAAATCATGTAAACCCATACTAAGCCAAAATAGAACAAAGACAAAATATCAAGTGTTGAAACTGAGAAATGTTATTGTTTTATTTAAAAAAAAAATACTTGCTCATTTTGACTTTGATGGCAGCAACACGTTTCAAAAAAAGTTGTGACAAGGTCAACAAAAGACTGGAAAAAGTTGGAAAAGAAACACCTGGTTGAACATCTCACAACTAATTAGGTTAACTGACAACAGGTCAGTGACATGATTAAGTATAAAAAGAGCATCCCAGAGAGGCAGAATCTCTCAGCAGTGAAAATGGGGAGGTGTTCTCCACTGTGTGAAAGACTGCATGGGCACATAAATGCAGCAGTTAAGAATAGTGTTCCTCAACGTAAAATTGCAAAGAATTTGGGGATTTAATCATCTACAGTAAATAAAATCATTAAAAAAAAAAGTCAGAATCCAGAGAAATTTCTGTATGCAAAGGAAAGGCCAAAAACAATATTGGGTGGCTGCGATCTTTGGGCCATCAAGCGGGACTACATTAAAAACAGTCCCAAATCTTTGGTGGAAATCACTGTATGGGCTTAGAAACACTTCTGAAAACCTGCATCTGCTGCAGGTTAAAACTCTACCATGCAAAAAGGAATTCATATATAAACATGATCAAGAAATGCTAAAAACTAGGGACAAGCCAGTACAGCATTATCTGTATCTGTTAAATCAACTACATTATCTGTATCCATATCCGTACAGGGCTTAAACCGGAAATGGACAGGAACAAACCTGAAACAAACCTGATTAAAACTAGCCGATGACAAAAAATTAAGCAGAAGAGTCGTGAGTTGTTGGGCTGACAGAGCGTTTCTGTGTCATTGCATCTATGCAGCATAGAGCTGCGTTAAATAAATTTAGTATAAAAGTAGACATAGACATATTTTACTGTCTTATTTATTCTATAACTGACCACTTTCTGACTACATAGCCTTTATCAATGCATTCTTTAACATTCAAGGTAACTTAGTCACAGTCATTTTATGAATGTTCTGGTATCATATCAGTTGGATAAGGCTGCTACATATGCGATCAGTCATATACTATGTATACATAACATGCATGAAAACTGAAAGAGACATCATGGGATTGTAGTGTTTGCAGCTGAACACCTCCGCTGGTGATAGCACTTGCAATTTAACTTGTGAATTCTGATATCACTGTTTAGACACAGAGGATTACTGATGTAAGAATCTTTATGGGCAAGGTGTTTGAATGTGTGTGTATGTGTCTCTGTGTGTGTGTGTGTGTGTGTGTGTGTGTGTGTGTGTGTGTGTGTGTGTGTGTGTGTGTGTGTGTGTGTGTGTGTGTGTGTGTGTGTGTGTGTGTGTGTGTGTGTGTGTGTGTCGACTAAGTGTACAGAAAGGTCAGGCGGATGGCAGGAGTTTGTCATGTCTGTACGTGCATGGAAAAGCTTCAGCTGCTGCCGGACATCAAGAGACCGGCTGGCAGGTCTCAGCAGGGTCACTCGGCTTTTTATAGGAGCAGTCATTTAAAGAAAGAGGGAGTGAGAAGCAAGGTTCAATAAGCACAGCATGCAACACCGCAGCACCAGTGGGTTAACATTTGTAGTTCCTCTTTATATTTGAGAATGAGACCAAAATACAGGCGAGCAGTTATGTTTATGAATAAATCACTTGAATTGCCGTGCAGGTCTTTTCTCCTAAATACCACAGAATGTATGGAAGTTGAATAATGTCACAATGATTATGTCTGCAAGAGCAAAATCTAAATGTACATTGACAGATTTGTAAAGGGTTTACAATTTTCTGGAGACCAAAAGTGTTCAAAAATCACAGTCACATCAAATATGAGATGCATTTTTAGACATCTAAGAATGACAATGAAGGTTTGTTGATCAGTCCACCATTTTAGCTTGCGAACCTAAGGTTCACTGAAGACAAACAACAAGGGGCAGCTGCCTCCATCTCCTGGTTGGACCGTTTGGTCTGGTCTTTAGACTGGAGGTGATAACCCCAAAATATTACTGACTGTGGTTCTAAGAGCTGAACAGAAAGATTTCCAAAACTGTGATATGAGCTTGGGTCTGTTTTCAGAGATGACTGCTGATCAGTGGGAATGCCGTGTGAGCACAACTCACTGGATTACTAGAAAGTGCACCGCAGTGGTTTGAAGGGAACGAGAGGGGCTGATTTTATTGGCCTTTACCGAAGTCGCGAGTGACACATCTTTTAACGATCTATTCTCTCTCCACTGCACCGCGCTGCTTGTGTTCACCAAAATACCGAACATTTTTGCCACGCCTACATTCACCCCCGTGCCCCCGCTTGCGATGCACCTGCGCTGGGTCAATGCAGACAGAAATAAGGCCCTACTGTTTTATCTGTTTATGTTGTGTTCACAAGAACTCACTGTCTGATTTAATTTCTTGATTCCCCAACAGGGCTGAGCTCTGAGAGGATGCTGGATTGCGCTATGTTTTGACCTCTACATTTTTGTTTTGTGTTTTTATTTTTATTTTATTGATGGATATGATTTTTGAAGGCCTTTGGATAAAAAAATAAAAGGGCTAATTTGCATCCTGCTTCATGTTTTCTAACTTTGATAAGTATGCATTTTTTGCTCTGTCCCTACACTGCAATTTTTTTTTTTTAAAGTGTACCAGTTTCAACTATAATTTGAAAAAAAAATACTTTACAGACTATGCTGCACTGACTTTTCTAGCACAGTAATCAGCCCTCCCCAAAACAAATCAGACTGTAATTCTTAAAATTCTCTTTTTTGAGAATGTCAGATTATATCGTTTTGTTGATTTTGTAATTTATTTGATAAGATAAAGTCAGACCAATTGAACGCCAATAGATTATTATATTATGCCATCATGATTTAATTTGACACTATATAGTATATATCCGAATATTCGTGCCAATTAACTCTTTCTTATTGTTTCTTGTGTGTTATTGCTTCAAAATGCACAAAAATATGTATTTATCACTGTGTTTTTATGTGCATGGAAATATCATAATTAGTTTAGCAACTTTGCTAAATTCATTGATATAATATTGCTATGAAATGTGTGCGATAAACATGCTCACAGACATCTTGGAGATTTTTTGTTATGCACTTGTCATACATGGACTATATAGCAGATTATTCAAGTCATCTGTGAAGAGTATGGAAAGCTGAAATGGGCAGGATGCATGATAATAATGACAATAATAATTTTCATGAAGTGTCCAATGATAAGATAACTCCTTGATCACATACGAATAAAAACAGCCAATCTTTCTTCCTTCTTACTGAAATATAAAGAATAGAATTTTATTTTTCCAAACAGCTTCCAATTGACACTCAAGTGAAAACTAAACATCCACATACTGTACCTGCACAGTTGACTGTGGTGTTGACAGGAGGCCCAGCTAGCATCTCTTGGCTCCTCCTGTGCTTGATTTTATTGTCAACGGTTATATGTCACAGCTCACGGATTGGCTGTAAGAATAACGATGTGATTGGCAGATATACCTGAGAATATCATGAGAAAACACTGCAAAACAGTGTTTGTGAGAGGATCTGTTGGCTTTCCAAAGCATGAGACTCATAAATGGTGTAATTTAAGAATCACGAGTGCGCTTTTAAGTGAAGTTTTGTGTCACCACACCACCAGTTTTGTACTTAATGGAAAACCTTATTTACGTTTTAACCCCTCTAAAATATGTATAAAGTTGGATTATCATACAGCTGCAGGATTCTGTCCAGCAAACAGAGCTTTACTGTGTGACCCAAAACCTGATCTACTTTCGAGCTCAGTTTGACATTAATTTCCATATGTATAATTTTTTTCTACGACATTGTATTGGCACTGAGTGTTTGTTTTGTACCAAGGAGTACACAGACTGTGGATCTGCTGGACAGTCCATCCATCTTTCATTTTTAAGAAACTGTTGGAAATATATTATTATGTTGCCATTGTGCTAAAAAAAAGTATTTTATAATAAATGTTATAGCTATTTTAGATTGATTTGATGTGTTTGTTGTAAAGGAATAGCACATGTCTTGAACCATATAGGGTAATATTGCAAAGGTGTAATGAGTTTTAGTTTTTTCTGCTGAGATGTTTTACTAAAAAAAACAAACACGAAAAATGGTCATCTTTGGTCGCTGTTTAGGATTTTAATGTTGTGTCATCACAGATGCCCTCTGCTAACTTTATCAAAACTGTGTTTGTAGGATGTTGTGAAATTCATTGGGAAGAGTCTAAATTTAAAGGGTCAATTAGAAAAATCTTATTTTATATGGAAGAAAAAACAAACCAATGTGGAAATCAACAAAATGTCAGTTGTGCTCAATCGAGACGCGTTCTGATATAGACCTGTGTCCTTCCGTAAAAAAGGAGGGGTGGTGTCTTGAAAGACTGTAACTTCAATGATAAACATACATTGTTTGTGTTTGCAGTTTTTTACAACACATAGTTGTTTTATCGTTGAGTGACTCCTAGCAACCTTGTGAAACAACATCATCTGTTTAAAGTCCTCCAAACAACTTACAGCAATAGAATGATCACATCATACAAGGTTAACTTGTTTTGTTGTTTTTAATTCTGTTCCAACTATATTGTTGTTTAATGTGAGGACTTTATCTGATGTTTGTTTGTCTGTATGTAATTTTTAAAACTTGAGTGAATGGACTCTAGGTACAATTACTTAAATATACGAATGCCTACTTAATACACTAGCTGTTAAAGTAAAATAAATAGAATAAAACTATCACATAGTATAAAACGGGGGTGAAATAAATAACTTCCCAGTATTTTCTGCAACTTTGACAGTAATATTATTGTAGTATATTTTGACTTTCACAAATTCAGCATGCTATAAGTCTTATAAAAGTATCTTCCCTAAGACCTCCCACCTGCTTCAGAACTAGTGAATGTATATTATGAATATAAAAGATGTGTTATATTTTGTTATGGAGAGAATAGGTGAGGACGTTTGAGACTTCAGAAATAAAGTGGTGAGTGCACAACGACACGAATGAACACAAGACAAGCAATGAAAAATGTTCGGTGTCTTTTTCAAGGCAAAAAGAATAATGGCTGACAAGGACATGATATTCTTCAGATTTCAAGTTTTTCATTGTGATATGGTTAACAAATGTAGAGTGTCGGGTCTACATATTATTGTCAAATGCAATGCTGCAAGGTATGTCACATCAGATGCTGCTGTGAAATGTGTTTGTGGATTGTGAAAATTCAATAAACATACGACTCCTGTCATCACTTGTTGCATGACCACATATCGACAAAGTTCCATAATCTGTTTATTCAATTTAAAGTTTCATGTATGTCTCACTCCCTACTTCAGGAATAAGTATCTTTGAGGTTTGAATTCATTCACACTGACAGCACCTTTGGTAGGCTGATTTATGCATTCTCACTTATTTTTTTTGTAAACATCTGTGTTTTAGTACAGAAGAAACGCAGAGGGAAACTTTTAAAATGTTGTAATAAACCTCAATTTTATTTTATTTTTATCCAAGATGCTAAATCCTAAAATTTAGTCTAATAGGGCACAAATGAAGTTAATTCAGCAAAGTGACTCAATTATATCAGTAATGCAGCAATATCTATTATAATATCTAATAGCTACTAGTTCATCCATCTATCAATGGATAGATGGATGAACCCATACCCACTTTATCCTGTGGTCAGAGCCTGCAGCAGCAGGAGGTGGAGACAAAAAGCTGCAGTCCTTTGGACAGTTTTCAGGAGCCTTCAGTCTTCACAGGAAATCACAGAAACACAGACATTCTGCTAGAGCTAAATGAAATATCATCAAACCCAGAGATCAGCCTGTACACATCTTCCAGTTTTAATAATAACAGGTGAAATGACTAAAATGCTATGCAGGCAATCTGTGATCTCCGTTCATGGTTCTACCTCCACTTTACATTAATTGTCATGCAAGTCAGCATCATTTTAGTTTATAAATCAGCTGACCAGACCTGTCCATCTCAAACTACATAAATAAATTTAAAACATAAAATAATCAATAATAATCAAAAACAGAGGAAAGAAATATAAGACAATCACTTTCACTTTAAATCAGAAGGCTATCAGGGCTTCACATCCATACAGATGTTATTTTTAGAGTTCTTCCATCCCGTTTACCACATGTTTTAATGTTGTTAAATACAACCCCATTTCCGAAAAAGTTGGGACGCTGTGTAAGATGTAAATAAAAACAGAATCCAATGATATGCAAATCCCATAAACCCATATTTAATTGCAAATAGACCAAAGACAACATATCAAGTATTGAAATGGATGAAATGTTATGGTTTTATGTTAAGTATATGCTCTGTTTGAATTTGATGGCAGCAACACGTCTCAAAAAAGTTAGGACAAAGTCAACAAAAGGCTGGAAAAGTTTCGTAAAGCTAATAAACACACCCGGTGGAACATCTCACAACTAAAAAGGTTAATTGGCAACAGATCTGTAACATTATTGGGTATAAAAAGATCATTTCAGAGAGACAGAGTCTCTCAGCAGTGATAATGGGGAGAAGTTTGTACATCTGGGAAGGAACCATGAATGCTTAATGATATATTCAGGTTTTGGAGCAACATATGCTGCCATCCAGACAACGTCCCTTTCAGGGAAGGCCTTGTTTATTTCAATAAAACAATGATAAACTGCATTCTGCACACGTTTCAACTGCGTGGCTGTGTAGTAGAAGAGTCTGGGTACTAAACTGGCTCCCCGCAGTCCAGACTTGTCTCCAATTTAAAACATTTTGGCGCATTATTGAAATGAAAAACATGACAAAGGAGACCCGGGACTGTTGAGCAGCTAAAATTATATCTTAGGCAATAACAGGACAACTTTCCACTTCCAAAACTCCAGAAACTGGTCTCCTCAGTTCCCAAACGTTTACATAGTGTTGCAAAAAGAAGAGGTAATGCAAAACAGTGCTGTCCCAACTTTTTTTTTTGAGATGTGTCGCTGGCATCAAATTCAAAATAAGCATAGATTTTACACAAACCAACAAAATGTATCTCGCCTTAGATAAACAATCAGAGACTGCATAACTGACATCTGGATCTGATAACATTTTATTAGATCGGGATCAGATCTAACAAGGACGTGAATGTTTCTGTGACTTCCCGCTCAGATGGGTCAGACTGAAGGCTGTTGAAAACCGCCCGGACCGGATTGCAGCTGTTTTGTCTTCGACCCCCGGCTGCAGATGAATCGTGAAACCGATTCACAGGCGAGGCGCAATCCATCTGCCTATTTCTGACGGTACGCGAACGCATCTGTCGCTTAAAAAAATGACGTCACACGCGCGCCACAACATAACGTGGAGTTGCGAGGGGTTCGCGGAGCAGCTCGTAAGTTGCGGAGTGTAATAACTCGATTTTTGTTGTTTCTGGTTGCGTGTAGTATATACTTCGGTTATTCAATACTTTAAAAAAAAACAACAACAACAACAAATCATTCGTTTTTGTCGTGAAAGTATAAAGTAAAGACTTCTCGATTTGGCTGTTAAATGCCACCGAGCAGCGTTCAGTGAAGAGCCGCCGGCGAGGTTCAACGTCCAAACAGCTTCGTCCCGTTACACATGGAGGGTGACGGCGTGAGAAGCGACACCGGGGCCCGGCGGCGGAATGAAAACGGGGAGGAGGAGGAGAAGGAGGAGGAGGAGAAGGAGGAGGCTGCGGGAGAAAACCAAACCGTGTCCAAAAGGCGGATGAAGAAGCTCCTGAGGCAGCAGAAGTGGGAGGAAGAGAGGGACTTCCGGAAGTGAGTAGGGGGGGGGGTCATTTCACTTACAGAAATGTGATTATTCGTTACGCCGCAGTTCTCCTCACGTCAAACTCAATTAAAAGAGCTTGTCAGCGGAAGGTTTCTTGCTCGTGTGAGCGATTTTTTTTTTGCCCGTAAGAAAGAGAATTAAAAAAAAAAAATAAAAGAAGCTTGAAATCAAATTAATTTAAACTCTATATAAGCAGATGAAGCCCCAATGGAAAGGCTGAGACCGACTGGCCTCAATTGGTTCAGCTCACCCATATAGCAACGCGTTCACACGTGCCTCCCCCCCCGGTCAGCAGCTGCTTTTGTGTTTGTGCCCCCCCCCCCCCCCCCCCCCCCCCCCCCCCCCCCCCCCCCAGGCAGCGACGAAAGGAGAGGAAGCAGCAGCGTCGACTGCAGAGGCGGCAGCATCGCCACCGGGGGGAGGAGGGGGAGGGGGAGGAGGAGGAGGAGGGAGAAGGACACAGCGCCAGGAAACGTCCACACAAAGAGGTGACGCCCAGTTCCCTGAGGCTGGTGGTGGACTGCAGCTTCGACGACCTAATGCTCATCAAGGTAAACCGGTCAGAGGGGACGAGCCCCCCCACCATTTGGGCAAGCGTCTCAGGGAAGAAACCGGCTCTCTTCTCCTTCCCCCCCTCACACCTGACGATTTTGTTGCTTCCTCAGGATGTTCGGAAGCTTCACAAACAGATCCAGCGGTGCTACGCCGAGAACAGACGAGCCTCGCGCCCAGTGCAGGTCCGGAAGCAGATAACGTCTTACATCGACAAATGTCAGCGTTGGCCCTTTTAAAAAGAAGAAGAAGAAAAAAAAAAAAAAAAATCCAGCGCCGGTGTGACGTTTGACCTTTTCCTCCCCTCGCTTTCTGCAGTTGTATCTAACAAGCCTGGGAGGACAGCTGAAGCAGAGCATGGATGAAAAGGACAAAGGATGGGTGAACTGGAAGGTGAGCAGTCAGGCCTCTGCCAAAAAATGATCACTGACGGTATTTTACAACGGTCGACAGTATCACTTTCCATTTACTCCCCCCGCGGAGTCACATGTGGTCGTTTCCACGGCGAGCGCCGCTCGACTGCCGCGCCGCGCGAGGGAAAGCAATTTAAACAGGAGCTGCCGTGAAATCGATTGGCCGAAGGAGGTTTTGCGAACTGCCGAAGAGAAGCCGCGTGAAGCAAATACTTCGCGAACACGGGCTGACGTAATTTCGCGAAAGCTCCGTGCCGACAAAATGAAATCTCGCCGTTAACGCGTCATTCCCGACGGTGGAATTTTAAACGTGGCGCGTTTTGCGGGAGCTGATCGGCGTAGGCGTTTAGCAGAAATCGAACGAGCGCTTAGAAAATGGCAGCGAGCACGCGCGCGCACTTGCGTAACTTGCCTCCCGAGTTGTCAGCATTTGACGTTTTCCGCGGCATCATGTTTACGGCGACGGCAGACTGCGCTTCCGTGGGTGTGTTTTAAACGGGAGCCGCTAATAGATACTTCGAATGCCTTTTAATGGCACAAATTCGTCCCAATGCGAAACAAATTCAGCCTTAAAATTGGGCTCGAAGACAACGACAACAAAAAAAGCACGCCCGCCTACGCTGGCGCTACGGCCGCTCTGCAGTGAGCTTGCGTTATTGTGTCGGCTCCCAAATCAAGTTGGCAAATACATTTTCCACTTCCTCCCATTTCCCCGCGAAAGCTGAACGTCACACTCGAGCCAGCGAAATTCAAAAGGCGCGAAAGGTGATCTTCGGCTTTGATTCCGAAAGGGGACAATTTCAGCACCCCGGTGGGACGAATGTCGCCGTCGTTCATTTTTTGCATTCATTTCATGTTGCGTTTATTGTCGCTCGACAGTCGTTTAACTACGCGGAGGTTGTGTAACTGCGCGCACGCTACACCGTATGTTGCAGGACGTCACCATTAAACCGGAGCATTACAGTGAAGTCGTGGCCAAGGAGGAGCTGGTGTACCTGACCTCGGACTCGCCCAACGCGCTGGAGGAGCTGGACCCGAAGAAGGCCTACGTGATAGGAGGCCTGGTGGATCACAACCACCACAAGGTCCGCCCGGCTTCACACCTGCTGCAAGACACGCGCGCTTTGGATTCGGTCAGCTAATCACGTCCGCGTTTGTTTGCAGGGTATTACCTTCGAGAGGGCAAAGCAGCTGGGGATCGAGCACGCCCAGCTTCCCCTGAGCAGCTTCGTCAAAATGAACAGTCGGAAGGTTCTGGCTGTTAACCACGGTAAGGACCGGCGTCAGACCGATACGGCGGATTCAGCCTGTATTCCAATCCCATTCAGACTCCCAAAAAAAAACCATAACGACAAAGTCGGAACATGTTTTTTGTTTTT
Source organism: Brachyistius frenatus (assembly GCF_029030835.1). Lineage (NCBI taxonomy): Eukaryota > Metazoa > Chordata > Actinopteri > Embiotocidae > Brachyistius > Brachyistius frenatus. Next base: position 135,686 of record NW_027210847.1, on the reverse strand, counting down.
TTTTTTTTTTTTACTTGAGACATCGCCGTCCGTGGATACTTGCTGACTCCCCTAAATTACTGGCGCATTCATACGCGCCCCGCCAGCTTGTTTACACGCATGAGAATCGATTTCTGGAAACGCATTGACCGTCCACGAGGGTGGCCTCGAGTCATTTCAGGTTGACGGTCGGCCGCAATTTAGGCAAAAACGTTAGCCGGGCGAGTTAAATCAAATCGGGCGATTTGTCGTAAGTCGCTTTGGACGAAAGCGTCAGCTAAATGAAACGTAATGATCCGGAGGGCGGAAGGGGGCGGAGGGATAACGGAATAACATACCTCGAGAAACTGCGCTCGCTGCTCTGCTGCTGATCGAGGAGGAAAACGTTTGCCGCAAAGAGTCGGGTCGGGACCCCGTTGATGCATTTTGTTGACTTAAGTTCAACCGCGAGTCACGCATTCAATTGCTTTATATCCTGGTGTTCCTTAGACGGAGCTGCAGCCGCTGGTATAGGCCGTACTCATTTCTGCCTTTATATATATATATATATATATTGTCTTCTGCAAAATTACAAATGAGTCAAGAATGAGTTTGTGAGTCAAAACAAAATTTGGGTGAAAACCCTAAAACCTCTTTTTTTTTAATGTTATGTATAATTTGTTTATATAAGAAGGAAGCTGGTGACGGCGAGGAGGAGGCAGAGAGATGTGTTAGGCAGTCGGTGAGCTGGGAGTGCAGAGAAGGAAAAGACTTAGTTGGCGCATGAAGGCAAGTTGCGTTTGCTTGCAGCGGGAATGTAGACCTCTCCCATTTTGTTCAGCGGTCGTAGACTTTGAGCAAAGAGAACTTTGCTAAAGCATACAGCCACGAGCCATGCCAGCGGGGCTTGTTGGAAACGGTCGCGGCGGCGGCGGCGGTCGCGTGTAGCATTTACGATCTCGCGTCGTGTGCCGAACTCGACGAAACGCCGTGTCTTGCTTCTGTGGTGTTTGGGCATTGCAAAGCGTACCGGGAAGTCGTGAGGCGTTTAGTAGGGGAAGACGAGTAGTAATGTTGAGTCAGTTGACCTTTGCAGTGTCATTTGGCATTATTATGGCACTTTGTGTGTGTGTGTGTGTGTGTGCGCTTTAAAAAAAAAAAATAGCTTATTTCGTCCTTTGTCTCTTAGCTCCCTCTACTGGTGAATACCGCACACTATCTCGGTTGTTGGTTTTCTAAGATTAAAAAAAAAACAAAAAAAACATGCACCTCAGGTTAGATGGCAGATGCTGCTGTAGCGGAAAAAAAAAAATATGTCCCCTCGGGGATTAATAAAGTCAAAATAAATAAATAAATAAAAGAGCTGGGTCTTCATCCGCCTCCTAAGCTCCCTGTGATAAGCACTCGGTTCATAATCAGCTGGTGTGTGTCAACCGTCCAGGTCCTGCCAAGAGGGTTCGGGCAATGCCAAGGCACTTTAAAAAAAAAAAAAGTATTTTTTTTAAATCCATTACACCATGGAAAATACATCAAATCTGTGTAACTTGTATATAGAACATTATATCGCATCTTTGCAATACGCTGATTAACTTCATGAACCCAAGGATCATAAGGGTAATTTCACTACCTTCACTATTAAGTGGGTGAGCCGTCATATCTCGGTTATCTCGGAACAGCATAGGCTATCCAGATTTTCCATCGTCTGGTATTGCAGATATTTTACATCCTTATATCAAGAAAAAAAAAAAATATGTTAACGTGTGTAAGCATTAAATGCTGACCAGACATTGTTTTATAATGTATGAAAAGTTACGGCTTTCCTTGCGCGACGATGCGGCTTCGTCCCACTGCCTTCGAATGGTTTTGAAAGTGCGCTTTCCCTCCCGCAGTGTTTGAGATCATCCTGGCGTTTCTGGAGAAGGGAAACTGGCAGGAGGCCTTCTTCACCATCCTGCCTCAGAGAAAAGGAGCAGTAGCCGTCGACCAGGATGGAACAAACTCCCTGGAAAAAGAGGAGGAAGATTCCGATTCCGACTCTGACCCCGACGCGACGGAGCAAACGAAGAAAAGGGCGTAGCGCTTTGAACAAATAGACAACAGTTCCGACAACCGATGCTGTGAGAACGACGGGTGGGGGAAATTCATGTTAAGATTTACCTATTTGGTTATATTTGAAGAAACATAGTCATGGGTCAAGAGGAGAAATACAATTCATAAATTATCTAAAAGCACAGGTACTATATACATATATATATATTAAAAAAACAAAAAAAACATACATTATTTTCATGTAATGAAGGATGGAGCATATTTGCTACGATCTTTGATCAAATGCAATATTCAATATTTCAATGCAAACACTCAGTTATGAAATAGTTTTTCTTATCGCTGCCCACATGTTTGGGTACTTTTCCTATATTCAGGGCTGAATTACCAAACACAGCTGCTCAGGAGTCGGCAGAGTTCAAATCTCGTTTGAAGCTTTTATTTTTAGTACAAACAAAATCCACAACGAATTAATAATTGCTAAATAATATGTCCACCTTGCGAAGTGGAGGGTATTTGGGGACCCAAAGCAGGTTAGTACGGCCTCGCCTACATCCAAGAAATCAGACCATCAGGAGCAAAGCAACCAAACCATTAAAGGACATTAAAGAATGATGGTACGACCGGGACAATATTTGAATTTAAAATATATTTCGGGGTTGTTGTTTTTTTTTTCCTCATTTTGTTAAAAGGACCGCAAGAGCCCACTCCCAGTGTTCCCAGTTTGAAAGTCGGTGGATTGTTCACAAATACATGTCGTTTATTTTATAATTTTTTTTAATTAAATTTGAGTATTTATTGTTATTTTACGTCATTGATTCCCCCCCCCCCCCTTTTTTTCTTTAGACTCGCAGCTTTGGCAGGACACAACAAAACTTGTGAAACCTCGTGACCAATAATTTTTTTTTTTTTAACTATAAAGTATGTTTGTATATTTATTGAACAATTAAGGACAACCCTACAGTCAACAATCACTGCATTTTACAACGGTTTACTGCAGTTACATTAATTCTTCATATTCTACACCATGTGTAATGTTATATCCGTTGCTTTACCTCTGGGTCCTGTGGAAACCCCCCCCCCCCCCCCAAAAAAAAAAAAGCCAAATCTTAACCATGTTTTCTTCTAAATACAGTTTATGGTCGTGCAGAAATTTGACACGCTTCAGGCTCGGTGGTTAGATTAGCTCACTGGCTTCCCATTATCATCTGTTGAATTTTATTTCAGGAAGTCCCATCAGACGTTGGTAATTTGTAATAAATATCAGATGATGTACGATTAGGCCCGCAATGAAAATTCTTTCACCATTTGAATCCCTGAAATCATCCGTTTCTTTATTCCAATGGTTTTCTGCTTTAAAAAAAAAAATGTCTAGTGACATATCTCAATTTTCTCAAAAACCTATTTATGCTAACTCGTTTTAGAATATTATTATTTTTTTAATTTAATTTAAATTTTTCTTAACTGCCAAATAATACAAATTGGCTGAACCAAATGTTAACCAACATGATGGGTCTAAGTCCCAAGATGTTTTGCCACTAGGGAGGGGCGCTACAAATGGTTTATATCTCATTTTTGGACAGATTTGCACAAAATCAGTTTTTTTTATGATCTGAGGTCATGTCCCAGTTAAGGCAAAAAAAAAAAAAAAAAAAAGTAGTGATAGATGAAAGTGGGCATAGCTTATCACAAGAAAAAAAAAAAAAGGTGAAACAACTTTTTGTTGTACATTTTAATTAAAGTGGTTGAAAAACAGTTTCTTCTCCGCGTCCTCCCGTAAACACAACTGCTTTGTTGCAACGTATAAAGATAACGGACGACGGTTCCCATTGAGTCGCTGAATTGAATCTGGGACATTGTGTCGTTCTTGCAAAACAAAAATGGTTCCAACGGCCCTGGATGAACAGAGAGGTTCACCTCCAGCTCACAGCTCAGCCGGGGTTAAACCTGAAGATGGGGAATCTCCCAGGCCATACGCTGCTACGAGCAGAGGATCCAACAGCACTTTTACTCCTCTGACCCGGGTCCCACTTCCCAGGTTCAGTACCTGGCTGCACGGTATGCTGATAGCAATCTGGCACTAAACCCCCAGAAGACCGAGGACATCGTCGTGGACTTCGGGCCAAGCAAGGAGACACGCGCACGCCCTCAGCCGCATGAATGGTGCTGCAAGCGTGTTTCCGGCTTCAAGCCCCTTTAGCATACACATCTCAGATGATCTGACGTTGTCCCTAAACTCCTCCATCCTGGTCAAAAAAAAAAAAAGATCCAACAGCGCCTTTACTTTCTGCAAAGCCTTAAGAAAGCTGGACGGTGGACTTTGTTTTTTTTTTTGTTTTTTTTATCGCTGCACCGTCAAGTGTACTCACAACCTGCATCTCTGTACGGTATGGCAAGTTCTCTGTAGCAGACTATAAAGCACTCCAGCGGGTGATGAAAATTGCCCAACAAGTCACTGGCGCTCAAGTTGAGAACATTTATCACAGGCCCTGCCTGGGCGGTGTCAGAAACATCCCCACGGATGCTTCCGACCCTAACCGTGGACTCACTCTTCACCCTCCTTTCATTCGGCAGGTGATCCAGAAGCCGGGAGTCACCGGCAACCAGCAGGCTCAGGGTAGAGCTTCTTTCCTGAGGCCGTGACCCCGCTTAACGCCACACCTCTTCTCAAATAACTCAATTGCACTCATAACTGCACTGTTTTAGGCCAAATTCTACTATTCAGTTATATTACATTAAACATACATACACTATTTACACTGCCGTTACTGCACTATTAGTAGCAAACTTAATTGCCTACACTCATCAGTAACATTGTATACATACAACCAGACGTAAATATGCCGCTCCTCCATCCATCCGTTATACCCGCTTTATCCAGAACAGGGTCACGGGGGGGGGGGGGGTTCACCCTGGACAGGTCGTCAGTCCGTCGCAGGGCCAATAACAGAAACGGAGACCACTCGCATCTAAGGGCAATTTTTTTTTGTTTTTTTGAACCAATTAACCTGACATACACGTCTTTGGACGGTGGGAGGAAGCCGGAGTACCTGGAGAGAACCCATTGAGGCATAGCGAGAACACGCAAACTCTACACAGAAAGGCCCAGGATTAAACCCAGAACCCTCTAGCTGTGAGGCGACAGTGCTAACCACTGCGCTGCCCCTCCTACTGTTCGTATACAGTATGTACATACAATCTGTATTTGCATTCTACAAATAGCCACTTTTCCTCTGTACGTACGTGGTCAATAATCACCTGTAAAGATTTAAAGATAGAGTATAGTAGAGGAGCACAGGCCATTAGAAGCACAACTAAGGGATGGTTCAGGATCACCTGAGCCACGCCTAACTATAGGCTTTATCAAAAAGAAAAGTTTAAAGCCTAATCCTAAAAGGTATATGCCTCCCAAACCGGGAGCTGGTTCCACAAAAGAGAAGCCTGAGAGCTGACGTTTCTGCCTCCCAGTCTTTGAAAATTCTCCGAACCACAAGTAAAGCCTTCACTCCGAGAGTGGAAATTAATGAGCTCTTTAAAAAATATTATGGCGCTTTGGTCATTAACAGATTTTTTTTTTATTTAAGCAGAAAAATACGAAGTGGACTTTATGGTAAATCAATGAAGAGAAGATCATTATGATCCGTTTTGCTAAATCCCATCCGTTTTCTTGCTACAGCATTTTAGATCAACTGGAGGCTTTTAAGAGGGGAAACTGGGACACTGCGTCACGCGGAGGTGTTTACAAGGACCCAAATGCAAGCTCACAGACTTAGGTATCAGTTCCAAAATACAGTCTTTATTGCAAAAAAAAAAACCCAAAAACAAACAAACCAAAAAGGTGGCACCTATCGTGTCCACTTGCTTCCAGTCGGGAGGGCAACTCGACAACCAGAGGAGTGCAGGGCCAGGGTACATGTAGTCCGGGGAGGTGATCAGGGAGATGCAGCACACCTACAGGTGGTGATCAGGGGTGAGTGGCTGCAGCTGCTGGGACCTGTGAGGGGCGTGGCCACGGGAGGTGAGGGGCGTGGCCACAGACAAGCAGACATGGGGACACAGGAGGAGAGGTGATGGGGATGGGGGGGGGGCAAAACAGGAAAAAAAAAAAAAAAACGGACTCCTGACACGCTGATATTAAGTATCCACAGTAGGTGGGACTCAAGATAAGAGATGGGATGTCCTTAATATTGACAATATTGCACAATTGAATGGAAGCAGTCCTAAACACTTGCTTTAAGTGTCAGTTGAAGAACATATTCTGGCCAAATGTAACTCCCAAGGTTTCTCCAGGGCAATGCCACCCAAGAGTAACGCTAAGGTTCAATTATGAGTTTCGGAGCTTTTTAGGGCAAAATACCATAACTTCAGTTTTGTCTCAATTCAGAATAAGTAAATTACAGGTCATCTATACTATTAAAGCGTTCATCGTGAGTCCCACATTTCACCTCAATTGGGCTCACAATGATCGTAACGGGTATAGCCAAGGTAAAACGTATAGTTTCCAGCAATAGCCCTTTTAAATTTAGATGATCTGTCTGTGCAAAACGGCATCTTTTTTATTAAAGATAAATATAATTTCAACCCAGCTTTATCCACAAAAATGTCCAATGGAAGATTGTAGCTGTACCGGGTATAGAAATGCTCATTTGTTTCTCCAAATTGCCTCCCTGTCGTTTGTGACGTGACGCGTGTGGGGCGTCGGGACACGGGTCCCGGACCAACAAAAAAAACCGATTTGCACCGGGAACAACCACAATAACACAAGTTGAAGCTTGAACAGTTGACGTCCAAGCAAAACCCTGGCTGAGAGTCACTGAACTAGATGATGGAGATGTTTTCAATAAGCATCCTTTATTTATTAAATGTATCTTCAGATAGGGACCCCCCCCCCCCCCCCCCCTCCACCCCCTTGAATTTGCATAATTTCATGTTTTATCGCCCGGCTGGAAGTTGAAAATGTCACAGCCACCTTGTCGTGTGGAGGAAGGGTGGTGGTGGTGGTGGTGGTGGTGGAGGGAGAGGCGACCGTCTCGCTCTCTTCCTCCTTTCTCTCCGGCGCACGCACACGCACGCACACACACGCACGCAGCTTGCCATCAGCAGCGTCCTACGGCTGCATCTTTTTTTTTTTGTTGCTCTGCTGTAGCAACGCAGTTGCTCCTCCGTTTTTTCCCCCCTCCGTGCTATCGCGTCTGTATCTGACATCCTGAAGGCAGAATTCTTTTGTGTCTGCACAGAGGCCATTGTTATCTCTACACCTTTTCTTTTTGTGTGTGCGTGTGTGTGTGTGTGTGTGTGAGATACAGAACGTCATGGCCGTGATGGGCAAAAACGAGCGACGAGACGTGAATTTCAAATCGGTGCTGAAGAGGAATTGGCTTCTAATTGCCACGATTTTATCGGTGCTGCTCGGTAAGTGGAAGCCCCTTAACGTCTGCTCTTGTTTGCTGACGAAACGCTTTGACCTTCATTCATGTGTGTGTGTTTTTTTTAATTATTTTTTTTTTTAACTTATCTTTATCGCTATTTATATATCCATCCCATTTTCTTTCTTTCTTTTTTTTTTTTTTTTTTAAATTATTCATTCATGCTCTGTGTCGCTGCCATTCTCGAAACCAATCCGCCTTCTTTACGTCAGCTGGCTAAAAAGCAACAGTTACACACGTTAAATGTGTATTCGGGAGTACATGGTTTATATTTCATAATGCAGTCGGTGCGGTGTTGTTGGAGACTGCACTTTCCTCCTTGTGTGTCTGGACGTAGTCTCAAGTCAAACGTGACCAGACTGAGGGTGACAGCTGATGGTGGTCTAATCCCAGCATAGAGGCACCACAGCGCTGCGCGTGAGTGTGTGTAGTGTTCAAAATAATGTGACAAGATCTTCAATGCCGTTTCCTTTCTTATTTTAAGCAGTTTACATCGAGCTTTGTGCTAATTAGTTAATAGTCCCTTCTTGCATTATTCACCAAAATCCTTTTCTTCTTTACATATTCAGAAATACCCTCTTCATTTTCTCCCATTCGGAGAGTTTAATGAGAAGACTGCGTTTAGACTGGAAACATGGGTCAAAGAGTAGCCTGGCTTTCTGTAGTTCAAAAATACAACTACGTCCAAAGCTCACTGAGCACTACCAAGCCCTATCAGCATTTACATCACCCGCAGCTGGATTACTAACCAGGGACAAGTGGGAGACCCGTCCCAGACCCCCAAGGGGCCTCAAATCCCCATGTTCACTAAACATCAATAGGGTTTTTTTTTTTTGGTAATATGATTTATTGAAATTTAATTATAGAATATTGTAGATATGTTTGTTGGAAGGGGTGTCAGTAGGGGCCACACATCAAATTTTTGCAGCACACCCAGCTCAAAGGTTTATCTGGCCATCAACATGGCATGATTGAATGTCTAACAACTTTGAGTCTTCATTATTGTCTCACACTCTGAGGACTGTTGGACTATATTTATTACAAAGGTATAATTGCATGACTGTTAATGGTTAAACAATATTATATGGCAGTGGGCCGGACAATTAAATCAAGCTGAAAGTATTTTACAAGTAAACAAAATTATATTCTAAAAAAAAAAAAATACCATATTTCTCTGAGGCAGTGCTGTGTGGAACGTTTATCTCCATATTAATTATAATTAAAAAAAAAACTTTATTTGTATAGCACCTTTCATACAAGAAATGCAGCTCAAAGTGCTTTACAGCAAGATAATCACATAAAAACAGATATAAAGGAACATTTAAAAATATAGAAAAGAAACGAGACGCATAAGAAACAGATGAAATGCATACAAATTATACACAAATAGAATTAAAATATAAAATAAGCAATATGCATTTTAAAGGCACGGCAGTTCAAGCGCGAGAGAGATTCAAGAGTAGTAAAGGCTAACGTAAGAGATATGTTTAGAGCTTCTTTTTTTTTTTTTTTAAGTATTAACTGAGCTAGCTTCCCTGATATCTAACAGGTAGTTTGTTCCACAGCTTTGGAGCGTAGCTGTCAAAAGCTGAATCCCCAATTTTCTTCTGGCCGTTGCTGGGAACCTCTAATAGACCAGCAGCAGATGATCTCAGTGTTCTTGAAGGCTCACAGTTGACCAGAGAGTGAGCGATGTAACTCGGTCCGAGCCTGTTAAGAGCTTCGTATGTGAGGAGGAGGACCTTAAAGTCAATCCAGTGTCTTACAGGCAGGCAGTGCAGAGCAGCCAGAACCGGACTGACGTGTTCTCTCCTCTTGGTTGTGGTTAATGCTCGAGCTGCAGAGTTTTGGATGAGCTGAAGTCTATCTGTCGTTTTCCTTGGTAGGCCGGTAAAAATGACAATTACAGCGGTCCAGTCGGCTAGAAATGAAGGCATCAGTCAACTTTTCGGCATCTGTCTGATTTAGAAACCGTGGCTATGTTTCTAAGGTTTCATCATGTTAATGTGGGGGTTTGAAACATAGATCTGAGTCTAAGATTACACCCGGACTTGTTGCCTCTGATCTTATCCACGGAGTTAGTTGCGCCAGATCATTTTCTACGATTTCTCTTTTTGTTTTGGGGCCGACTTGGAGAATTTTCTGTTGTATCCTCGTCGCACCGGTGAGAGTATCACGGTTAACATGCCACAGCCTACGCTGTTGCTACTGTTAGAGCTCCAGAAAGGAGAGTAAATTGTTTTGAGCACCACAAAAGGATTTCTCTGAGCTGACAACTGCTTCATCTAAACCACAGACATGTCTTTTAAATCCCGCATCGCAAGATCTTATGAATGATTTTCATGGTTACATTTAGATAGCATTTCTACAGCTAACCAGTGGCACCAGCAGAATTTAATTTCAATGTAGGCACATGACTTGCTCGCTGACTAGGTGGAAAGTTTTTTTTTTTTTTTATCACGGCCAATTACTCCGGTGAGCACTCGTGTCATTGCATTGGCGTGTTCATAGTTCAGCCATGACCCAATTGCAACAGTAACTACGAGATGTGCGCGAACTAAGTTCTGCAACACTGCATTAGCTTCAGCACGGTGATAATCACTGTTAATAAGTGTTACAGGTATCTATTTCATCCCACCTTGTACGCGTATGGTTTTGAGTCCGAGCCTATTTGTATGTGGGCATTCTGAATGTGAAGTGAATTTTTGATAAAAAATAAAATAAAATTAAAAAAAAAATACATGTAATTTCTACCACCCACCAACATCTATTCAACTTGGTTGCTTTATTGTTAAAAAATTACAAAGGAATAGGGCATACCGGGAATAATATAGGCACCGGGGGCGATCACAGTAGCAGACACACAGAACTCAATCACAAAATTAGGAACATCACGTCTCAGAGCAATGCTGAAAAACTATTTTTATTGTATTTGTTGCCTCTAGGCTAGACCATTGAAATTCTTTATAATCAGTATATCCCAATAGCCTATTCCAGTTGAACCGAAATGCTGCTGGGAGAGTCGTAAGGATTTATCAAGAAAGATGTTAGCTTCTCTTCACGTAAAATTAAGAATGGATTTTAAAATCTATTCTAAATTTTTACATCTAATTACATACCATGATGACCAAGCTCCATCACATCTTAAAGTCCCATAGTACCCCATTGTCCCAATAGAGTGTTTCAATCTCAGATTGCAGGCTTACTGTAATTGTGGTTCACAGAGTTTCTAAAAGTAGAATGGGAGGCAGAGCCTTTGGTAGGCGCTGAAATTTGGATTGGGGGCTGGTTTGGACACCCTCTTACTTTAAGATCAGGCTTAAAGCTGTCCTTTTTTTTTTTTGGATAAAGCTTCTAATTAAGGCTGGCTCAGATGCCGCAGAGTCAGCCTTGTTATGCTGCTGTAGGCTCTGGCCACAGCATGATGTACTGGGCTTCTCTCCTCTTTTCTACTCTCTCTTTACCTTTTCATGCATTTATATGCCACCAGTGCAATTTATTGACTTTGTGCCTTCTGGGCTTTTTCCCTTTGTCCTCTCCCTCCCTGTACTTTCTGCAGGTACAGAGGTGGGAAGCTGCATGTTTTTACGCTGTGATTACTGGGCCCCACCAACCTGCCCAGTGTCTATTGTTTGTTGTCTCTCTGTTTTCTCTGCTCTCCCCACGCCCCAACTAGCTCAACCAGATGGCCATCGATCTACGAGGCTGGTTCTGTCAGAGGTTTCCTCCTGTTAAAAGGGAGTTGTTTTTTTTTTTCCTTCCAACTGTCTCTCATGCGTGAACTGTTAAAATATGGGTTTCCCCCATATTGTTGTAAGGTTCTGTTTTAAGGACCTGACTGCTAAATGCCATGAGATTACTTCTGTTGTGATTTGGTGCTATAAAAATGTAATTGTCAAACTTGTTGAAGGTGTAACAGGATCCTGGGAGCGGTGTAAAATGGAAATCATAAATGGATTTTGTACTTCCCCATGTTTTGGAACTGCAGTTTGTAAAGTCTTGGGGCTTTGGCATAAGCAGAGCGGTCACGGGCCAGAGGGTGCAACCGCCTCAGGGCCCACGCTTAGGCGGGTGCTCCTACCGAGGTCGGACCATCACAGTGGATATCTTCTGTTTAATTATTAAAAAGACAAGCGTGTTTCACCAAAGCCTCCCCTGGGTTTGGCTGTTTTCCTTTTGCCTCGCCTAATTTCTGACCCACATCAGACCCACAGCTGGTTATTCACTGCGATAAAGAGCTGAGTGCCAGCATTTCGCTGAACAATTATACAATCTGAACGCAATGATCCATCCTGACAGAAAAGGTTAGTAACTAATTTACTATAGGCCTACTACCCCCACCTTTACAAATATGAAATACGCCTTACATTTCTAGAAAGATTGAGAATTAAATTGAGGCTGCAGTAAGAGGTGTCTCTTTTTTTTTTTTTAAATACCTGATGCGTGCGTTCGTGCACGGATGAGTCCAGACTACCTAACCTCGCTTTGCCGTGTTCTGATCGTGAAATAAACATTGACAAAGACAAAAGTGAGGAGGGGAGGATAACGTTTTTAAAAAGGGACCGTGATGTTCAAAGTCAGTTCACCTATTGGGATTATATTTTGTTCAATGGAGGATTGATGAGCTAAACAAAACCACAGCAGGCTGAGCAGGGGAAACCTATTCGGAGTGAGACATCCATAATTTGTCGTAATTAACTTCAATTTTGGGTAGGACCACAAAAAAAAAAAAAAAAAAAAAAAAGGAAAGTTAGAATAATTTGTTGTTTAAATCCGGGTGCATGTAGGCACCTGTCTGTGGTTTTGTAGACTGTCTACTTTATATTTGGCTTTGTACCACTGAGTCCGCTTAGTGTTTGTTTCCCTTGTAAGAAAGACATGGCGAGACAGTGCAGCTGACTGTCGCTGTCAATCAGCAGCGGTGCTGAACTAATCCTCAATCGATGCACGTAAAGTGCAACGCGCTGTCTTTGGTGCTGTATTTGAATACGACAGGGCAACCTGTTTTTTTTTTTGGGGGGGGGGCGGTTTCAGAACAAGTTTACCAGACAAGGTGGCTTTACTACTCGACTCAGTAATTGACAATTATGTGTTTATAGGATGGGACGTGTAGCCTGATCTATTTCACAGTTTAACATTCTGTTTGCTCCTCCCTCCCTCCGCGCTGAGAGTCTAGTTTCGCCACTCTGCACCTCCTTTTTAACTCCCATCTTCCATTGGGGGACCACTGACAAAACCCTCTTAATGAACAATTCCAGATTCCACTGTTTTTGAGTTTCAAAATCATTTATGGTCTTTTTTTTTTTTTTTTTTTTTTTTCAGAAAGGATTTTTGACAAAGCAAGTACGATTTTAGAAAATTCTTAATGGAGTCTGGCGAATATCAGGCATTTTGTAACGAGTCGGTTCGCAGTTTTTATGTCCTGCTGGTGTAGGTCAGTGGTTGCATCCTGCAGCAGTTTAGTTGGTCATCCAACATTGTTCTTTTACTTTGATTGTCTCACATTCAACAAGTGTCTCCCATTTGGTATTTTAATTTCAATTACATGAAAACTTCCCATAGTAGATGTAGTTTCAACAACAACATTGCTTTTATCTCATTGTTGTTGTTTTGAGCTCAGCTCCAATCAAGGCCAACATTGTCATTGGCCTGGGAGGAAATTGCCTACTGTCAGGTGCTGTTGTATTGCGAAATGACAGACTGACTCTCTGCAACTTCCGTAGTCATTAACTAAATGAGGCTTTTAAATCAACAAGAACACAGTGAGGTTCATCCAAAGCACTCAGAATTAGATGCAGCACATTTACCTTAAAGACATCACCTACATGTAAAAGGAAACGTGAAAGCATCAAATATCTTGACAACTTTAAAACTTGTAAGAAATGTATGAATTGTGTTTGAGATTTTTTTTAATTTTTATATCTTAACCCAGCTACAGCATCTCAGTGTTACTTTATGTCCTCCAAGACTGTTTTCTGCTACTTTGGAAGGGGAACAAGAAGTAGAGAAGAGGGATACAGATGCAATAAGAAAGTGATATAAGAAAATTAGGATGACAAAGCACTGTCAACGGTGCTCAAAGTCTGAGTGAAAGACTTAATTTATATTTATTTAAAACAAGCATGTCTCCTCAGTACAGAGCCAGGACACACTAACTTTAGCTCAGTTTAACACAAAAAAAATAAGATTGGAAGCAGGGACTGATTACAAAGGCTACAAAAAAGACTCAAAATGACACAAGAAATGCAAGACCAGTACGAACAAATGCGAAATGACCATAAAGAGCGGCAAAATGACAGCAAGCAGGACCTTCTTAGGCAAGGAAAATATAAGGTTTCTTCAGATTTTCTTTCATCATTACGAAAGTCTAGGTTATAAATTCAAGGAGAAGTACATGTGACGTGAGTGCCAATGACAATGACAAGTGAGTGAAAGGAGACGTGGAATCTAGACAATTTCCACTAGTGCCATTTTGCAACACCTAATCCTGACACCAATGTCAGATATACATTTTCGACAACACTGACAAATGTTCCAGTATCCATACATTTTTGAGCATCCCTTGACCCTCAACAACAATTTCCTGTATCATGGCAAAACAAAAACTTTGCCACAACAATGCCCTTTGGTGAAAGCTCAGGCTTCTTAATATCTCATCATCGAGGTCTTAAACCTATTTCTAACCCAGTGTGAGGCAGTTCTGGTCAACCTGGTAGAAGAAGCATGTGAAAGCATAAAATATGGATTTTTCCTGTTGCCGGTAGGTATATAGTCATATGACTATGACCTAATTGCCGCGCAGGTGCCTGTTATCAAACATGGAAGCTTTGGGAATTAAGGTAACAATCACTCAAGTTAGGGTTATGGCACCAAGAGACTTTTTTTTGGTAGATGTAGGCATGACACACATACCTACCAAATTTGGTACTTGTCGTTGAAAGCAGCCGTAGGTGCTGTACTTTTGGGGGTACTACAGAGACTTTTCGCCAAGCCCACGCCCAGAACCCTCATCAGATGTAGAGTTTTACTACTTCTGTTGCATGTGCTAAGAAAATAAACTCCTTGCCTGCAGATAGCACAAATGTTAAACGTGGACAGAACAGCTCCATTTTATGGAGAAATTGAAAGATTATGTGAGTTTGGGAGTTATAAGTTAGTTACACAGCACACAGTACGTCCTGTGTTGATGCAATAAGTGTGGTTTTGTCATCCAGGTACAGTTTGCAGTGTAATTCCAGTCTTTTATGGCGGTCTGTTATACGTGATAACACAGCTGGTATTTTTGGAGTGCATCACTAAAATCGGCGTGTGACATTTACAGTTGGAAAATGTAGAATGCGTAATATACGAATATGAATTGTGCTTCATCAATTCCACATGACGAAATGCCACTGGCCTGTGAAATAATGTGTTCAGCACATGCCATTGCAAGTCTGCATTCATTTAGATTCCAATTACCAATCTAAATGTTTCTCACAATGCAGTTGCAATGTGCTCGTTGCGCCTGCTACCAGATCAACATATACGGCAGCATACATGTTATGTGATTCAAGCATTTTGACTATTTTCAAGAAAAACAAAATATTGATAAGTGAAACCAAGCAGCTCTGATGATTTGACTTTGACTTGTCTTTCTCCTAATCTTTCAGGGATCAGTTTGGGTGTTGTGGTCAGAGAGCATGTGTCCCTCTCAAATCTCCACAAGCAGTATTTTGGCTTCCCAGGAGAGATCCTAATGCGAATGCTGAAGCTGGTCATCCTTCCACTCATCATTTCAAGCATGATAACAGGTAACTTGAACATGTACAAATTGTACAAATTTAAGTTCGCTTGCTGCCTAAAACACGATGACCACTTACAGATTAAGCAATTGATATTGATTTTCTTTTAACAACGGCACCTGTTAAAGATGGGGATATTAGATTGTAAGTGAATGGTCAGGTCTCGTAGTCAACATCGTCTCGTAGTCAGATGTAAAGTCTTAAGCCACTTGGACAAGGGTCAGATTCTTCCGGCTAGGCGGCTGAGTCAGAGCATCTCAGAAACATCAAGGCTCGAGGGATGCTCCTGATCGGCAGTAGTACATACTGACAACGGTCAGAGGAACAAAACAAGCTCTGGCTACTGAGTGTTGAGCCTGTGCTGGAACAAATCTGATCTGTGGGGCTGTTATTCACAAATTACTGTAGTTTAGAGTCCAGCACATGGAGCAGAAAACTAACAACCTTTTTAGACTTGGTAACAAAAATTTGTATGTATTCAGCATGTACCCAAGCTAAATTGTATGCTTTTAAAAAATATTGTTTTTTAGGAGCTTTAAAAAGCATTTCATAGTTGCCATCAATAGATGGAGTTTGAGAATCATGTTAAACTTATTTAGTTTTAATCGCATTAGACCCTTACACATGATTTTCAAGGATTTGTTGAACTGTCAGACTGTCAAATATATATAGATCTGTAAAAAGACTATCTGTGATATATATATATATAGCATATTTACAGAGTACAAGCTGAGCTAAGGAAAAGCTAAGTATCAACAATATAAACAAGTGAATTTTTGATTTATTTTTTTTCTACAACTGCAAGCAACTTCTGGATTAATTTCACATTTATAGGCACGCTGGCTAGAATAACAGTGAGGCTTCTAGCGCTTCTAGCGCTGTCTGTGCAATAGGCTATCAAATCTTTGACTAGATAATTATTGTATTCACTTTATTGTATACACTTTTAACTCATCTCCAGTCATAGCTAATGATACCTGATAGGACAAATCTCTGGTTCAGATATGATTGTGCTTTTTGTCGACAGGTGTTGCAGCCCTGGACTCCGAGGTTTCAGGAAAGATAGGTCTGCGAGCTGTTATTTATTATTTCTCAACAACCATCATTGCAGTTATTCTTGGTGAGTTGATATTCTCCTTTTCTCAAAACTTTGTTTAAATTCAACTTTGTTCAAATACATTATTTAATTTAATTTTTGTCAGGTTGGACACCGTATGTAAGGGTGGTTGATCATATATTTTTACTACAACTCTGTTTCCACAAAAGTTGGGATACTGTGTAGAATGTAAATGAAAAAAGAATGCAATGATTTGCAAATCAAGTAAACCCATATTTAATTGAAAATAGACCAAAGCCAACATATCAAATGTTAAAACAAAGAAATGTTATTGTTTTATGAAAAATATGTGCTGATTTAAAATTTGATGCCAGCAACATGCCTTCATCTCCTCTCTGAGATTGCTGTAATGCTCTCTTCTCTTCACTCAGTACATCTAGTCTCCATCGCGTACAGGTAATCCATCATGCTGCCGCGAGACTTCTTACTCAGACAAACAGACGTTCTCACATTGCCCCGTTTTAAACTTCTCACTCTCGCATACAGAGCATTGAACAGTCAGGCTTCTTCACATGTGGATAATCTACTCAAAACGTCATCCCTCACCCACCCTTTGACATTAGATAATTCAAATTTGCTCTCACATGTCTCGACCAAACATTTGTGGTTGTAGCTCTAAAATTATGCAATTCTTAGCCTGCACCTCTGCGGTCCGCTGACTCTGTTGACTCTTTCAAAAGATTGCTGAAGACTTTCTTGTTCACACAGGGGTTTGGGTATAACCTGTAACGATTTCGACTACTAAAACGTACTCCTAGTGACAGAAATCTAAGAAAATTCTTTGAATTATTATGTTTTCTATGAATTGCCCCTAAAAGTTTAAGAGTAGATCCTTGCAAAAGTAAAAGTTATTTACAAAACGTCTGAGCCCTTAAAAGAGCTCTTAATGTGAAAAATTGTGAGGAGGACTTTTACCAGGCTTAAGAATAGAAAGCACAGGAGAAAATTGCAGAAGTACAGCGAGGTAGGAAAAATATTCTTAAAACGTTGAAATTGAATTGAGTTAATGAAATGCTATATCGCGCATGAATGATGTTTGTAGTCAATCTCATTACAGATACGCTCATGCCTCCCACTCAACGCAATAACACAATAATGCCAGAAATGAAAGTAATCACAGCAGAGATATTTGGCAACTAGAAATGCGACAGTGCTGCAGCGATGACTCTTGCGATGCAGCAACCTGATCACACAACAGCACTTTTACAGCCTCATATGGGGACACAGTTCATTTCATTTCCTCAGGATGTCAACATCCATTTTATGCCCACCATCACACAGAATGGATTTTTTTTTTTTAATCAGCCAATTACATCTTTCAGAACACTCCTAGCAACTTGGTAAACCACGCCTCCTCACTAAGACAAGGGTTTCTGTCTCTTCCTTGTTTAGAGTTTCTCTGAGAAGTTTATTATATTACTCCTAGCTAAGACTCCTTGCCAGAAATGTTAAGCTTCAGGACCTCTCTGAGAGGATTCTAACAATGTTTTTGTATACAGCCCCAGCTACTCCAGCTGGATACTTCATTGTGTATCGTGTTTTTATCTTGCATTGTGTTTTTATGTTTCTAAATGTGGTTCAGCAGATCTTTTTTAACTTCCTTTTATATGTTGGTTTTAGTTTGGAAAGCACTTTGTGACTGTGTCTGTGAAAAGCACAATATAAATAAACTTGACTTTGAATCATCATCACAGCGTACTAAGTTGTGTCATTCTTTACAGGAATTATTTTGGTGATGACTATCAAACCAGGGGTCTCCCAGACAGCTGACCATATCGACAGAACGGGGACCACGCCCAACGTTACTACGGTTGACACACTCTTGGACCTCCTCAGGTGAATCTTTTGACCACGAGAAGCTTGAAATATTAGAATCATTTCAGGCATATTAAGATAGTTCATAGATTTAAAAAAAAAAAAATCCCCTCGGGGATTAATAAAGTAACTACCTAACCTAACCTAAATTAAAATAAAAGGTGACCCGTCTCTTCTTGATGTTACTCTTTGCTGAACAAACAAAAAGTGATGGAATACCATCATAATAGGCAGGTAAAGAAAGATTAAGTGTAAAGTTTAATTCTTCCAAAGAGTTTGTGATTGTCTGTTTCTTAAAGTCTCAAAAAGTTATGTCAAGTTGGAAAGTTGCGTCCCCTTGAGTTACTTTAACTCAAAAAACTGTCGACTTGGAAAAGTTATATTAAATTAAATTTTATTAACTTTAATGTTAAAAACGGACAGTTATTTGGGTTGTGTAAAAGTGGATTTCAGATGATGTTTTATGATCTGACAACTACTTTGTTTGTAGCATAGTGAGCCTTTTAAATTCCAGAGCTCCAACCTTCAGTTTCTTGACTTAAAGTGCAGCATGTACTGAAAATACATTTCCCTTTCTATTGCCAATCTCATGGCATCCAAAGAGAAGGCATTTGCAAGAAATGGATTTTAGTGTTTCAGTTCCATTTCTGCTGAAGTATTTCACCTCAGTAGCTTCTTAATTAATTTGAAAAGCCTTCCCTCCTGGATGTGGAGTTGATTAGAGTCGTTGCAATGACCCACTTCTGAAGGAATGATTGTGGTGCACATCATTATCTTCTATTTATCTCCCAAATCTTGTCTATTCCCATCAATAGAAACATGTTTCCAGAAAATCTGGTACAGGCTTGTTTTCAGCAGGTAAGAGACTTTGCACATTAATCTTGAATTCCACATTCTACACATATTGAATTGTAATTTGAATCTACATTTGGGTCTGGTGACAAGAAACGTGTCCAATTTCACTCTAGTACAAAACTAAACGCAAGGAGCTGGAGTCTCCGACAGTTACGGTCAACACCACCACAATTCCACCTCTCACAACTACTATAATGGCGGCAGTGGAGGTAGGTGTGCACATTGCTCTGTTCATCAACAGACAGTCGTTTGTCAAGCAAACAAACTTGAAGTAGACTTGCCCCGGAGTTCCCCAGTGTTTTTGTTGGGAACATCTTAGTGGATTTTTGTATCCTTACTTGTGTCCTTTTGCTGCATTTTGGTTTCACGTTTCATTGCTGGCAACCAGCATCTTATCTAAATGCATCAAAAGACCCAATAATGACTCTTAAATAGTCACAGTTCAGTGGATAGTAATCCCAAAGACAACGTTTGCACAGCTCATCAATGAGTCTTTAGCGTCAGCTAATGTGGTTGTAGAACCAACATCCTGGCCTGGTCTTGGTTAATTGATTCTTTTGTTCTCTTGCAGAACATTACTAAGGAGTATAAAATCGTCGGGTCATATTCGGATGGAATCAACGTGTTGGGACTTATCGTGTTCTGTGTTGCTTTTGGCCTCGTCATCGGGAAGATGGGTGAAAAGGGTCGTATCCTTCTGGAATTTTTCGATGCCTTGAATGAAGCTACCATGAAACTGGTCCAGATAATTATGTGGTTCGTACACAAGACTGATTTACATCTATGGGCCTCCTTAGGTACACCAAAGTTGATGTCTATATGGGGAAATTACAGCACCAAATAGCAATATAAGTCTTAGGGCAATTGACAGAGTAAGGCCCTTTCAACAGAAACTTACAATATTATAGAGGAACCCTAAAATTCAATAATTCCCGCCAGAGGAACAGTTAAGAGGAAAAACTCCCTTTTAACTGGAAGAAATCTCTTGACAGAACAGTGGTAAGGAAATCTGGCTCAGAGGTGGGCGGCCATCTGTCTCGACTGGTGGGAGTGAGGGGAGGGCGTAGAGAGAAAAGAACAGCACGGAGAGATGACAAACAATAAACCAGGAGAGCCATGAGAGAAAGGACAGAGAGGAAAAAACACCAACTGCAGGTTTTGACATACAGTGGTGACATTTGAATACATGGACAGTGAAAGAGAAAGTCGAGTAGAGGAGCTCAGCACATCATATGAGGTCCCCCAGCAGCCTATGCCTATAGTAGCATATCTAAGGGATGGTTCAGGGGCAAGCATAACTAGGTTCAGGGGCACTATAAACTTTTTTTTTTAAATTTTTTTATAAGGAAAGCCTAATCTTAAAAGTAGAGAGGGGTGTGTGCCTCCTAAACCTAAACTGGGAGCTGGTTCCACAGAAAAGGTGCTAATTGATTTGTCATTTCAACTGTAGTGCAATTCAGTGTTCTTGTGTCTTTTCAGCTACATGCCAGTCGGGATCCTGTTTCTTATTGCTGCTAAGATCATTGAGGTGGAAGACTGGGAGATCTTCAGGAAGATGGGTCTTTATATGGTGACAGTGCTGAGTGGGTAAGCCGTCCTGTTATTCTACACCGACCTGCTCTGGACTCCGGGATTAATGGGTGACATTTGGGCCGATACGCTCTTTCACACTACAGTAAAAGTTGAGCTCTGTGTGGGCGTTGATAAGAGCCAAGGACATTTAAAACTGCTCAACCTGCAGATGCAGTAAAGAAAGCTTCGCTCATGCCTCTAAATCTAAATGACACCCATAAAGACTTTACTGTAAATCCCTTCCGGTTAGGTCAAATCAAGGAGTGCTTCATTTTGACGCTTCTATTTCCCCGTCGACACAATGTTCACACTTTCTGGTATTGTTCTAAATGCAAAATACCATGAACATGCACTATCTGTAGTTTATTGTTTGTACTGTATGCCTTTTCTATTTCCCCAAATATTTGATCAGACTTCCCTGAAATATTTTAGACATAGTTAGAATAAGATGATTTTTTTTCCCAACATTTATCTGTTGGAAGCATTTTAAGTGTAATTAAACAAAAATATCCCAGTTTTGCACATGAGATGTCAGCAGAAGCATGTGGCATGATCTGTAAGTCACCTTCTCTGGAGTTCCAAAGGCTCCTGGTTCAAGTCCCCTGATAGATAAATCAACAATAATTAAATGTGTGTTTACAGTTTACTTTCACATTGATCTTGTCTATTTAAAAGCAGACAATCATTCTACTGCTTGCAATTTTCTCAAACCCCGATCATTGATGCCCTCAGCTATATTCCCTTCTTTTTTTGTTATCAGACATGCACAGCTGGACCGTACAGAAAGTCAAAGAGATTTAGTTGCAAACTGGTGGCAATAAAGCAGCTTTCAATTTAATAAAAACACAGGCTGTGTACTTGGTACTTGTTTTGCCAAAGCCTGGATTTAGTTTTGTTTTTTGTTTGTTTCTAGTTTACTAGAAAGCTAAATGTCATAAAAATGACCCGCACCTTAAACCAGTTCATTTATCATTTCCAGATCGTGGTTGTCAAAGTGTTTTAAATTTACAACCAATCTGGTTTGTGCCTTGGGTTGGCTTCTTCCCCATGGAAAATTGACAAATGCTCATTGGTATTGTAGTTTATTGTATTTAGAGCCATCCACCATACCAGCATGACAGTTCTTAAGAAACAAGGTTGAAATAATTCAAACTGATACTTAACGGTGGCGTAAATTACACTTTTAATTTTGTACTCATTCAAATTTGGAGCGGCAACTCTCATTAGGAGGAAAAAAAAATTAATGACATAAACTAAATCAATCAGTGAATATCAGTTATATATCAGATGCAGTGACTTCTCCATTAAATTGATCTCTGTCTCCCCCCCAAACGAAAACACAGCCCATCACACTTAGGCTATTTGAGAACAATCTACTAACAAAGAATAAATCAAATGACTGAAATACCAGAATTTTGTCAAGGTAGAGCAAGTTAACCGCATAAATTAATTTCATGATAGTGCATAGTTAAAAAAATTCAACATTGTATAAATGATGAATTGACCAAAAGGGGGAAAAAAAAAACTATGGCTGGCTAACCAATGAATAAATCAATGGGCATAAACAATCATCTTCAAAGATATAAAAATAATATAGCAAATCAATATTGAATTAAAATACTGCGATAGATGCGCATTGTGGTCACATGGCAAAGAGCTACATGTCAATATGACATTCGTCCAAAGAATCTGCTTTACAGTATCTCCTGAGCCTTTCTGCTGCAGGTCCACAGAAAGGAGAGCGTGTGCAAAACTCCACAAATGACATTTGGATGTGTGATGAGTCACAATGAGACAAACGCTCGGTGTTAATTACAGTTCTTTTTGATGTGAGTTCCTCGGGTACAGAGAATGTTCCATTTTAATTAAATATGAAATCTTACCAAGCTCCTGTGACAAAATAAACGTTCACTCTATGGCTATCTGGCGTTAGCATTTTGCTTGAGCACATTAAGTCTACCAGGGAGCCGTTGTAAATTTCTGTCCTGCTGACAGAGTCTTTTTTGTGAAGGAATAGTTTTTGCATTCTGTTTAACATTCAATTCATAGTTTTATGTTAGTATGAGACAGGAGGTGTGTTGGTCTTTGCCAAAGTAGTGTGTACTCGGTTTGACCTGGTTTTTGGCACGCCATTGATCATAAACTATGTCCACTACACAAAAACCCTGAATATTCTTACATTATCCAGGAGAGTCTCATGATCTCTGGGCTGTGGGAATGCATCTACTTTCTAAAGTCTAAAATTGTACTTGTAATACAGTAAATGATCATTCTCCTCAAGTGTATTCTTCTGTAACTGTCTCTTTTGTTCCTCAGTCTAGCAATCCATGCCACTATCTGTCTGCCGCTGATCTTCTTTGTCATTGTGAGGAAGAACCCGTATACGTTCACTCTTGGAATGGCTCAGGCCCTAGTGACAGCACTCATGATCTCCTCCAGGTCAGAATCTCCATTGTGTCTGTAAAGTCAAACCATATTCTGCATATCCAAGCAATTACACTACTCATGCAGGAATATTATTTTCCCCAAAATATATTTTCAAGGCAGCAAGGAAGAAATGTTTTCCCCATTTAAAACCACTGTTTTATGCCGTAACAACTGGCCCCCATAATGTCATCCAGCTCTGCTACCCTGCCCGTCACCTTCCGATGTGCTGAGGAGAACAATCGCATCGACAAGAGGATCACCCGCTTCGTCCTCCCAGTGGGTGCCACTATTAACATGGATGGCACAGCACTGTACGAGGCGGTGGCCGCCATCTTCATTGCCCAGCTGAATGACTACGCTCTGGATGTTGGTCAGATTGTCACCATCAGGTACATCATTGTTTCTCGGGGCATTCCTAACCGCAACCCGCAAAATACTACTTCATTGTTCACCAGGACAAAACTTTGTCTGAGACAGCGACCACACATTGACAGGATAAAATATGTAAATATAACCAGCCTTACTGTTGTATGCCAAGAGACAGTAGAATATTACTGACTGCACATTTACTCTGCACATTAATGAATTTTCCATGTAGGGCAAGGTGGTGTTGGAATTATCCTTCTGATATTTTACCGAGGTAGTGCCAACGCCAAAAGGAGACTTGTTTTGATACGTTTCCACACGTAGTGTAACATAAAGAGGCTTTTCTATCAAATTTCTTTCTGGAAGAAACAAAGGAAGCTAGAGTTCTCAATTAAATACGAAACTGAGGCCATACAAGGGAATGCACAATTTAAACGTAAACTTTAAACTTAAAATCAGAGAGTACATAGGTAAAAAAATCAACAAGTAAACAGGATCAATGGGTAAAAAAATATCACATTTACTAATAAAATGAATCAACTCAATTTCAATTTAAAAATGGGTCTAAAATTTTTTAATTCAGTAGGTTTGAGGTGAGGATTCTTGAGCAGTGGTACTGCTACTGTGTGCTTAAGGCACAGGGGAACACAGCCAGTGGACAGTGAGCTATTTAAAATAGATAAAATAAAGGGGCAGATACTGTTAAAAACCTCTGAGAAATTAACAAGCATAAGATCTGAAGGACTCCAGGAAGATTTTAATTTAACTATTGTGTCCTTTAAGTTGCACAATGAAAGGGCTGCAAATTAACTAAGCAAGGCGGAATAGCTGCATGATGGAAATGGAGTTTTATTTCATTTATTTTGTTTTTGAAAAACAATATAAATTGCTCTGACATCATAGTGGTGGCTTCAGTTTGTTGGCTTGGTGGATTACTAAAGGATTCAATGGTTATAGGGTTATGATGGTTTGTTGTAATAATGCTCAGGAATGCTAAGTGGTCATTAGTTCTTTCAAAGTTTGGTTTGACACTATACCAGGTTGTTTTTTTTTACATTTCCGTTCCACGTGTCTGCATTACTGTTATTTAGCCAAGGTATGCTGCAATTTTATATAACTGTCCGAACTTTTACAGGAGCTATGAAATTGATAAGTAATTCTTCTGTTGACAAATTTGATTGTGGGTCATCATTATGTATAGACGCAGTGGTATAGGCTTTGTGAAATCTGTCTGCAGGGTTTGTATTTAGGGCACGAGAGGAAACCTAAGAAGCCTCTAGCAATGGGAAGGAAGACTTACAGCATGGGACGCTGTCTTTTTTCCTTCCTCTGCATTGCTTCATGGACCAGAAGCATTTCAGAAGCGAAGTATTTTGTCTGCTCCTGTTTTTTACTTCCTGATTTGGTCATTTTTTTCTTAATTTTTTTTTCTAGCGGGTAAACGTTGTTAAAGGCTTTCTTTTTTGGTCCGTTTTGTGTTTATTGTTGTCATTTCATACTTTGTGCTGTAGCCCACGAAGTTAATACAGTTTTCTTTATTTTGGTTGTTAAAAAAAAATGACAATTTTTGAACTCTTTTGTAACAATTTCACAGGCAGTGCCTGGAGCAGGAAAGGACATATTTATTCTCCAATTTAAAAGATGGCAGGGGCAGACGTCACACATTGACTTAGCAACCATCAGCTCCAGTGGCTGTGTCAGAACAGAATGTGAGACAGACAGAAATGGTGGAAAATATTCTTTAAAAATAATTGTTTTGTGGATAGATACACTTAAGCTAGCCTCACAGAGATTGACACAATCAAGACTAAAACTAAAAATGTCCAATTGTTAAAATTATTTACCTTGTTAAACATTAAGGTAAAAATGACCAGCATTTAAAAGTGTAATTTCTAGTATAAAGTTACTTAAAACTGCATGAAATGCTCATTTAAACAGATCTCCATTGATGTCAACAAATAGGCATTTTGCCACATAATGTTAACTATTTGAAACATGGAAATGGTCTCCCGTGTTAAAATCCAGTTTTTTCAATCTATCCATCCATGTTGTGGTAGAATTGTAACAATAACAAGCCTGACATACAAAGTTCCTCAAATTTTACCAATAAAGTTTTTAATTAAACCAAACAATTTTAGTCATTATGAGCATCTCAGCGCTTCAACATTTTTGGGACTTTTTTTCCATCATTCACCGAGAAAAGCTGGTATATCTCAGCCTACCCCTCAGCCTCGTGTTTGGCCTTGTTTCCCCTCCTGATAGGTGATTGAGAGACTGCTACTTATCCTCCGACACCACGCCAACCCTTTTTTGACAAGACTTTGGCTGACTGAAGTCTTGTGTTGTTTATGTAGCAAAATCTGTATTTGTGAAGGAGCTGCTTTTCTATTTCTCCATGAGTGAAGCCTGATGTATTGGTATTCTGACGGTGTGTTCACTTTTGGTCTGTCTGATCGTTCTTTGAATTCCAGTTTTGTTTAAGTGTGCCAATGCACTGCCCCCTTACAAATTTTGAATAGCCATGATTTGATGCTGAAAAAAACCTTCACCTGAATAACAATCTAACTTCTGACACTTAGTTTTGATGACATTATACCCACTATGAGCAACAAGACTCTGATGGATTTATCAAATCCGCCTGAATTTCATTTGAATGTTACTTCAACAGAAGGAAATAATTCATGGAAATCTAACCTTTTGTACAGTATAAAAATGTTTCTAAAATTGTGTGTTTTGTTTCAGTATAACAGCCACAGTTGCCAGTATTGGAGCAGCGGGAGTGCCTAACGCTGGGCTTGTCACCATGGTGATAGTCTTAACAGCTGTTGGATTACCTGCAAGTGATGTCACTCTTATAGTCGCTGTGGATTGGCTGCTGTGAGTTTTTGTCTGTTGTCTTTCTATGCAGACTTCCTCTCCCCTATGAAAACTATTAGAACAGCAGAGCAATGCTGTAGATTTACTGTGGGCTCTGTGTTTCAGGGATCGGTTCCGCACTATGGTCAATGTTCTCGGCGATGCTTACGGAGCCGGTATCGTTCAGAAACTGTCCAAGAGGGAACTAGAGAGAATGGATCTGATATCAGACGTGGATGTCGCCAACCCATTTGCTCTGGAAGCCACTTTGGACGAAGAAGAGTGCGAGAAGAAATCCTATGTCAACGGCGGCTTCACCGTCGATAAGACAGATGCAATCTCCTTTACGGAAACCTCCCAGTTTTAGCCTCTGGCTGGCTAGCAGGAGCAGAGTAAGTGCCACGCTGCTATGGGTGTATAGTAACACAGGAAACTTTACAGCATGTAACAGCACCATGAAGAGAGAGAAAAGCTATCCAACCAGACCCATCCAAGCTCAGACATCAGCAATAGCAGCCTTCATTAAGCTTACCTAAGATGATCACCCTTCATGTTGAACATTTACAACCACCACTAGATAAAAGTGCTTCCTTCTTACACTCAAATTGTGCCAAGATCAAGAAAAGTCCATTTAATTTTGAATAAGAGTGCATTCTTTCTTGCAAAACTGCACTCAAAAGAGAGCTATTTGCCTCTGTGTGTGTGTGTGCACGCGTGCTTATGTGTGTGCAAGGAAATTCTTTTTGAATGTATCTGATGTGAGTGTATGTACTTTGCAAAAAATAAAGTATGAATTAAACAGACAAACAAAACAAAATCTAACTTAACTCTTGATTAGACAATAATGCACAAAAATGTCTGAATGTTTGGTTTATGGGTGGCTGCGGTTGAATGTCTATGTCCCATAATGAAATGCTGTGTATCTCAACTGTGCCAAACATATAAAGAATTTTTTTCACCAAGTTGCATGAAGCAATATGCTAAAGAAATGCTGATCGCAGGCTGCATTCATTCTCTATGGGGAGTTAATGAAGGCTTGTGGAGTCAATGAGCACTGTGAAATATGAGGACAGTTTTGTACAACTGAATCACAAGCATTTTTCAATGCATTGTAAACTGTTTTAATTTTACATTGTATCTGTGTCCAGACAGTGACGGGGAAACTTCTAGCTTATTAAAGACACCTAATTTCCCTTCGCAATAAGGCCTTTAAATTGTCAATGAGGGGATTAAATTAGTTAATAATCAGATAATTAAAGTGTATCTTTATCACAATATTTTTTATATTTTTTTTCACTGGCGTGAATTGGAAGAAAAGAAAGAACAGCTAACCTGGCTTGTCATTTTTTCTTGTCTGTGTACCAACTCAAGTTAATCAAAACAAAGAAAAGCAACAACTGTTCGCTACAACAGCTATTTCTTTTATAGTTTCATTGCTTTCAACTGCTTAAAA
Organism: Brachyistius frenatus; assembly: GCF_029030835.1. Lineage (NCBI taxonomy): Eukaryota > Metazoa > Chordata > Actinopteri > Embiotocidae > Brachyistius > Brachyistius frenatus. The sequence continues at coordinate 108,014 of NW_027210847.1, read as the reverse complement.
AATAAAATGCTGACTAGGATTGAAAAGCAGCAGTGTAATTTTTAACATCTCAAAGCGATGACATCTCGTTGGTAGCCATGACTACAGGACCACAAACCTGTAGTAATGGCTTGGAGCATTTTGCTATTGAACTGTGTTAAACTATATAACTTATCAAAGGGCCACATTATAATGGTAAAACTTTATAAGCACTTTGTGCAGTAATTGACTTGACATGGTCTGAGCCGCCTATTTTACACACCCTGTCACTATGGCGGCCCTGTGAGCTCAACAATTTAAGCTCTTACATGAAAATGGAAATAATGGAAAAGCAAATTATGAAAACATCTCCACTAATTTGACGACACGTGCAGTAGTTCTAAACCATGCTAGAAATTCAGACAACACAACACATTACAGAAAATATGTTTCAAATTCAGACAACAGTTGTCTAAACACATTGGAAGATATTTCAGAGGACACTTAAAAATGATGATGACACACAGAACCGTGATCCTGCGCTGTGTATTTGACTCCATGCAGTAACTAGTATTAGTGGTTGTTTGAATGGTGGCGTCAATTTGAAAAGATATGGTACATGACCAATGATGGTGCCACTGAGTCTCTTGCCAGAAAATACAACAATCCATATCCCAGGACTCACGTTAGCCATAACAAAGGTATTCTAGAACGACAGACCCAGCAGATCTAAAGTTTAGGATTTGTACATCTTCAAAACAGCATTATATGTTTCCTTCTACCTGTTTTTATGTGCAATTTTAGTTTGCACATACAAGATCTGAGCGAAAATAAATTTTAAAAATTCATTTTTCACCTGTTAGAAAAATTACTCAGAGGCTGGATTCAAAATCAAACATATCGGACATTTATTCTTGCAAGAAGGAGCAAATACATGTCCACTCAATGAAGGATGTCCAGCATTGCTCAACGTCTCTCCTCCATAGGGCAGCCTTTATACGGTGTGACAAGCAGTTGACAGTCACCCCCATTCCCTTTAGATCTAAGTTCAGTTGTAGGTCACAAGATAAGGACATATGGACGTCGTCTAGTAGACGCCGTAAAAGATGTTGTAAATGAGACACTAGGAACTTCTTAAGCCACAGGCAAAGAAAATAAAACTCATCTTATTTTCTTTCCATCATATCCCTCCTGTTTATACAAAATATAACATGTACTTTCAAAAAAAAATAAAAGAATCATCATGAGGAAAATCATATTAATCACACAATTGTTGAGTATTGTTCAACCAGACATCAGTCATTGACACCACATCATCTCCATTGCCATTTCTCTCAAGTTTTGGCATGGGATCCATTATTTTGTCACACATCAGTGTCTGAGAACATGTCCTGTTCTACAGGGAGGAGAACAAATACGTCGTCATAAGGGGGTGGTTCAGTCGTAGGTGGAATCGGTGTCGTATTAGTGGCCTCGCACGTTTGGTCAGTTGTAGAAATTCGCATATAAAGGATGTCCTGTTTAGTCAATGTAACATTGATTAGTCTTTGGATCAATCCTTGGATACAGGGAATACAACAACAACCACAAATAATAAGTATGGCTGCTACAATTGGGAGGCTGTGGCTCAGATGAGTGGGTTGCACACTAATCGGAAGGTTGGTGGTTTAATCCCCAGCTCCTCCTGTCCACATGCCTAAATGTCCTTGAGCAAGACACTGAACCCTAAGTTGCTCCCGATGGTGTACCATCGGTGTGTGAATGTGCTCCTGATGGCAGCACCTTGCACGGTGATCTGTCTCATTAGTGTGTGAGTGGGTGAATGGGAAAACCATGTTAAAGCGCTTTGAGACCAAAAGGTGATAAAGTGCTATACAAGTACAGACCATTTATAATTGCAACACTAGTGAAACAGGTGAGGAATAGGTCTTTCCATTTACCAAACCAAGATTCCATCATCCTGGAAAAAGGATCATCAATCCCAGCATTTTCAGCAAGTTCCTCACTTAGGGCGGTAAGACCCCGTAGAGCCTTGGTGACAGATCCATCTGGTGCTGTATTGTTAGGAATAAACGTATAACATACAGAGCCAAACATTTTGCATATACCCCCCTTTGTCAGCCAGCAGCATGTCCAATGTCTGCCATATGCCATAAGACTAGTTGCATCAAACTGTTCGCTGAGGCCCTTAACAGCGTCTCATGTACAGGACCTAAAAGTGGGCGTGCCTCGGCGCATACAATGCAGTCGGCTTTGCCCATCATCTGAGCTGAGTACTGCATCCACTGTAGCCACATATTGGTATCACCATATCTCATCTCTAGTGACACCACGTCTGTAAATTTAGTTATTTTTAATCGTTGGCCTACAGGATCTACGTGTGAGCTCGTATTTGCAACGCTTTGGCGGGATACCGTGGTGTTTGGTTTGACTATATTTATCCGGATTAAGCCCTTTGGATCTATCCCAGGTACATCTGCCCCTCGTACTAACAGTCTGGAGTCGCATTGTTTTGGATTCTTCAGTGTCAGTATTAAGGTGTTGCAGTTTTGTATGTGACAACCTGGTGTGGTAGATCCCTTAATCAGAGACCGTTGTTGTTTTAGGTCAGTACAGATGCTACCATGCACAGATATTTGTCTGACCAAACTAAGCTGCGGTCTTTCCCCTTGCAGGGAAGAACCGCACATGCGTCAAATGTTAGACTGGCCTGTTGCCCTTCCGTGAATGTGAGAATTAATGCTCCCTGTACCCGGTACTGATTTTTTGTTCCTTGCAAATTGTCCATCAGCCCTTACAAATGCTCTTTTAGTGCGGCGAACTTTGTCAGTAGCCTGAGGTCCTATTGTGGTCTTGTCGTCTGATGTCTGATTAACAGGTATGTTATATTGGCTTCGTACCAAAATATGGGGAGTACTATGAGCAGAGCTGTGAAAACAAAGAGTCCCACATAGTCCTATCCTCCTGAATGGATGCCATGTTATGCTGCCTTGAGCCATTTTAGCTGTACTGTCCGTTCACAGATATACCAAAATAAGCTCACCAGAACCTACTCTCCAGGGCGTTGTTAGTTTCTTCACTGGTTTGAGACAAGTACCCCTATTGGTATCACCTCCCTTTGTAGCCAGACTTCACCACGGGGGAAATGCCGGCTTACTTTTAATCTGGTATGTTATGTGGTTCAGGCAAAGGTCTCATCCTTTTGCAATGGCTGAGGTGTATTCAGGAGGTCCGTTCAGCAATCCAAACTGCTGTTGGGGTAGCCAGGAGTATCTCGAAGGCTCCTTCCCATCTGGTAGAGCTCCAATATTTATTTTTTTATCACCTTAATGTAAAACCCAGTCCCCTGGTTTTAGGTCTATCGACTGGTTTTCCACCACCTGCGTAGGAGGGACAACAGAAGACATAATATTTATTTTTAACATTTTTGCCATGTAGTCTGCAGTCGTCTAGTCAGTGGGCTCCTTCTTGTCCACAATAGGTCCAAGTTGTGGCATGTGATAGGGATGTGTGTGTATCATTTCAAACAGTGAGATGCCTGTTACACTGGTTAGAATATGCATATTTAATGTTACCAGTGGAATGCATCTCATCCAATTCCACCCTGTTTCTGCCATCATCTTTCTCAATTTTAATTTGATTGTCCCATTAGTTCTTTCCACTAGGCCTGCTGACTGTGGATGGTATGAGCAGTGATGTCTTAACTGTGTCCCGAAAGCTGTGGCTAGGTGTTTTATAATGTTATTCACGAAATGTGTCCCGTTGTCGCAAAATATCTTTCCTGGTTTTCCAAATCGTGGTATAATGTCCCTTGTCAGCGCTTTCGCTACGGTCAATGCATCCGGTGTTTTAGTTGGGAATATTTCTAGCCACTTTGAGAAGGTGTCGATGATAACTAGGTAATATTTCTTTCCTTCGCATGGTGTTAATTCAATAAAAATCCATGCAGAGATGCTGGAATGAATACTCTGGTGTAGGGAACCGGCCCCTTGTGGGTCTCATGTTTCCTTGGGGGTTGTGTTTTGCACATACAATACATGCCAAACAAAACAAAAAATGTCAGTAGTTTGTAAAGCCATATGTTGTAAATGCTTGGTTTATTATAGATACCATCCCTCCTGTTGAGACATGGTTTATCCCATGGCTCAAAAGGCCGCATATCTATATAAACTTTTTTGGAGTATCATCTTGCCTTCCTGTCATCTCCATAAATCATCATCTTTTTGTTGTGATTTTTTTGTCTTCTACTGTTGTTTTTCTTGTTTTTTTCAAAAAATTTTTTTTTCTCATTGTCTAGGGCAAAGGTCTTCAACAAGGGGTCTGCAATTTTTTTTGTTGATTAGGCAATTTTTTTCATAGTTTTCAAAATCGTTTTCTGTTTCTGGTGTCCATTGTATTTTATCGTGGGCAGCCATAGGGTTATCATAAATGAGTTTAGACAGTGGGGAAGTCGTTTCTGCATAATCTGGAATCCAATTCCAACAGAAATGTGTCATTCCTAAAAATGACATCATTTGTCTCTTTTTGTCTGGTTTTGGTGCCTTTAAAATGGCCTCCTTACATCCTTCGTCTAGACTCCTAATAAATGACCTATATGCTCCTGAATCGCACAATAAAGTTACTTCAGTCTCTTCTATCAGTAGAGTCACAAAAGGTTTATCTTGTTCTGTGAGTAGTATTTCAACTGTACTTATCTCTAACACATCACTGGTCTCATCTTTAGTTTCTAGTTGGGTCTGTGAATCATGTGAATGAGTGTGTTTCTGCATGACCTGATCCTGGAGTGGTTGTGGTTAGTCATGCTGAACCCGTCTGCGACCGCCAACCGTCTCCTCCTCTGTCCCTCCCATCTCTCCGCCGCCTGCAGTCTCTTGCCCAGTGTCCATTCCTCCCGCAATTATAGCAGGTGTCGTTACCTGGCTCTCGTGGTCCTCCCCCACGGCCGCCAGCCCCTCTCCATCCACCTGGCTTCCTCCTTCTGAAATCTCCTTGATCATCATCCCCTCGATAATATACTTCCGAATATTCTGTGTCTTCGTAAAAGTTATTGGCTGCTGTCTGGGGTTGGAGTAGAGGGGACGGAGTTTGGTGACGGCATCGTGGGTTCGGAGACAGAAGCTGGCTGAGCAGCCGGAGGCGGAATAGGCGGAACGGGCGGATCAGCTGTTACCGGGACGTCTCCCATGTTAGGGTATGGAGGAGGATCGGGCCACGGTTCCATGTTGGTTCGTTTTTGTACCACATAATCATCATCCTCATCATTTCTCCAGGAGAAATGTATTTCAATTCTTAGATATAGTATTGGTGCATTAAAAGCTATACTCCCTTCTCCCGCCTTTTTGTTTTTAATCTCTCCCATCTCCTTTTCTTTTTAACTTTTCCTCTTCTCCCTTTTAACTTTTTCTCTTCAACTTTACTCTTCTCAATTTTCCTGTTCTCTTTTAAAATTTCCTGTTCTCTTTTCAACTTTTTCTCTTCTCAACTTTCCTCTTCTCTTTTCAAATAGTTTGTTATCCGTGCCTTTTGAGTGCATGCGTTTTACGACTCCCTCCAGAGGTATCTCTTCGATCTTACTACAGCATGATCCCATTTTTTCTATCTGTGAGCCAACCAGTTAGTATGGAGTTCACCCGAGCAACTGGTCTTTATACAGTGATATCTGCTTTTGGCACCATTAGGTTTCCGCAGAGGAGAGTTTAGGTTCACGCCGCAAGGTTTCAGCTCTCCTTTACACTGTAGGACACTCACAGTATCTATTCATTAATTAATGTATTATTTATTTCTATCCATGAGCCAACCAGTTTGTATGGAGTTCACCCGAGCAACTGGACGCTCACAGTATCTAATTATTTATTTTTATATCTTCCGGAAGTTTTTTTTTTTTTTTAAGTAGTTATCTGTAGGTCCCTGACCTATCTCTTAAGTCCCTGACTTAGTTATCTGTAGGTCCCTGACCTATCTCTTAAGTCCCTGACTTAGTTACCTGTAGGTCCCTGACCTATTTTTGCGCGCGTGACTTTTAGTTTACCTGGTCTATTCAGACTCTTTAGTACAGGTCCCTGACCTGACTCTTTGGTAGGTCCCTGACCTATCTCTTTAGTACAGGTCCCTGACCTGACTCTTTGGTAGGTCCCTGACCTATCTCTTTAGTACAGGTCCCTGACCTGACTCTTTTAGAAAAACAAAAATGTCTTACCCGGGTGTCCGACGTTTGATAGTGAATCAGCCTTTCTCTAGGATCCCGTCACCCTTCCTCTCTCCAGTTAGTCCTGGCCTCACCAATGTCCAAACTGCTTCGATAAGGAAACAGGGCGGAGGTCTTTCCTCAGGAGTCCCAGACTCCCCGTGCACGGTTTCAGGCTGTGTCCAGAGAGAGGAGGAGATGTTGGGATCCGGCTCGAAGGACCAAATATGTTGGAAAAATTACTCAGAGGCTGGATTCAAAATCAAACATATCGGACATTTATTCTTGCAAGAAGGAGCAAATACATGTACACTCAAAGAAGGATGTCCAGCATTGCTCGACGTCTCTCCTCCATAGGGCAGCTTTTATACTGTGTGACAAGCAGTTGACAGTCACCCCCATTCCCTTTAGATCTAAGTTCAGTTGTAGGTCACAAGATAAGGACATATGGACGTCGTCTAGTAGACGTCGTAAAAGATGTTGTAAATGAGACATTAGGAACTTCTTAAGCCACAGGCAAAGAAAATAAAACTCATCTTATTATGTGTGGTTAAGGCGGATGATTTGGCATATGGACAAAAGCAAAATGCAGACTTAGTGAATGAAAAATTCACTAGAGAGAGGAAAAATAGCTGTTTGTCTCAACAAACCAACTCATGTTTGTTTTTAAGTTGAGTTCTGTTTGGATGGAAACCCAGCTATTGACTGAACATTACCCTGGCATTCATTACAAGACCACTTGCATCAAGCTTCTACTTGATATTTTGTTTTGGTACAAATGATACCGCAGATGATGGAATGACGTCATCCCGTACAATGTGTTTGAAATTGCCAGCTTGTTAAACTAACCTTAGTGTCACACAAGGAACACCTGGAAGATTTTCTTTGGTTTGTGTAAAGTACTGCTCCAAAAACATCAGCTAATGTGTCAGTACTTAACAATTGGCCTGATTTACCAATATATTATTACGATTTGTTTCTTAAGAAAAGTCCTAAAAAAGACTCATTAGGTGATTCTATAAATTTATTTGCACCTGTGGTCTTGTTTTGATGAATCCCACGGTCTTCGTAAGTTGAAAGTGCTAGTTGTTTCTGATTAGCATATATAAACATCCTGCCAATGCCCATAAAAGGACGAGACAGCAGAGCCTGGAGTCACAGAAGTTAAGGCAGTGAAAAGAAGTTGAGAGAATGTAAATAATTCCAAATGACGGTGGAGCACTGAGCTCCAAGAGGAAGAACAACTTTAGTGGTCCTGAAACGGGGGTGCTGCTGCAGGAAGTGAACAGCAAAAGCGCTGTCATGTTTAATAGTGTAGAGGTAAGTACTGGATGTAAAATTGAAATTAAATTGAAAAAAGATGGATTGGATGTTATTACTCGTTCAGTGAACGCTGTATCAGAAGAACGACACAAAACCGATTAAGTAAAAAGGCCGGGCAGCTCGCAGCCCGTATACCTCCTGCAGCTGTATGTTCACATGTGCCCCCAGATCAACAGATCCCACAGGCCCTTCAAGAAATGAATACAAATAAAATTACACTGAAACCTCTTGGTTTTATCAATGATATGTTTTGTTTTTGCTTCATTGTAATATTATATAAAAAAAATTCATTTAATTTACTAACAAGCAATTCATTGCTGTCAAACTTGGACAGCAGGTCTGTTGTCAGGTCCTCAGAGTGCTAGTGTAATGTTTATATAAAATTATAATGCCTTGTAAAGTAGTTGTAATAATTATAAAAATTATGAATTTTATAGAATATCATTGTAGATTAAATATTATAATATTATACAACAGTAGAACTGAAGAAAACACAGTAACCAATTACTTGGCACAAACTTGCCAGCATTTAAAGTGTAATCTTGATTGTAGATTTTGTTCTCAACATAAGAAACATTGGTGAATGACAGAATCTTTGTAAAACTTGTATAAGTGGGTTTTAAAAAGAAATGTCTTCATAAGAATGGTTGCTCAATGCAGCCCAACGCTAGTAACTAGGTAGATGTTGACTCATAGTAAGAGCTACATTTTCTTTTTGGTTTATCCCTAACCAAATATCTTGCAGATGTTTTAGTAAATTTATAACTGCCTATTTTCAGAACAATAGAAAATGTTCCAATTAAGTAATGGTGATTACAAAGAGTTTTAAGGTTTAGTTCTCACCAAGTCCACAGGACTATATGTTTGGGAATAACCAAATTTTCTACCTTCAGTTTGTTGAAGGCAATTACCCCCTCCCCCCCTCCTAAGAGATCAAATTTAGCAAATTCATTGTACTTGTAATGTGGTCTCAGTCCAAGTGTGTGGATCAGTGGTCACCTACACTGCCAAAATGGCCATATCTGAAATTAAATATGGGGGAAAGAGGGTACTTGTTGGTATGTCTATGTAAAGCAAAGATAACATGCAAATTAATGTTCCTAAATCACATTATAATCAACATTTCAAAAGCACATTATGATAGCATCCAACCTTGTCTCTGTACAAACAAGTACTTGAGTACCAGTATGTGAATCAGCATGGACTACAGTATGTATAACCAAGAAAATAAAAGAAAGATGCTCATTCTTTGTCTTTTTTATTTTGATGTGTAGAATTACTTGAGAACAGTGAAAAGATTGTTCATTAACAACCGACCTTCCTGGCAGTGCCCTGTACCTTTAGTAATTGTAGATGTAGGAAATATTTTTATTATATGGCATTGATAATTGTAAAATTGTTATTACTCAAGTCTGGATCAGGTATTTCCAGAATATTCTGTGGGACTTACCACTGTAAACCTTGTATGTCTATTTATAGTGAAATCTGAACAATACTCTGCTGTGTGAACATCATACTGTTATGTGGTGGTGCTTACCATGACCCAAATGCAGGCTCACAGACTTGGGTATCGGTTCCAAAATACAGTCTTTATTCCAATCAACACAAAAACAAACAAACAAACAAACAAACCAAAAAAAAGGTGGCACCTATCGTGTCCACTTGCTTCCAGTCGGGAGGGCAACTCAACCGACAGATTCGGGGACAGGACTGCTGGAAGAAAACGGAGTCAATAATCCTCCGAGTCAGGAGGGCAACTCCACCGACTGGTGACTTCAACAGGGAGCTCTGCAGGAGGAACAGAAGCCGGAGGAACGGGAACAGGGACGGGGACGGACGGAGAACAGACGGAGGACGGACGGGTGACTAACAAATGAACCGACAACCAGAGGAGTGCAGGGGCAGGGTACATATAGTCCCAGGAGGTGATCAGGGAGATGCAACACACCTGCAGGTGGTGATCAGGGGTGAGTGGCTGCATCTGCTGGGACCGGTGAGGGGCATGGCCACGGGAGGTGAGGGGATCGGGGGCAAAACAGAGGAAAACCGGACTCCTGACACATACAGCGTCATACTGTAAACTGCAATGCAATATAAGAGAAAAAAAATAGGATTACTGCACTTAAATAGAATGCTATTATTTATAGAAATGTACTGCAAATTTGACTTTAAACAGCTAAGCATCTTGAGAGAGATGAAAGAAAAGTATAAGATCTGAACTTTAAAAATTAACAGCTGGAACAAGATCTTTATGTTAACGTTGATAGAACACTTGCTTCTGCTGGAAGATAATTTACCGTACTAATGTAATGGAGGTAAGTCTATCGGAGTTCTTTGTTTTCCAAAAAGAGGCCAGCAACACTTCTGAGAACTTTTTAGGATTATGATCTAAATTGACTGTCTTTGTTGTTTGTGTCAAACTGTTGCAAAGAGTTACATTTTGTGAAAGTCATTACAAATTAGGTTATGGTTGTTATCAAGTCAGGTTTCTCGGTCACATAATTTATTTTTCTTGTCAAAAAAAGAGGAAAGAAAATTACAATTTGTGCTTTTTCTTTTAATATTTTCAAACACATCAAGACTATTGTTCACATATGTCAAATAACCTAATTATAACCAGCGCCTAAAATAGGAAACTCCAAAAATTTCTGCTGCCTCTATTATATGGCTGATACTATTTCCTTTCCAACAGATTCTTATTTTTAATTTGTGTGAATTGATAACTACTAGTGAAATATTACATCCGTCGTTATTCTGCAATTCCATTTTGTACTGAAGAGTCTGTTGCTTGATATGTCACATAAATAGATTGAAGTCACCTGAGAAACAAATATCTTTATATTCTACCTTATTTTTTAGAACCTGCACAAGCAAAAGCACCCATCAAGAAGAACACACACACACACACACACACACACACACACACACACACACACACACACACACACACACACACACACACACACACACACACACACACACACACACACACACACACACACACACACACACACACACACACACACACACACACACACACACATCTCACCCAATGACTAATCAAATATGCATTTACATATTTACTCAGTGGCTAAAACCTCAGTTGTTCAATTTTTAAATTTTTTTATCTTTAATGTGTTCAGAAAAAAAAAAAGAAAACAGTTGCATAATTATTGTGTTCATTTTACTGACATTCATGCAAAATAGACTGCTGCTGTTCTGTGGCAGGTTAATCAAAAGCAGTTTGAAATCATCTAAATACAAATTGTCAATCTTCTAAAACAATGAAAATAAATAAATGTTGTCGTAAATATATAATGTTGTTGTTGTTGTTTACAAAACTGTAAACATACAGTAATTTACTGACAATCGGACCAGGCTTATATTGTAATTTTACAAGAATACAGTAAAGGGTTGTATACTTACTTGTAGTAATGTACTAGCATATGAGTAATTCCTCCAATTCAGTAAGGAAATGTAAAAAAAATACAGTACTGCTTCCCCCGCGGGGAAAGGTGTATTGCTGCCCTCATCAGTCTGGATGACATCATTGCTACAAATCTCAACCCTCTGGTATGAACCGGTCGGATGTAAAACATTAGCAAAACGTTGATGAGGGTTTCTCTGCAGCAGGCTGCCTCTCTCCTCTGGATCAGTGCGACACAGCGGCGCTGTCCTCGGTGCTGACCTGGACAACGGCCAAGAGGCAATCAATCTCTCTCTCTCTCTCTCTCAGGAACATTTACTTTTATGTAGTCAGGTGAAAAGAGTTGGCACTCTAATCACTGTTTCTTTTGCTGAGGTAAAGCTGTCATTTATTGAATCGGTTTAAGGAAATCTGTGAGAGTACGGAGCCCCGTGAGACATGAGACACAGAGCCAGCGTCAGGACCTGTTAATGACTCCTGAGATCTGTAGTTTTGTGTAGATAAGTATCGCTGAAAACGTCGATGAAATATAAAAATGGTAATCGGTGTCAGTGGATACGAGTTTAATTAACCTAGCAGGCTAACGTTCATGAATTATGTGTTTGTATTTTTGCCGATTCCTGTAGATCTGCAGCACATCTTTGGTGTGTAGCATGCATGCTAAGGCCCACACTGAATAGCAGGCTAGGATAAGACAGACAGACAGACAGACAGATAGACAGATAGATAGACAGATAGATAGATAGATAGATAGATAGATAGATAGATAGATAGATAGATAGATAGATAGATAGATAGATAGATAGATAGATAGATAGATAGATAGATAGATAGATAGATAGATAGACAGACAGACAGACAGACAGACAGACAGATAGATAGATAGATAGATAGATAGATAGATAGATAGATAGATAGATAGATAGATAGATAGATAGATAGATAGATAGATAGATAGATAGATAGATAGACAACTGCAAAAGCAATACAAATTACAGAATAAAAAATAGAGGTAGTGAAGGTATAAATGTAAAATGCTCACTACATACAAATAAAATAGAATAAGATAAAACAAAATTAAATTAAATTAAAAACTGCAGTAAGTGGTGGAGGTCAGGATTATCCGCTATGGATAACAGTTTGTTCAGCGTCCTCCTCTCCACCATCTTTTCCAGACTGTCCAGTTTGCAGCCGATCATGGAACCGGCCTTTTTAACCAGTTTGTTAAGTCTGTTGGTGTCACCGGCTCCAATGCAGCAGACTACGGCGAAATACAGCACACTGGCCACAACAGACTGGTAGAACATCTCCAACATCTTGCTGCACACATTGAAGGATCAAAGTTTCCTCAAGAAAAAGTGTCAACTCATCCCTTTCTTGTAGACAGCGTTGATGTTGGTCTTCCAGCTCAGTCTGTTGTTGATGGTGGTGATAAAATACACTGATATATGATGATATATACACTGATGAATGCTGGTTGTTTCAATAAACTGTGTACAATTTGTATGCTTGTGCCTGACTTTCAGGGGGGAAAGGGGAAGCCGTGTTGAGTTCCAGATGTGTGTGTTGTAGCCCGCTGGAGTGAGAGTGAGTTCTGATTTTCTTCTAAAAAAAATATTCCAGGTTCATTTGAGATTTTTTTTTTTATAAAAGTGTACATTGTTCATCAATATGTTTTTCCATGACCCAATGTACTTAATTTGAAGAGCAAGTCCACAAGTTGTGCAGTTTAACAAATGAAACCTATTTTTGGTGTATTTCTGTTTCATTTCCATACATTGAAGCAAGCCACTTCTATATAAAGTGTAAAGGTTGAGTTATCTGCTGCGCTATTCGGCCAGAGTCTGCCTTCTGTAATCGTTTAGGTTCTGCGATACTCAAAGCGACCAATCTTTACCAAAGTTATTTGTACTATAATAAACCACTGGGTACAATAAGGCAATGTCAAGCTGCCACGAGGGGACGAGTTTTGGGAATGTTGTCCACAGGAGACACAACTACTTCCTTATGGGCTCCACTGATGTTGTGAATAAAGACATAATAAAAGAAAAATGTCAGAATTAAGGCTGTGCTCTACTAAGTGCAATAAGGGAATAGAAGACCCACAAAAATAAATGTGTTCTGTATCTGGTCCCATCATTTAGGACGAGGCGACGTAAATATCTTTAGAGGCTCTCTGCATGTTTTAAAGTAAACACAAAGGGGCCTATGTTCGTCAAACACTGGCATTAATTAAATATAAACAAAGAACACTCATCTAATATAGTGAAATCAAGTGGTGGAACAATGTTGAGGAGTGAACATACGTTATTTGTGCATCTAAATCTCCTGATGCAATTCATTTATCAACAACATTGATGAGGACAATGTGCTCCAGACGTCACTAATGTTGTCGTGTTAATAAAGAAACTGCATCGGGAGCTTTGAGCGTTCCTAATTTATTTTGCAATCATTTATTAAATGGCCTAAACTGTTGTGCACAAATTGCCCCGAACCTTTTGTGCATAAATGACGCAATGTCACACTCTATCGCTCGCACGGATGGCTAGATTACTTAAACAGATGAGCGTGAAAAAGCTTTTAAATGGTTAACCTTTTATGCGTAATTTAATTGATATTCATTTGTAGTTAAACTGACTTGCCTTTGATATTTTGTGGCTAAGATTGGCTGCTACGTCATGACACACGCCAGCTGCCTGACACACATCCACTTACATAGTCAGTTGAATTTTTTTTTTTACACCATTAACTAATCAGAGAGTTGCATAAAAAGAAAAATCTTGTTTAAATATTTTATGTAAGTGGGATTAAATACATATGACATCCATCGAACCTGTCTGTGGGATTTCGGATAAGCCTGTTCATGCGCTCTTTTACCCGCTGAAGCCACGTCTGCCCCCATGAATCTTTTAAAGATGCGAGGAGGCTTTCGGCCTGGCAGGACGCAAACTGGTAGGCTTGACCTTCAAAAGAAAACTGGAGAAACTGATTGTGCGAAGCATCAAAAATAGAAGGACCTTTAGAGACCTACAATATCCTTATAGCTAGTATGGGGCTAAGAAAACTGTCCTTCTTTGATAGGAGTCATGCAGAGGGTGATGGTGTGGCATCGTGGTTCATACCCTGCCCAAAAAACTAATTTCTAACATTTATATTGTGTTTAGAAGCAAATGTTTGAATTGACTTTACTTCAACAATAATTCATATTATGTTCATTTCTTTGGGTGTCTAAAGATAAATATATTAACAGCATCAGAGGAGTAAACACTCTTATCTCAAAATAATGAAAAACCTTCTCAAAATATTGACTTAATAACTCAAAATAATTAGAAATTTCCACAAAAAAATTAACTGAGTATCTCAAAATAAAGACTTAGTATCTCAAAATAATGAGAAACTTTATCCAAATAATGACTAAGAATCTTAAAATAATAAGAAACATTTGTATAGGCCTACGCTAATGGATACTATCACTGAAGACAACTTTAGATGTGGATTCACATATCATGCAATTTTAGTGGTTCCTGGGGAGTCCCACAATATTAAACTAAGCCTCCGTACTCTAGAAAGAGCTGTTTAGCAATAAAGTGTAATGTCTAATCCTTGAAACACATCACAGTGCAAATGTTGTTATGTAACATTAACTACGTATTAGGAGAAATGTATTGCTAAAATTATCATAATCATACTTTGTGGTTTTTGTAAAAAAAAATTATCTTGATCATTATTATAGTAACAACCTGATGGAAAATGAAAGTCTTTCTCTCTTTGGGTATAGATTTGTGGTGATGCTTGTTGTTGTAGCGACACTGAGACAGACCAGTGGTGGCAGAATAAGTTTTGAAGCGGGAGAGGGGGCATCCAGCTTTGGGTCATGTGATAGATTAGGCTTTTCACATCCACTTTTTTTTTTTTTTTTTTTTAAATCTCAGCCTACTTGACTAAGCTATGGTAAGAAATGCATTCCCTTTTCTCATCAGAGTACTTCCAGAACAAAATGATTGAAGTAAGGTTTGAAAGAGAATCAAAAGTCATGGCTTATCCAACAGTCACATAAAAACTTTCCAAAATCATGACCTCAGCTGCTGACACCAGTCTGGTCATCTCTCCACACAACCATCTAAGCCAGACCTATGTTCTTTGGCTCCTCCCCTCACCCCAAATACTTGAGCATTTCCCAGCATGCCGTAGTTTTTCCTTTGTAACTTTTAAGAATAGTAAATAAGGCAACCAAATTAAATAGGTCTAAGTGATAGACATATTATATTTACTCTTGTTCAAACTTGCAGTTTTTGGAAGATTTTAATGAATACATGATTAAAAGGTTACAAGGTGGGAACGTAATATACCTATCACAGACATGAGTGGGTTATTTACGTGTTTACACTCCTGATCCTTATGCAGCCTGCAATTATTCATGAATGGTGAGTCCAAGAGGAGACATAACTATGCCACCCATTGTTATTTTCCAATGGAAAAAAAAAATCATATATTGCCCAGCCCTAATCACCACCTGATAGTGGTGGTGGGGGGGACAAAAAGTATTGTTGTTGACCTTGTCTGGCGCTAGTGATGCAGATGTTCTCATCTGTTGACTGTGTTTCTTGGTTGCTTGTATATTATATATATAGATATATATACTGTACTGCATGTATATATAGACATATATATATATATATATATATATATATATATATATATATATATATATGTTGACTGTGTTTATTGGTTTGTTGTATATAATATATATAGATATATAATGTACTGCGTATATACTGTATATACTGTGCATTCTATATTTATATTTTTTTACTGCTATTTACTGCTATTTTATTTTATTGCTTTTCTATTATATTATTCTATTCTATTATTTTATTCTATTGTTTCTATTATTGCTTCTGTATGTATGCTGCTGTGGCGAAAAAAAATGTCCCCTCGGGGATTAATAAAGTATATACCTACCTACCTAAAGCTCTTTTTGTTCACTGTCAATATCATATACAACTGTGATTGGCAGTTGTTTCAGGGATATGGGACTAATGACTGGCGAGAGAGAGTATTTAATAATCACCATGCTGGACTGGTCCAACTTCACCTCCACTCAGCCTACATATAGCCTCCATGGACCAAAACAAAAAGAACACATTGAACATTATTTTACTAAATGTTTTCACGTATACAAGTAGATACACACTTTCACGAAGCATACGTCTAAGTTTAGTGTGGCGAGAGCTCAGCAAGACACGAGTGCTGCAAAATCATGCTTGCCGGCCAGTGCATACGACTTCCTGATTGGTCGGCCTACGTTCAACTACTGAGAAAGTTTCTCATTATCTTGAGATACCCTTTGAAATACGAGGTCATCGAAACGTTTTTCTTCATAATGACCTACCGTATCTTTTGTTTGTTTGTTTGTTTTCACATAAAACCGTGTTCTTCAAAAAAAAAAAAAAAAAAAAAAAAAAAAAAAAAAAAAAAAAAAAAAAAAAAAAAAAAAAAAAAAGTTTTATTTTGAAAGTGTTAAGCGGAAGTCTTACTTTTCATCCCGTCTGGCTGGCAGGCGGGCTTTGACCGTGGCATGTCAGACTTAGCCAGTTGTCTGCAGGACCTTACCGCGAGGATAATGAGAGGAAGTCAGAAGCGTTAAAAAAACAACAACCGGTAGCCAGCCCCGGTACACAACAAGGCCGCCGCTCGGCAGCATCTCTTGAGCCGCGTCCGTCGGGACCAGCCCTCCCCTCCTTCCCCCCACACCGGCTGCCGTCGCTGCTAAACTTGCTAGCTCGCCAGCTAACTCCGACCCCGTCGCATTCGCCCCGTTTACGGCGGTACACGAGTACCATCGTGGGGGGGGGAGGGGGCCCTCCTCCGGCTAGTACGACTTCGGTTTGACGGGAGTTTTAACCCCGCCGCCCCAACCCCCTCCCTTTTTCCTGGGTTTATATTCCGGAGCAACATCCTTGCCGAGATGGGTGAGTAGACCGCCAGCAAAATCAGACCCGGTCTGAGACGAGTTGAACTGTTTCGCCGTTTAGTTTGCAGCGTAAAATGGTCACTGCGAACAACGTCTGCGAGAAAAGTGACGTACGTGTGATGGCCGGCGTTATTGTATTGTATATTAGTACCAATACACCTCTTCCTTGAGTTACCTTTTATAGTCGTAGATTTGCATTATTGTAAAAACCCCCCCCCCCCTCCTCCCCCCCCTCCTCCAGTCGTAGGACGAGCTGGCTGTGGATGAATCGTGTGTACGTGTGCTCCGTACACGGGTGGGGTAGCTTCCCTGACTCTCCATCCACTGATCTATCTCGGTGCTCGATTTTTTTTTTTTTTTTTTAATTTATTTTTCCTTTTTTAGCAAAGCCAAATATTACGTGTTCTCATTGTCTTCCTGCTTCCCGAATATGTCATGCAAGCAGGGGGGGGGGGACTTAAAATTTGCTTGACGGTCCTAGTTGTTAAATGAATGTAAATTCTCCGGTGCTGATGCTGCTGATGGTGTAGATGGCACTCCTCCATCCCCACAGCTGTTACGCAATGGATCCGGCTACTCTCTGTAATGTTACGGCACCTACTGCTTGCGTATTGTGGACACACGCACATCGGTTGTGGATTGTTCGAGCACAGGCCCGTGATTTTACTTTAGTACCGCGTCTTCAAAGAATTGTGTACAAACCTGACATTTAACACATCCTTGTTCATTCACCAATTATAACTTTGCCCATCTGTCACGTTTGAAAAAGGAGCGTCTCGACGTGGAAGAGGCTAATCGAGGCATCGAGAGCAATCGAGGTTTTTCACCCGATTATTGAATGTTTTTGCGAAGTCTTAATCCCTCATTGTCAGGCGTCCCGGTGGGGGGACGGGGAGGGGGACGGGGGGACGCTGGGGTGACCGTGTGGTTTGTGCAGCGCACTAAAGCAGCAAACGGAAACAAACCAGGTAACTGCAACGGTGTCTCCGATCCTTATTGCGGTCGATCAGCACCGGGCTTGAAGGCACACGGCGTCGACGTCAGCGTTTCAGATGGTCAAAATAAAGATGGGTCTCTGCCGAGGACGAGTGAGACGTTCGAGAGAATAGTGTGTCAGCCTCAAGTGTAATTAAAGTGCAATCTGGACTGAAACCAACTGGGCAGTCCTTATCAGGTTTTTTTGCTGACAATGTCGATTATAAAGACTCGAGGAGAGTGCTGTGAGTCAAAATTAGGGCCGCACGATTCAGAATAAAAAATAAAAAAAAGATTTTGGCCATAAGGGAGCTCATGATTCTCTCACATTATTTATTTTTTCTTCAATTTAAATGTTTAGTGCACCGTGATAGCGTCTGTTATATGATCGGTGTTACGCTGAGTTCTTCTTGGCCGCCGATATTCGAATGCACCTCGAACTTTGGGTTGAGTCATTTTACAATGACTTAAACTTTAGGTCAATTTTACCCCCCCCCCCTCCCATACCCCCTTACCCTTCCTCCCACGAAATCAATGAAATTCTCTTGTCTGTGTCCGATAAAACATTGACGACTTCAAATGTTCACACACTACCGACTTCAGATCATTTACTCATGATTGATAAATGGGACGAAGAAGATTACATCATCAGAAAATCATTTCAATGTCTGGTAGTTCCCCTCAGATCTGAGCGGTCCTGTAATATGCATGCAATTCTCAGCGGGCTACCAGAACTGGACAGAATATCTCATCAGCTGCGGACAAGAGAAATGGAAACCTCTTGTTTTTTTGTTTTTTTTTTTAGCTTAAAGTCAACAGCTTAATGACACTGAACATAAAAACTGATTAACTTCAGTATGTTCTCTTCTATTAATAAACGCCACCTTCGAACGAGTATTTCCCCCCCCCGGTATTGGTTTTTAGTGGGGTTTTTTTCTCTCTCTCTCTCTCGCTCTCCTGTGTTTTCTTTCCTGACTGCTGCCAGTCCGCTGCCCTGCATTATGTGGTGTAATGCTGTGATGTAATTCGTGGAAGAAGCAAGTAGGAGCGCTTGTTTTGAGGCAGCTGACATTCTGAATGAAAGCACGGAGGAATTGTCGCCATTTAGAAATGAGATCGCATTGAGGCGCAGAATCGAGATTGCAATTTTAATGTGATTGATTGTGCAGCCATAAATCTGCATTTTTCAAGCGTCATTCAGGCTCACACAATGCCGCTATTTTGTTTAAGACGCTAGTTTAATAGGCATTTGTCAATTATTATTTAGATCAATTGTTGTACACTATTCACATCAGACAGTAAATTGATACACAGATTATGGCGCAGTGAAGAGATAGCTCTTTTTTTCCTTCTTTTTCTTTTTTCGCTGGATCTTTGATGCAGCTGTCAAAACCACCAAAATGCAACTCTGAAACATTTCCGAGAAGTTCTTTGTGGGGAAAACTTTATTATGCTCCTTGCTTTGACGTTATGATAGATAATCTGTAATCTGTCAGTTATTAATAAGAATAACAGGAAGGAAAAGCATTTGTTGGACCCGTTGATGAATGTGCCGTGGTTACAAATCAAAGATTCAGTTTCTGTGGTTTACATGGCTGACAGTGCAGCAGATTCTCATAACGGGAGCAAAGAGAAAAGGAAAGGAAAACGCTCAAAGAGAAAAGGAAAGGAAAACACTCAAAGAGAAAAGGAAAGGAAAACACTCAAGCAGAAGCACACTGCAGAAGAGCTGGTCATAAACCGTAGAGACCGGAGGCCCGATCAGGTTTAACATACTCAGGATTGCCTTTCTGTTGTCTGTCTCAACTAAACCAAACGTGATCGCGCCTAAGTGGTCACGTGAAAGTGGTGGGCAACTCGCTAAGTCATTCCAGCGTTTCTCCGTCCAGCTGTGAGCATGCACACGTAAAAGGGGGTGGGGTTTGCATCGTCTGACCAATCACGAGCATGGGCAAGTGCACTGGCAGCGGAGCAGCATATTTTACAAATGAAGAGCAAACTTATCATATCAGAAAAATATGAATCGGTTAAACACATTATCCGGGCTAAAAGCAGTATAGCTGCTAAATTCAGAAACGACAGTTGACAAAACAAAATATATATATATTTTGCAGACTGAATGAATATGTGAGTTCAAAGTCTTCTAATATTGCTGCCTCATCAAGGGCAAGGGCAGTGACTGTGAATATATTCCATCAAATGAATGTGCTGCTTGACGCATTCCTCGGAATCACCGTCGGATTCATTGCTCAGTGCATTTTTACATGTGGAATTTGTCATGGTACATAACACCAATAACTACAGTATGTGTAGTACGCAGTGTAACACATCACAACATAATTGTGTAATTAGATTTGACGAGTTTACTGATATGTAAAAGAATAAAGATTGTAATGTGATGTGTGTTCTTATAGCGTTTATGACCTTTGTAGTGTTATTCTTGGAGCTGGAGCCCCAGCAATATCAAACGAACTGAGGAAGGATCAAGAAATGGATACAAAACGTTATTTGAAAGCAGTAGGTAGGCTACCATCGCATCCGCGTTGTATGTTAAGCGAGTCCGCGAGGGCTTGAGCACATCAACTATTCTGTGGTAGGATGACGTCGGTGTCGGTGTACAAGAGCGCAACGAAATGGAATCCGTATCTTGCCATTGCTGGGGAAAGCCGAAGAGGCTCGTCGGGTGTCCGAACACCCCGCCCCTCCACAGAGACCCTCTCACTGTCAGCACACCGAGCGCCGCGGGATCCGCCACAATGCCCGCCGTGACCCCTGCATATAAACGCCGGACAGCGGAAAACGGGAGAGCTCTGTTGTAAAAACGTATCGAATCACTGAACATCGTTCGGCTTCAGTCTCGCCATCTCCCAATCGACCTTCTGAACCGGCGTTTTGCTGAGCGTTGACCTTTTTGTCGCCGTCTCTCACTCTGGGTTTTTGCTCTGCTGCCTGTTTCTGCTGCTTGGCATCACGTGATGTAACACTGCTGTCACTAGGAGAGGCGGAGCGGGAGCATTTCTTTGGACGTAGCCGATGCCCTGAATGAAAATGCCCGCAAACTTTTCTCATTTCAAAAAAAAATATATATATTAGATCGCGCCGAGGCACGAATCGAGGTCGCAATTTTATGTTAGGATTAATTGCGCCCTATGTTTAGCACTCTGCCAGCGCCTAGAATATTCTGTCTGCCGCCAAAGCCATTGAACTTCTTAACAAAGCAAGGATGATATGGTTATACATGATTGGCGCGGCTGGTATATGTATCCATGGACATTAATCCTAGCTGTAACGGATTACCATGCAGGCAGAGTGTTAGTACTTAGAATTTTTCTCTGAGACACTACGTTGAACTGCTTTCTACTCTTGTAAAGTAGGACGTACGTCTGAAACGACCCTTTTCTCCCATAATTTGAATAATAAACACTATTTGGAATAGTGATTTTGATTAAAAAAAAAAAAAAATTCATGAAAAAGCACTATATAGAAGACAGGGTTATAAAGGATGATCTAATAGGACGGGTTTGCTTGAATTTGTGTCACTAGATTTTTTTTTGGGGGGGGGGAGAAATGAAAAAGATGATAGGAAATGATAATAACGGTGAGCGATTTAGCATCACATGGAACGATACAGTGTCTCTATTAGAACACCTTGTTCTGTTGTTTTTGTGGGCCATTAATTACGGTTCATCCAACACCTCAGCTCTCTGATGTGCTTCTGTTTTGCCAGAGGTGCGGTGTCCCTGGAGGTCTAAAGACAGAAAAGCAGCATGAATTATATACATATGAATTTAAATGGACCTCTTTTCAGTCCCTCCAGTTTTTTTTTGTGGTAATTATTCCGATTACAAATGCTTGATTTTTGTAGCGGATTTTCTCAAAATGTAATTCTCATAGTTTTAAGTGATTTTCTTTTTCTGCTGTAAAATTGCAGGGATTGGAAAATATTCTATGTTGAGGTGGGGGGGGGGGGGAGAAGCAAAATAAGCTCTAGATGCTGGTTACTTGATATGAATTCAACAAATACAGTATATACAAAAACAAAGTGCAGTCTTTCAACTTGAAGTGCATAGAAAGCTAATTTAACCTACAGTATGCAATCATTTCCTTCCCTAATTTTAATGAGAACATCACATTTCCCGCAAACCCTGTCACTTCTGCTTGTTCCCGTTTTCTCCGGTGCAGAGTTTGTTTTGGTGGTGATGAGGAGACTTGCCAATTGTAAATGAGGAGTTATTTTTGTTAACAAAAGCGAGTTTTGTTTGAAAAGAATTCTTTATGCGGTAATACCGCACACAAGCTTCTGTTGATGACATTTTTTGCCCACCAAAAAAAAAAAATAATCACTGGAATTTTGCCAAATTGCTAGCTCCTGCAAATATTGCAGGTTGATTGCTTGAATTTGGGTTAATTATTATCATCGCAAGATCGGGACTTCCTGGTAGGACTGTCTTGTGCAGTACATTAGCCTTTAGGCTGACGTCTCCTACCTTTTCTCCTCTCTGAGCTACTTGTACAAAATATTAGTGTCATGTTTAATAGTTTAATCATAGCTGAGCTCCACCAAAACCAGCTGAATAAGCTTCTTTTATACTCAACAGGCACACATTTTGTATCACAACAGCCTCAGTGGGTTGCCAGATATACTGTGTATAAGGGAAACACTGCATGTTATACAAACCTCAGATAAAGCTGTGCAGTGCATCTATCTTTTCACTGTCAGTCCGAGTTACTGCATTGGTGGGTCCAATGTGGTTGAAGATGTCTGTAATTGGATCATTGGCTGTCGGACATCAGGTGACAAAAGTTTTTTTTTTTTTCCACCAGATAACTTGAGTGAAGCCCTGGAGAAGCTGAAGCTTGTGTCTTCAGACAGCGCTACCGACAGCGTGGAGAGCTGTCTGGACTGCCTGCTCAAAGCACTTGCCAACAATAGTGAGTATAGATTTAGACTTTGGTGTCCAATATCTATATAGATATCTATATATGTATAGATATCTATATCTATAGATATATATACACACAGTGGTGTGAAAAAGTGTTTGCCCCCTTCCTGATTTCTTATTTTTTTGCATGTTTGTCACACTTAAATGTTTCAGATCATCAAACAAATTTTAATATTAGACAAAGATAACACAAGTAAACACAAAATGCAGTTTTTAAATGAAGGTTTTTATTATTAAGGGAGAAAAAAAAAAAATCCAAACCCACATGGCCCCGTGTGAAAAAGTGTTTGCCCCCTAAACCTAATAACCGGTTGGGCCACCCTTAGCAGCAACAACTGCAATCAAGCGTTTGCGATAACTTGCAATGAGTCTTTTACAGCGCTGTGGAGGAATTTTGGCCGACTCATCTTTGCAGAGTTGTTGTAATTCAGCCACATTGGAGGGTTTTCCAGCACCAACCGCCTTTTTAAGGTCACGCCACAGCATCTCAGTAGGATTCAGGTCAGGGCTTTGACTGGGCCACTCCAAAGTCTTCATATTGTTTTTTTTCTTCAGCCATTCAGAGGTGAACTTGCTGGTGTGTTTTGGATCATTGTCCTGCTGCAGAACCCAAGTTGGCTTCAGCTTGAGGTCACGAACAGACGGCCGGACATTCTCCTTCAGGATGTTTTGGTAGACGGTAGAATTCATGGTTCCATTTATCACAGCAAGTCCTCCAGGTCCTGAAGCAGCAAAACAGCTCCAGACCATCACACCACCACCACCACCATATTTTACTTTTTGTATGATGTTCTTTTTCTGAAATGCGGTGTTACTTTTACGCCAGATGTAACGGGACACACACCTTCCAAAAAGTTCAACTTTTGTCTCGTCAGTCCACAGAATATTTTCCCAAAAGTCTTGGGGATCATCAAGATGTTTTCTGGCAAAAATGAGACGAGCCTTAATGTTCTTTTTGCTCTGCGGTGGTTTTGGTCTTGGAACTCTGCCATGCAGGCCATTTTTGCCCAGTCTCTTTCTTATGGTGGAGTCATGAACACTGACCTTAACTGAGAGGCAAGTGAGGCCTGCAGCTCTTTGGATGTTGTTGTGGGGTCTTTTGTGACCTCTCGGATGAGTCGTCGCGGCGCTCTCGGGGTAATTTTGGTCGGCCGGCCGCTCCTGGGAAGGTTCACCGCTGTTCCATGTTTTCTCCATTTGTGGATAATGGCTCTCACTGTGGTTCGCTGGAAAGCTTTAGAAATGGCTTTATAACCTTTTCCAGACTGATAGATCTCAATTACTTTCTTTCTCATTTGTTCCTGAATTTCTTTGGATCTCAACATGATGTCTATCTTTTGAGGATCTTTTGGTCGACTTCACTTTGTCAGGCAGGTCCTATTGAAGTGATTTCTTCATTGAGAACAGGTGTGGCAGTAATCAGGCCTGGGTGTGGCTAGAGAAATTGAACTCAGGTGTGATAAACCACAGTTATGTTTTAACAGGAGGGGGCAAACACTTTTCCACACAGGGCCATGTGGGTTTGGATTATTTTTTTCTCCCTTAATAATAAAAACCTTCATTTAAAAACTGCATTTTGTGTTTACTTGTGTTATCTTTGACTAATATTTAAATTTGTTTGATGATCTGAAACATTTAAGTGTGACAAACATGCAAAAAAATAAGAAATCAGGAAGGGGGCAAACACTTTTTCACACCACTGTGTATATATATAGATATATATAGATATATATATATATCTATATATATCTATACCTATATCGATATCTATATATATATATATATATATTTTTTTTTTGTCCTTAAAAAAATCCCTCTGACAATCTGTTTACTCTGGACCCAGTTCCAGAACCGGTTCTGCTCTAATTATAACTTTTACCAGTAGTCATCTATAGAGGACCACAAGAGTCATGAACCTGATAATCAAGCAATTCAGGCATTCATAAATGTATTTGCAAATGAATAATCTGTTAACAAAAAGTCTACATTACTATGTAATTCATTATTTAATTATTAAATAGGCAATAAAAAGAGAAATTATGAAAAGAATTTAGAAATGAAATAGGAATTGATCAATAAACTGTTCAAATTAAAAAAAACGATTTACAAAAACAACATAAGACAGTCAATAAGTACATCATTTTTAAAGTACATTTATAAATTCATAAATAGATATAGGAATTTAAAAATTCTAAAGAAAATTAAGCAACTGGATCTGTTTTATTGCCCATTTAAAAATCAGATAGTGAATTACTTTATAATTCAGTGTATTTTTTTTCCCTAGATTAATTTGCAAATACATTTATTGATGTCCGAATTGCTTGATTACTATTTCCATGACTTGTGGTCCTCCATAGTCATTAGATTTCCAGATTATATCTGGCTTGTATTCACAAAGGAATTGAGCAGCATACTGAACAAATGAGTCTGCTCCCATTTGTCTGAAGCCAAATTCTTTGGGCAGTGCGACAGTGTTTGCCCGGCAGCTGACTGCTGTGTAAGGATGGACATCCTGCTATCAAATGGACAATTCTTCCTTTGCTAACCATATAGCAGATCTTCTCTTAATTGGAGTCATTCGTCTAACAAAACCGGAGGAATCAAATCAGTGTAATAATCAGGATCGTTTCAAAGAAAGCTGTTTTGGTTGAGTCTCTCAGTCCCAGCCTGAAGCTGACAATAGAGACAACAGACATATTGTGATGTTATTTTAGGGCCATATCACCCACCCACCTTTTATTTTTGTTTTTGTTTTGTTTAGTTTAATTTAATATGATTCTATTTTTATTTGTATATAATGTGCAAAAAAACGTTTTAAAATGTTTTAAAACACATTTATATTTAATATTTTTTACAACCTTTATTTTGTATTGCTTTGCCCTATTTATGCTGCTGTAACGTTAAAAAAAAAATCCCTTTGAGGGATTAATAAAGTAAGTGTCTACCTACCTACCTACCTACCTACCTACCTACCTATATATATTATTAATTATGGGATAAACTTTCATATGGACAGCCAAAAAAACGAATCAGATGGAGTGAATTTAGTGAGTGAGACCATGATAACTTGTGGGGGGGAAAAAAAAGTATTTACCTTGTATTTAATGAGAGAAGCTGAACGGGAGTCTATGGAGCCGGAGGCTTTTTTTGGAACCAGCTCCTCAGCAGCCCCCAGTGGTATTGCACTTTGTGGCACTTCCGCAGATGCTTCATTATTCCGACTCAGAAGCTGCAGGATGTCCATTTTTTTTGCACAGTCTACTGTTTAATCACTGACAGAAGGTACATAAACAGCTTTTACATTTATGTGATTGAAATTCCTTGTGTTCTTACTTCTCCAGGCACCGAGGCCAGCGTTAAGATCCAGGAGATGGGTGTTCTTCCTCTGCTCCCCATCCTGCTGAAACCCCAGTCTTCCTGCACCCCAAAAGTAGCCAACATCATAGCCGAGTTGGCCAAAAATGGTGAGATTTGCTTTCCGAGTTCATCCACTCATGTCCTCCATTTGTCAGTGTTCAATGTTTCTCTTACAATGTTTCATGTTTGTTTGTTTTTTCCACGTTTTTTTTTTATGAATGGATTATTTGAGGGTAAATGGAGCAACCTGGTTAGTGGTGGATACTTTAGAAAGTTTTCTGTGAATGAAAATACTTAAAGTAATAAACAATACAATGTTTGATTCACTATTCATTTCAGATCAAGGCTTGATTTTAGCACTACTCCTTGGCATTTTAGAACCAAGCTGTCACCGACTGCGTTGTATTGTGCGAGGACTTCAACCTTTCTAATTTCTCCACGCGAGCACAGGAGAAGCTTTTAAAGTAGGAAAAAAAAAAGCCGATGTGAATAAAACTTGGGGTAAGAAAGGTTCGGATAATGAATGGGTTTTCGGGCAGCTTTTTAAGACTGCAGCTAATGATCACACCCCAGCAGTTTGCCAAGCTTGGCAACAACCTGCTGGCATTTATCTGGCACTGCCTCCGGAAATCTCGCAATCAGCCAACTGACTGCTAGGCTAAAGACCTTGTCTGTCTGCCACTTTGATCGGTTATTTTAAGCGACAAAATAGAGTGTTACATGCAAAAATGGTTTTGAATGACAGCATAGTTTATTACATAGTGTCTTATTCCATGCTAAAATCTTCAAGATTAGCCAACTCTCATGCCCAAGTGACAATCTGATCACAATATGGTCACAGATGAGTCATCCTCCTCCACAAACAGAAACATGGCAAACCAGAACTTTCTGTAAGTAGGACATGTGAAATGTTTATTTGACAGTAGTCAATGATTTTCTCTACCGGGGAAATGGGAAACTTCCTCTACAGGGCTAAACAGTAGATCAATATTATATCGATATTGTGATATGCCATAGGCGTGGTCTTTTCTTGGTTGTTTTAAAGGTGCAGTAATTATCCCTACAATATTGTTGCAATATCGATGTTGAGGTATCTGGTCAAAAACATCATGACATTTGATTTTGTCCATATCGTCCAGCCCCACTCTTCCGCTAGATATTTTCAGTCTCTAAATGATCAAACATCAGTTTAGGAGGTAACTAGGGATGAGTCAGGATAATCAGCCACGGTCAGCCAAAAAAAAAAAAAAAAAACGAGAAACAGCCAATATATTTGTTTGTGAACAGGAACGAGGGGGATAGAAAGTAAAGTCTTTGCGGTGAATCACCCCAAATTCAGTTGTTCAGATCCAATATCAGAGGTGTGAACTTTAAATGGTCTGTACCTGTATAGCGCTTTATCACCTTTTGGGCTCAAAGCGCTTTAACATGGTTTTCCCATTCACCCATTCACACACTAATGAGACAGATCACCGTGCAAGGTGCTGCCGTCAGGAGCACATCCACACACCGATGGTACACCATCGGGAGCAACTTAGGGTTCAGTGTCTTGCTCAAGGACACTTAGACATACGGTAGTCTGAGCCACAGCCTCCCTTTAATCACGCAATGAAAAAAAAAGACTTACATTTTTACTTCCCAATGACTTGTGACTTCACTTGGAATCACTTGACATCCTCCATTAGCCCAATTGTTATAAAATTGTTGTGTACAATAAAGCTGCAATAATTAATTGATTAACTGATAAGTGAATTAAAAGTAAAATAGACAGCAAAGCTATTGATGATTAATCGTTACAAGGCCTGGGCCTCAAAACATTTTAATCTTTTCTTCTTTTTTTTTAAAAAAATCATATGGCTCATTCACAGTTTAACTTTATTATTTTTCTTTATACATAAAGTTGAAGCACGGCATGACTCTTTTATATTCAAATTTAATGCATTTCTCTCAGTAAGTATGGTTATATGTTCAAGACAAAAAGAACAAAAGAGCAGCAATGAAAAATATTCTCAGCTGCGAAGGGTTGAATACCAAACTACGATACTTTTATAACACTGACCGGATTGCTTCGATACTTTTTATTATTAAAAAGTGTCTTGCCAGTTGGTGCCAAATTTTGACACCTAAGAAGTAAATCTCATCGGCGTCGCTCCCGACGCCCGAAGCCTTTCTCTGTGTAAAAACAAAAAGTGTACTTCGGGAACTGATATCAAAGTTCCCTGGAGCTGTGTGGGTTCATACTCGGGATGAGTTAACCTCTGTAAACCTACATTGTGTCTCTGGGTTACTGAGATAAAACAGTTGCCTTAATGCTCTTAACTTAATCGACTGATCTGAAGACATTTACACACTGATACCTTCCTCTCTCTCTCTCTCTCTCTCTCTAGAGTTCATGCGGAGTCCCTGTGTGGAAGCCGGCCTCATCCCTCCTCTAATTCAGCTGTTAAACGCCGCCGACCAGGAGATTTTACTGCAGACAGGCCGCGCGCTTGGCAACATCTGCTATGACAGCCGTAAGTCGGAGTTTGCTTGGGTAGCACTGAATAACCCTCGTCATCGCCATTAATAGAAGATACGTTTTTAAACATGACAGTGGGTCGGCCTCGTTTCAGCCACAAAAGTATATATATATATTTTTTTTTATTAGGAGTCTGTGCTGGATTGTTGAGCCCTAATTAACCAAACCTTGTTTACTGTCTGTTAGTTGTGAAAACACCGGAGACACTAATCTGTTTATTTGGAGCCCCATTAGCAGCTGTTTTACTGGCGCCTTTATCAAAATATATAAATACAGTGCTCATATAGTAAATATAGAGTACAGTACAATGCTGTGAGAGTACAACAGGTAATAACAACACTGTTATAGACATGAAGAATTTACAATGATGTGTTAGCCGTATAATAAACACAGTGTTTGGTATTAAATGTTAATTTAATACAAAACAAGAAGACCGACACAGTCAGTGTCTATAATGATCAGTGCTAAGAAACTGACAAATGACTATTATGCAAAAACTGTTTTTATAAAAAAGATCTCGTCGATCATGTTTAAGAGATATTGCCTTACACAATATACAAAGGTTGAGCAATAACTACAGAGACTACTGCTGGTACATATTTCGTCGCTTGATCGTCACCGGTTCATGTGTGCCACACATTTTTGTGAGCTGCGTTCCGGGTGCATCTGCGATTTCTACGTCGACGAGACCAGAGGACGCACGTCACATTTTGTAACAAACTCTGGAAATTGCCAACCGAGACTCTTGCATGCTTCAGGAGTCCAAAACTGAAAAAAAAAAAAAAAAAAAAAAAAGCGCAACCAGGAGGGTTTTCTTTGATGTCGACTGCGTGCTGTGAATTCACCCCAGGAGGGTCGGATTGATACCACAGAGCTCCGCTGTGATGTTCAGAGGCGTCTGAGGAAAAACGTCGAGTACAAATGAACCAAACTGTGGCGATGGCGCTCGGATTCTTCCACCGTGACGGCGGCGCCTGCTCAGAGCGCAATGAAAACGCAACAACAGCACAATCGCAGCTCCTCACCTCTCCGGTTCGCCGGATTTGGCTCTCTGCAACTTCTCGCTGTTCCCCAGAAATTGATCGCAAACTTCTTCGCCGCTGCTCACAAAAACGTGTGTAACTCAGGACCTGATGACGGTCAAGCGACGAAGTTTGTACCAGTTACTCGTTAGGATCCCATCTTTCTCCTGCTCCGTGCGTGCGCACGAGCAGTAGTCTCGGAACTTATTGATCTGAACTCACTGACCTCGTGCTCTTATGTTAATACAGTGATTTTACCATGTTCTGGGCAGTAGTAGCCTGGCACAAAACTGGATTTTTGAGGTCAATGCCAATATACATATTTACAAATTTCAAGAGTTCAAAAAAAAAATCTGATGAAAAAGCCTTTATTTTTATTTTAACCCTTAAACGTCGGTGGGCATTTTCTCTCCTCACATTCTGTGAGCTAGCTGATATTGGCCGTTATCTTGGTGTAGCGCTTACACCCTCAGAGGTCATAGAGCAAGTCAGCGCTATATGTTTTTATATATGATTATACTGTTGCGACAGAATTTTTTTTTATGAAGTTTACCTTTGACTGTACGTTAAAAAAAAAAAAAAAATAGACCAACTTCCCTCATCAAATTAAGAATTCAAGTAATCTTTGGCCAAAATACAGGAAAAACGTAGTAATATTGTTATGCTCTAGATACTCACCAATTAGCATCCTGTTGCTGTTTGTTTACTTTGTTCTTTGTACTATTTGAAGTTAACATAAAAGGTGGGCTTATGGGAAATATAGTAGTCTTGATATTGAGAGCCACATGTGATAATACAAACATGTTGTACATTAATTATTTCAATTGAATTTAAACATGTGTTAAATTATGCAAATTCGAAGCATGGTTTATTTATCGTTCATCTGACAGTAATCAGAATTTGTTTGAATATGCTTTCACGTAGAACTTCTAAAATGTCTGCGCTAATAAATTTCAGTAGGGAGTGTACCGTTGGAATATTTGAGCAGTGACCTCAGAGACAAGCAGCAGACTTAAAGCCTGATTTTGCAGCCAGCTTGAAAGGCTTTAATCACAGCTGTCAGTCGTGGTGCACAGTTTCTCATCTCGTTGAAAAGCTGGGTATCAGTGGAATTTAGTGGGATGTGACATTTATCAGAGAGGAGGGGATGGCTCAGTCAGTTGGCACAGTTTTATGATAAAGCACCCTTGGGAGAGTGTGAAGAAGCAACAGCTGATATGTTAGACATCGATGAATTTTTTTATTTTTTTATATCACATATTACACAGTGATGAAGCATTGGAATGTACACTCACCCGCATGAAGGGACGCGGATCACTGGAGAGAGTTATTTGTCATATTCTCGAATATCACAGAAAACCTGCTATGAGAATCTTACAGAAAGTTTTTTAAATATCAGAAAGGCTCAAATCCGATTGCTAAAACTAATTATTAAAAAGAATGTCTGAGCAGTAACTCTAAAAATCCTAAATAATTTTGGAAAAAATGTTTCCTTCATCAGATAAAGTTTTGCTAGTCAATTAAGAGCTGCTGAATGATTTCACTTTATTTCCAAACAGTCTACACATGACTTTCAATGCCACCTCAGCTCGTCAAAGTTCCCTTTCCTTTAATACAATAGCTGCAATTGATGGCTTCAATGCTTTGTGAGTTGAAAGAGAGCCGTGGTCCCGGATTTGATGGAAACAAAGTTCACATTAGCATCTTGTGTATTGTCTATTCACTGGGTAATCTGTTTAATCTTTCACCAGCTCGGGCCCACAAAGGGTTGCAGCATTTTTGGATCAACTTTATATTTGGTTTCTTCATTGCATGATAAGAGTTTTAACCTTCAGTAGCGGATGCAGCAATGAACTGTGTTCACAGACAATGATGTGTTATCAAGTGTTCCTGAGCCCATGCCATGATTTCCACAACAGAATTGTTTCCGCATGCGGACCCAAATATCACAACCATTGCAATATTGATTTTGTCCTTCTCCCTTGCGTAAAGAGATTTCTGCGGATTCTCTGATTTTATGTACAATAGTGGATGAAATCCCCTTTTCCTTTTAGCAATTTTACATTGAGGAACATTATTCTTAGATTGTTGCACTAGACACCCAGAGTTTACAGAGTGATGAACCCGTCCCAATCTTCAGTGTTGAGAGACTGTCTCTCTGGGATGCTTTTTTTTTTTTTTTATACCCATTAAATTTACTTACCAATTACCTAATTAATTGTGACATGTTCCACTAGGTGTATTGTTTTTTATCATCACACCATTTTTTTTTTTTCCCCTATTCCAACTTTTTCAAAACATGTTGCTGCTATCAAATTCAATATAATATTTTATTATTATTTGTTATTGTATAATATAAAGACAATACCATTTCTCAGTTTTAACATTTGATATGTCTTTGTTTTATTTTCAATGAGATATGGGTTTACATGATTTCCAAATCATTGAATTCTTTTTTTTATTTACATACAATGTAAATAAAAGTGTCTCAATTACTTTGGAAAAGGGGGTTGTGGGGTTCTATTATCAAGGATATGCACATTAGCGTATATATTACCTTAATTAAATCTGTTTATCATAAAGAACCAAATTGATAGGGAACAAGT
Organism: Brachyistius frenatus; assembly: GCF_029030835.1. Lineage (NCBI taxonomy): Eukaryota > Metazoa > Chordata > Actinopteri > Embiotocidae > Brachyistius > Brachyistius frenatus. The sequence continues at coordinate 75,727 of NW_027210847.1, read as the reverse complement.
CTGATAAATCAACAGCATTATCAGAAAAGAGTCATTGTCGTAGTTTGGTCGGCAGGCCAGTTAAAATATGTGAGGGGCCACTAAAACTGACTTGCTGGCCAATTGGGCCAGTGGTGAATTTTTTTTCTGATGAAGACATATCAGTCTGGTCTAGGTCAGTTGATTCAAGCTTCTTTGCTTATTTTTAGGTTGCAGTTTCCCCCTCCCTGATTTCATCGTGTTAATTCATATTTCTTTGCCACAGCAAAGGTTTCTGTGTGTGCTGAGAGAGATTATGATTTATACTGGATCTACACATACCCTGGAAAGAAATTAGACAGGAAAAGGAAGGAATTATGGCTACCAGTGTCAATTGCGGCATTTGATAAAGCCAACTCCAGATTCTTGCATGGACTGAAAAAAAAAAAAAAAGTCTTTTATTAGATATTCCATGAGCCTCATTTGAATCCTTATTCACCACATACAGGACTCAAACACGGGTTTGCTTAATGTCATATGGCAGTCATAATTCTTTCATTACAACTTATTTTATTCAGCATTGTGACTGTTTATAGCCTTAGCTTGCATTGATTTTTTTTTTTTTTTTTTTTTTATGTGTTCTACTGCTTACTTAACATTGCTTTTTAAATGTATTTTTCAGGTTGTAGTTATTTTTGCTTTACACTTTCCTTTACTTTGTGGTTGATTTGTGTCTCGGCCTCTTTGTTTTACAGATGAGGGCAGGAGTGCAGTTGACCTGGCAGGAGGGGCACAGATAGTAGCTGAACACATTAAATCCCTCTACCAAAATACTGAGCCGGAAAATGAGAAGCTCTTGACTGTCTTTTGTGGCATGCTGATGAACTATAGCAATGATAATGGTAATGACCATCCTTTACCAAGAACCACTGTTAACTCATCTCAGCTAATCAGTGGATGTTCTCTTTCTTATATGCAGACAGTAGGGTTGAACTGAACCAGAAGATTCTTTTGCATCTCTGGTTTGGACTGACCCCCCCACCCCCTCCCCCCCCTCTCTCTTTCTACCATGCTCTGTTGCTTTTCCAACTCACCTCTGAGGTAATCTGCAGCTATAAATATTTGCTAAGAACCAGCTTTCACTGTAGCAGTTCCTCCCTACCACCACTCTGTCCCTCTGTGAGTTTGCATTGTTAATGACACAGTAGGGAGAACATGACCATAAGCCAGTAGTTTGCCTTGCTTTTTAGCCATGCTAGTGTACGTGAGCTCAAGGGATTGTGAGTCTGTCAATCAGTCATTTTGTTCCCGACTGAAATAATATCAACAACTTTTGGACTGTCATGACATTTTTTTTTTTTTTTTAGGATAAGTCATATATCTATATATATCAAATCTTAATAGCTTTTTTTTTTTGTTTGTTTAGCACCAGCAGCAGATTGTCACTTAAACAGTAGAATATCTCCAAATCTACAAGTTCTTTTTTTTTTTTTTTTTTTTGCATTTGGAAATGTTCATGGTTCCCAAATTCCTTATTCTAATGACTTTGATGACATTTATGGTTTTAAGTGAAACATTTCTATACACTTGGGTGGATTGCCATGAAATTTGCTACACTCATTGGTGATATCCTTTAGGATGAATCATAATAACATTTTATACATTTTCATTAAGTGCAATCACCCAGGCAAAATTTGATGATGAAATACCTGTAAACACTCAACAAGCTGCCGGTGTGAAATGTAAGAATATTAGCATTTATCGCAAAACACTGCTGTGCTTCAGAGCAGATTCACAAAGCTTTTAGCGCTAAAAGCTTTGCTACGTATAATGCAAAATGTTGAATACTGAGTTTTGTAGTGTCGATAACTAGCTGCTTCTCTCTTTTTCCAGTTTTTATGCTGAGCAAGGCAGTTCCTGACTCTGGCTCTACACTTGTAGGGCAATTTTCAATAATTGTGAGCCTGTCTGATAAGTCGTGTCAAATATTTTAGAAATGTATTTATCCAACTTTTTAGTGGCAAGTAAAAACTGCGTCTTATCTTTTCAGCTTTTAATAGATTTTCAACAAAAGAATGCTCTTTTTTTTTCTTTTTTTTTTAAAGGTTAGAATTATATCTTGCTGGTCTGCACATTTCACATTTGCATTACTTACGCACTACTTACTATGATGTTTACTATGATTTGCACGATCCACTTCCTAACAGCGTAGCCTTGCTTCTGTATTTTTTTTCTGGACAATCCTGCAGCTGGCGTCTTTGTGATAACAAGCCTTGTTGAGAGCAGCGAGTATGAAATGAGACTGACTCAGAGCTCCTGCCAAGGTGTCTGTTGGCACCAGATAATGGTTGGATCTGTGTGGTTGGTGATTGGGGAGGGGTGGGGGGTGGGGGGGGCAATACACTAACAGAATGAATGTGTTTTTGTAACCTTCTGCAGCTTTCAGCATCTAGATGCAATTCATATCTACTGTTGAAAAAAAAACCTCCTGCTAACTGACTTACCCGCATCAATTAAAAGGAATCTCTTAAAACAAGGGCTTAGACATACATTCTCAAATATTCCCAGTACACATGTAACTCCTGGTGAGTATTCAACAAGGTCACATATTGTTTACTGAATGTTTCGTTTTGTCACATTATTAGCAACTTAATTGCCCTATCAATATTTTATTTGATTTTATTTTAAACATATTGAACCCCTTGGATTTGCTTTTTATTTCGCGATCGAGATATTTACAGACCAGGAAATTTTACTGCCAAAAAAAAAAAAAAAAAGCTTTCTTTTGGACCAATTACATTGTTGCTAATATAATATTAGTTGCCGATACTAATATAACCCCTTATTAGCCACAACATTTGAAATAATTTGGCAGGTGAAGTGAGTAACACTCACTTGTCTCATTACATTAGCACTTGTCAATGGGTGGGATTTATTTGGCAGCAAGTGAACAGTCCGCTCTTGAGGTGGATGTTTTTGCAAGCAGGAAAAATGGGAGAGCATGAGAATGTGAGAAACTTTGACAAGGGGCCAAATTGTAATGACTAATCAATTGCGTCAGATAACCTCCAAAACAGATCGTCTTTTTGGGGTGTTCCTTGTAAGCAGTGATTACCACCCACTCCAAGTGAGACACACCGATTCATGATGTAAACCTAGGCTTAATACATGCCATCAAACTTTGAAAACCTGAAAGCTGACGGGATGTTTTTGCCATCATCTTTAAGAATATGGTCATTGTTTGCTCTGCACCTCTTAACATCGAACTTCCACTGTCTGGTGACAAAGCTAGCCATTCGGATGGACCATTCGCTCTTAAATGTGCATAGACTAATAATCTGCTAGATTTACCCGACAGCACTGCATCTGATTTTCATTTCTGTTTTAAAGGAGTTTCTCACACAGCTTTCGCCTGTAGTATTCTTTGCATGTTTCTCCCGTTTGCACAGTCATCTAATCTCACAGCGACACGCGCGTTTTACGAGCGCTTGGTAGTGTCGTATTTGTCTTTGTTGCTTACTGGGGGATTTGGCAAATGGCTTTCCGGTTGCAATACTGTCACCTTCTGGTGGTGGTAAAGCGTTACTACTAGGCATCGGTACAAACAAGAGAAAAATCCCTTTTTTAAGACGAGATGATGGCGTCTTATAAACTATTTGATTTCTATTAAGTTAGTGAACATTAAGAAATCATGAGCCATACCTAATAGAAAGATGTCAGGACACAGCTTGATGCGTAATGGCTGCACAACTGCAGACAAAATACCCCCACGCTAACCCCGGACCAAAAACTAGACTTCAGAGCAACGGGAAGAAGATGGCCTGGTCTAATGAACCATGTTGTGAACATTCGGGGTGTTTGTATAATTGTTTATCCAGGGCAGGAAGCAGAAGGGGGAAGAAGAAAGCTGGCGGAGGCAGTGCGATGTTCTCGCCAAATATTCTGATGGGAATGTTGGGCAGCCTATGGCAGTGGGATTTCCTGAAGACAGATGGCGGTACCCTCTTGCTGCAGAGTTATGCAACCTGCAACGCCGCAATTTTTTTTTTTTTTTCTCCAGAGTGGTTTAAGGAAAATGAGGGACTTGGCCAATAACTTTTACTGAACAAACTTGGTGTATAATGGTGAACAAATTGCCAGAGGGAGTTAACAGAACAGTAGAGAAGAAATAGAGACCAGCTCTGGGTTAGGTTGACGACAACACTCCACTCGTTTTTCCTCTGAGAATAGTCACAGCATCAGGCGGACGACAATGAAACCCTTCTGTGTGCTGTATCAGATTGTTTTTGTTGATTACAAACGTAGCTTTATAAATTGTATAGGTAGAATGCAATTCTCCTTCTGAATGCGATATTGTCTCGCTTGAAAGGAGTCAAACCCATTTTTGACAACGCAGGGAACTCCCTGCGGTCTTAAATCTCTACGGACCTACTTCATGTTCACGACAACAGGTTGATTGCCTGTCTTTCTGTGGCTTTGTTTTTTTTTTTTTTTTTTTTTTTTTTTTTTTTTTTTTGCAGATTCCTTACAAGCCCAGCTGATAAATATGGGTGTGATTCCCACTCTGGTGAAGCTGCTAGGCATCCATTCTCATAACACAGCCCTGACAGAAATGTGTCTAATTGCCTTCGGGAATTTGGCCGAGCTGGGTGAGTATATCTACCTGTGTGTTTAGCCCAGCCAACATATTTACTAAGGATTTAAACCGGCAAACTGTGGCAATAGGTTGCTTTTTTTTAATTTTTTTTACCTGCAGTATGAAAGAATCCATACTGTCACAGCCCCTCCCTCACATACTCTTCTTGTGTCATCAGAGTCCAGCAAAGAACAGTTTGCTTCCACCAATATTGCCGAGGAGCTAGTGCGTCTTTTCCAGAAGCAAACAGAGCATGAGAAGAAGGAAATGATTTTTGAGGTCCTGGCTCCACTTGCTGAAAACGGTAATGTGAATTTAAAAAAAAAATATATATATATTTTTTTTTAATTATAATTAAGCTTTACAAACATGCCAAATTCAGTGTATGGGTAGTTTCACTAAAACAGTGAAAGGACTGCAGTGTTCTCGTCCCTTTATATGAAAAAAAAAAAAAAACGTGTCCATCTCCTACTGGATGGTAAATTATCCTCTCTGTGTGCTGCTGACTGCAAAGTCATAGTTATGCTCCTGCATTTGCTCAGCTGCTCTATTGCAAACAGATCAGCCTGTCTGTGAGTTTCAGCAGCAGAGAGAGCATCTGACTGACTTATCACCATTCCAGGCAGAAAATGTGACAGACAGTCTGTCTCCAGTACAGCATCCTACAAAACACTATTCTGGAAAAGAAAAAAGAAAAAAAAAACCTCTCTCTCTCTCTGTCTACCTTTCAATTCTTCTCATTTGTTACACTGCATGCTGTATTTTTATTTTTTTTTACCTTCCAAAAGAAACAACAGGGAACATGTGTTTTGTGAAAAATGCAGTTATAATTGTGAGACACAGCTGTGCAATGTAACTCACTCAAGAAAAAATTGCTAAATGATCAAAACATTTGAAAAAAATTTGAGAGTTGTTTTTTTTAAACACTTGTATGAGATTGCAATAAACAGTTGTTTTTGTCATTAGCCAATCTACGAATTTCACTTTGGGTATCAACTGTAAGCATGTAGAAAAGTTCACATTACAAGTTTACAAGATAACAAGCTGTCTCTTCTGTCCAGTTTACCGTCATAGAATAATTAAAGAAACATAAAATGTCTACATTTTACAAGCTGCTCCAATGAATTTGTGCTATTTTTGTTCAAGAAATGCCCAAAGATTCAGCTCTACGCTCATATTTCAAAGTGTTAAGAAAGTTAACTTCCCCCTTCCTCTGTGCTCAAGGGGCCCCACCACTTCCATATGAGCTTGTTAGGAAGTTCTTATAAAAAAAAAAAAAAAAATTTGAATTGCAAGTATAAACAGGAAGATTACAGCTGCCAAAAAGTGTTTTTTCATTGCTCATGTAGGATATTGAAGTTTGTATGATGCCCTCCTTCCCCTTCCAGATGTGATAAAGCTGCAGTTGGTCGAGGCTGGCTTGGTGGAGTGTCTGCTGGAGGTGGTGGCTCAGACCGTGGACGGAGAGCGGGAGGAGGACATCGCTCAGCTGAAGACCGCCTCGGACCTCATGGTTCTCCTGCTGCTTGGAGGTAAACTCCAGGGTTACGCAAATGTATACGAGGCCTCGTACCGACTTGGGTTTAATGTCGCCTGCCAATCAACGTCAATATTAGGGTCGATGTGTCTGGTTCAGTTCATTTGCGGCTACGAAACATTTGGATTTAGGTTGAAAAACATCATCAAAAAGAGAATACATTGTACACAGGCTCCACATTCAGACTCCCTCAGAATGAACCTTGCGTAACAGTAATTAGAAATGTATTCTTTCTTCAAACTGTCAAGACCATTTAGCAGCACGGACACTGCAACCGGCCGGACACAGCTGTGGGGACAGAAGACTGACTTAATTAATATATATGCAGAAACCTTCACCAAGACACAGTGTATATGAGCATGAATATATATCCAGAGATTCCTCTGTCCAGCACTGATGTAGAGAACAAATAATTCAGCCTTTGTATGAATATCTCATTGCAGCAGAATAGACCTGTATTTGGTGTGTTACGTGCACACAGGTCTCCCTGTTTGCTTTCTCACCAGTTCACGTGACCGTGTTCATCTCGTAGATTCTTTGTTCTTCAGTTCGTTGACAATACTCCTTTTTATGTTTCATTTTTTTTTATTGCTACGCTGTGACCCGTCTCCCCTCTTCTGCGCAGATGAGTCGATGCAGAAACTGTTCGAGGGAGGAAAGGGCAGTGTCTTCCTGAGGGTCCTGTCCTGGGTACCGTCTCACAACCATCAGCTGCAGCTGGCTGGGGCTCTGGCCATCGCTAACTTTGCTCGCAACGGTAAGCTTTGTTTCAAGGTGAGGTCCAACATGGAAGTTGAGGACAAATTAGTCAAAACCTTTAGCGTCCTAGTGGGGGGGGGGGGAGTGGGACTGCACAGGCAAAATATCTGTGGCATACAACAGAGAAAAATATTAATATAGTGTATCAAAGTCTTTGGCAATCTCACATTTATATTACGATTTTTGTTGTCATAATTTGATTGTGGCTGTCTCAAAACCTTAGTTGACAAATAATTAAAATTAATGATTTATCTTCTTTTTTTTTTTTTGAGGCAATCAAACCTCAAACGATGGAAAACGATGCGGAAATACTGATGGACATTTTTCTTAGTTCCATCCAGCTGGTTTTATACAGATATATAGAAACGATTCAAACGATGATGCAAAACGATTGCGGTCTGCTCTATTGTGATCAGATGATTATGTAATAATTGTAACGTGCCCAAATTTGAATCTGAATCCATTTTTTTTATATTCATTAAAAAGGAAAGAAAACTATATTTGAACTCTTACTCCAATCCACTGTGTCTCAAACCAATAACTACTGACCTTTGCACTGAGCTGCAAATGAACATAACGTATAACAAAAAGCTAATCATCAGGAAGAAAAAAAAAAAAAGGAAGAGAAAGATGTGTCTATTAGGCCCGAGCACTGAACTGTGTGAAAGCAATATCATAAAGGAATGAGTTGGTTTTTATTCGGGACCAAGCAGGAAGTGGTGCGTTGACACTGCTGTTTTGCAAGAAATTATTGCGTTTTTGAGGTCTTTTAAGGTGCTCAAAAAACTAATTAAACTTGCCACACTTGGTCAGATGTGGTGAAAATGGACATATGATGAACCTAGAGCTCAAAAAAAATATCTCAACAGGACATCAGCTGTTTTGCATTCAGTGTTCATTTGTTTGTCATTACTTCTGTCTTGAGGCATCTTACAGTGAATGGATTTCGAATATGAAGATAAAAATCACCATGACTGTGTGAATATATTTTTTTCCATTTTATTCCTACTGAACTGATAAGACTGTAATTGTTTCTGTGACTTATTTCTAAGACCGAGCACCTGGTAATCTCAACGCATGTCTTCAATCTGCATTTTCCTGCTGTGAGTAGATGGGAACTGCATCCACATGGTGGACACTGGTATTGTGCAGAAGCTTCTGGAGCTGCTGGATCGGCACGTTGAGGAAGGCAACGTCACCGTTCAACACGCCGCACTGAGCGCCCTGCGGAATCTGGCAATACCTGGTGAGTTGCACAAACCGCAAGCTATATATTATATATTATAAAACTATATTATCTACCCATAAAGGCTCTAATTCTCATCTGTGGAGTTTGTGATGACCCTGACATGTACCAGCAGCACATTTTTAGGCCTAACTCTACCAGACTCACTAAAACAGACACAAAAATGTTGGTTACTTTTTTAATATAATGTAATAAATTAAAAAAAAATAATAATGTACTATGAGCAGGCAAAGCTTGAAGTCCTGCTGCATACACAGTGAAGATGTTGTAACATTTGAACAGTGTTTAAATCTGCCCTGTTTTTTTTTCTCTCTCTCTCTCTCCAGTTGTAAACAAATCCAAGATGCTGTCAGCTGGTGTTGCAGATGTTGTGCTGAAGTTTTTACAATCGGAGATGCCTCCAGTCCAGTTTAAGCTTCTCGGGACGTTACGTATGCTCATCGATACACAAGGTAATTGATCATTTCTTTGTCTTTTGACAGTTGACAAATTGACAATTATCACAGCACAGCTTGTAAATATCTCGGTCAAAGATATTCCAAACCAAGTTCCAAATAGTCCGCGGGTTCCCTCAGCTCTGTTTAAGCTTTGTTGTGATAGTTGAGATTCCTAGCAGCCCAGGCTGTAAGATCCTCCATCCCAGGTCATAAAGACACACAAATATGGCAACGGCTCCTCCAGGAATTGCACATCAGAATCATCTTGCTCACCTGCTGTACGTGTTTGGTTCAGCTGACGCCGCAGACCAGCTAGGAACCAATGGGAAACTGGTTGAGAGGCTAGTGGAGTGGTGTGAAGCCAAAGATCACGCCGGGGTGATGGGCGAGTCCAACAGGCTGCTGTCAGCCCTCATTCGACACAGCAAGTCCAAGGTAAGACACCACACTTTAGCTTTAAAGAGCACATGATGGTCAAATAATCTCCTAACGCTTTAGGTCTTAGCACGGCCTGGCAAATTGAAGGCCGCCCGGATATATTTGGCGACACATTTTTAATTTCTTTATTAATCTGTCCGAGAGGACGACGTGAGATCTGCGTCGGGAGCGAGCGGAGGGGAACAGCGGTCTGTCCCCCGCCGCAGCATACACTCAGACACAGAGACGGCTCGAACTTCAGGTGTCAGTGCTGCGGTATAAACTCAGCCTGCAGCTACACACAGGGTCAACTAAGATATACCAACATGGGTTAACAATCATAACTAACCATTAAACAGCTGATAGTTATGGGTGCATTTATGAATTCGGTCTGAAACTGTCGGTCAGAAACTCAAAGTTTCAGTTTCATTTCACTCAGCGCAGGAGCGGATCAATCATTAGTGATGTTGCAGCTGCAGTAAAAAAATACTGTCGGAAGAAAAAGTCCCGTTTTAAATAATGCTGCTGCAGCTTGCTACTCAAGAATGTTCATTTAATTTGTATACAGTACATATTGTGTTTTTGTAATGTATTTATTTGATCTTTTGTATCAAATTATGAAGAGTTGTATCAATAAGAGTACCCTCCGACCCCCCCGCTATCAACCTATGGCAAACACTGCAATAGCTGGACATAATGTACAGTACCTTCCACAGGGAAAAAAATGACTCAAATCTGCCCTTTAATTAAGATCCAAAAGATAAAATCTTTGAAAAGCGACACCCCTTAAACCATAAATCCAATTGACTTGAAATTTGAGGCACACATCCGGCTCAATGTGCTCTACAAAAACAGCCTCCTGGTCCATTGAAGACTGAAATGATGGATTTTCCGTCATTTTGAATTTTTTTAAAAAACACATTTTCTGATTGCCACCTAATTTTCTGTCGATCGTCATTAGAAGAAGCTTATTGAAAGCTTGTTTTCTCTCTCTTTATCTTTTTTTTATTTTTTTATTTTTCAAGCTATTGACCAATAAACTTCTAAAAGGGCAGGGATTTGCAGGACATTGTAACCCGCCAATGATTTGTCCAATTATTACAAGCATGGAGAGATATTTTCAGATCGTCTTTGGGAAGAAGCCTACCAAAGCATTTTGAGCTTGACCTTTAGGAGGCCCCACAAATGTGATTCATATTTACTGTTTCCTATAATGTACTTCTATTCTTTATTGACATAAAAAATACATCTCAGGATTGGTTTATGAAACCTTTTTTTTTTCTTCTTCTTCTTCTTCTTCTTGATTTTAGGAAGTTGTGAGGACTGTCATCCATGCGGGAGGAGTCAAGCACTTGGTTACCATGGCAACCAGTGAGCATATGATTATGCAGAACGAAGCACTGGTGGCTTTGGGTCTCATAGCAGCACTGGATTTGGGTAAGAGCAAGGACAGTTAACTGTCAAGAAGGTTTATAGAGCTGAAACTGGTTGTTTGGTTGTTTGTCTGTAAATACAAAATATAAAAAAATGTTTGTTATATTAAAAAAAAAAAAAAAAACTTATTTGCAGTTGGATACAAACTAGTTCAAAAGAGCTCCACTTCAACTAAGTACAATAGTAAAATCCTGCTTTTATATCAATGCATTTTATTTATTTTCAAATGGGAAACCATTGACACAGTCAACAAAAATATAAATGCAACATTTTATTTATAGTTCCATTTTTCATTAGTTGAAGTAAAAATATCCAAGACTTTTATGCACTCAAAAGCTTTATTATTTTTATTTTATTTAAAAAAAAAAAAAAAAGATTTTAGTGGCCTTTTATTGGAACCAGTCCACACCTTGGCAATAATCACGCTGCTTCATCAGCAACTCAATATGTCACATCTGTCAGGTGGATGGATTATCTTGGCAAAGGTAACATGTATTTCTATACAAATTTGCGAACAATATATTAGAGCAGTAAACTTTTATGTGCATAAAAACTTTCTTTTACTTCAACTCAAGAAAAATGGGTTGCGTTTAACAAAAAATGTACATCCAACATCCGGTTCTTCAGTACAAAACACTGGTGGTATGTCACCTTGCAGGAGGCTTTTGCCATAGCTCAAACAAAGAAAAAAAATAAATGTACTATATGGTAAAACCCAGGCAGAGCTGTGAAAGCATTTCCAAGTAAATGGTAAACGGTCTGTGGACTTAAAAGAAAAAAAAAAGAGAGCAGAGCCTTCACCGACGACCACACAGAGGAGCTCGGCAAGGAGTCTTTATAGTTTTGAAAATATATCCTGTATGTGTATATATACCTGTAAATATATCCTGTAGTTATAGTTACAGTTTTATCCTTTTACAAATCTTCAGGAGTTTGCACATTAAGGTGGACTTTTTGCATGCTTTTTACAAACACGTTGGAAAAGCTCTTGATAATTTTTTTTTTTTTCTTTTCTTTTTTTATTAATTAAGGGTTTAGCCCACAGACCTGGGCTAAAATGGCAGAGGCCCCTGGTGCATGTTCACCTCAAAATTGCATTGCACTGGTGCATCTTTACCAACGTGCTCTCCCCCCCCCCTGTTGCGCCGTTCCGGCCATCTTGGCACAAACAGAAAAAAATGTTTTAACATTAAATGTTATCTGATAAAAAAAAAAAAATTAAAAAGTCTTGAACAATGTAGATCACTGGGCTGGAGGTCTGATAGGCTCCTGAGAACAGAAGCCGAAAGCTTTTTCAGCTTGCAATATTTATCGAAACCTGTCAATCTACTCTGGAGTCCGTGGTAATGCTCTGAGACGCTTTTCTTTCTGGATTTCAGTTGCCGCTGAGAAGGACTTTGTAGGAGCCAACCTGGTGTCAATGCTTCATAAACTGCTGTCAGATGAGAGGAGCGCACCAGAGATTAAGTACAACTCCATGATCCTTATCTGTGCAGTCATGGGCTCAGGTGAGGCTTGCATACGCTCTTGCCATTAATTGTATCAAAGTCTCCTGGCTATCTTTCTTTTTTTTTTTTTTTTTAAAAGCAGTTGTTTACAAAAAGTATTTTGATTTAATTATTATTGTTTGGTTTAATTTTCATTTCGCAATATTATAGAGATATACGCACAGTATAGTATCAATGAGTGCCTGTACAGAATTGGCTAGTTGTTAAGAGTAACAATAACCTCGTCCCTCACTGTGTTTACAAGGTTTTAGACGGATTTGAATACGACTATAATTACATTTCACAGAGGAATCAAGTCCCGCTGGACTCCCGCATGTCATCGGATGTTAGCATGAACTTTTTTCAGCTTCATCACGCAATGTCACGAGGCAGCTTTTGTACTTTTGAGGAATGGGTGAGCAGTGCCCAGCTTGCGTCTTGAGGGTCAATTCATATTTAATGGTATCCTCTTGCCATTCATGTATACGTATGTTTAACAGTTTCTGTGTTTCTAATTAAGATACCTAACCTTCGGATTTCCTATGCTATTGTAACTTTTTGGTACTATTGTGTATTTATTCTGCATAAGTAGTAAAATTCTGCAGAAAACACTGATGAGTTAGGGGTGCAAAGATGGTTCCAGTTTTAAATGTAGATTTTGGTCAGTGTTAAATTGCTGTTTGCTGTCAGTGCAAACTTGACTCGATGTTTAGTTGTTGTAGTGATTAAATCTGTAGACTGTACAGTCACCATTTCATGCAGATATTTGTTATTAAAATCTTACCAAAACAGAGCTGCTGGAAGGCTTTTGACATCTATAGAGGAATGGTTAATTTTATTGATGGAAATTTGCTGTTGGAAGTAAGAAAGTATTATTATTTATTATTAATATTATTGTCATTACATTTATACTCTTTAAATCTGATCATATCTTAGTTACAACCCAGAAAAAGTTGAAAAACAAAGTTTGCAGAAAAGTTGTTATGTTGTGTAAAATGTAAATAAAAAAAAAAAAGAATGTGATGATTTGGAAATCATGTTAAACCCATATTTAATTGAAAATATAACAAAGACAACATACCAAGTGGTGAAACTGCGAAGTTTTATTATTTTGGGAAAAATACAGCACGTTTAAAAAAAAAAAGAAAATTGACTCGGGAATGTTGACCACTGTGTTGCATCACCATTTTTTTGTAACAACTCTGAACATTTGTGAACTGAGGAGACCAGTTTCTGGAGTTTGGAAAGTGAAATGTCCCATTCTTACCTGATATAGGATTTCAACTGCTCTTTTGTCACATTTTTTTTATTATGCTCAGTCCATCTTAAATGAGCTCGGGCCCAGAGAAGGCGGTGGGATTTCTGGATCATGTTTATATATAGCGTCTTCTTAGCATTTTGGAGTTTTAATCTGCCATTGTGGATGCAGTGAAGTGTTCCTGAGCCCGTGCGGTGATTTTCACTACAGAATCGTGTCTGGTTTTAATGCAGTGCCGCCCGAGGGCCCGAAGATCACAGCCATCCAAAATAGATTTTTGGCCTTGTCCCTTACATACAGAGAATTATCTAGATTTTCTGAGTGAGCCTTAGATGATAAATTCCCAAATTCTTTGCAATTTACATTGAGGAACATTATTCTTAAATTGTTAAACCATTTGACTACACAGTCTTTCCATCATTTTTGAAACGTGTTGCTGCCCTCAAATTCAAATTGAACATATATTTTTCAATTTTCAACATTTCATATGTTGTCTTTGTTCTATTTTCCATTAAACATGAAATTTCCATGTGAAATTTCCAAATGAACACGTTCGGGTTTTTTTTTTTTTTCCTACATTTTACACAGCGTCCCCAACCTTTTGGGAAATGTGGTTGTAAGATGTCTTTGTTGATGTTTGCTGGTGTCAATGCAGATTCGCTTTTTCAACGTTGATATTTAGATTTGTAGGCCGTTAGTGTGAAAAGTGTTGAGTTTGATTGATGCTGACTTCGCACCAATCAAAAATATGCATTGTGGAAAGTGTAACATAATTCTTTTATTTTTACTTTATTCTACTCTTTTTTATTCTTTTATCCTCCTTTATTTCACCGTACTTTTTCCCTTCTCTTTTTTTCAGAGCCTCTCCACAAAGAGGTCCAGAGCCTGGCGTTCATCGAAGTGGTGTCCAAGCTGAGGGCTCATGAAAACAAGACGGTATCGCACCAGGCGTCGCTCACAGAGCAGCGACTAACTGCCCAGAGCTAAATGACTGTGTCCATCCCACCCACAACCAACCACCCACCCACCTACCCGAATGCCTGCCTGACCATCTAATCACCCAATGAAACCTCATGACTGCGCTCCCTTGTGTCTCATTGTCATGTGCCAAGGTACCATGTTGCGTTAACTGCCAGCCAGATATACAGTCATGTCTCTATCCCTGACTCTCCGCCCTGACCACCTCCTCTAGGGTTAGACTGATGTGCAATACTTTGTGCTCATATACAAATCATGAAGTTATCTAATTTATTTTTTATTCTGAATGACAAGAATCCCCCCCCCCCCCCCCAGAATTGAATATTCGTTATGGTGAAAATGCCTCTGAAATTGTTTGCAGACTACCTTGGGATACCAAAAGTCTCCTTTGAAAGCCATAATAATGTGATATTTAGAAGTGTTGGCAAGTGCTTCAGGCAGAGTGAGGTATGTTTTTTTTTATTTTTTTTATTTTAAAATAAACTCATGCTCAAACTTAATGCTACTTTTTTTTTTCTAAAGCAATTTTCTAAAATCATACATGCGTGTGGCCAAAATTTTGTTTGAAAATGGTGAAATAAGGCCATCCTAATGTAAGATTTACTTACCCAAGTGTAAACTGAGTGGGTTTTTTTTTTTTTTTTTTATCTACGTATGGGGTTACCAAAGCAGCAACAATGTGTTGCAAATGATGTGGCTCACTTGACACTGACGAGATTCACTCCTACATAAAGGGGGCAAAAATGTATACGTTATTGTGGATGTAGCCTCGGTCACGAAAGTTGTCAACGATTGACCAGGCACTTTTCAATAGCAGTTGTTACTGAAGCAATTTGCTCAGTGCCATAATTCAAACTTTGGCACCCAGCCCTACGCATCAGTCTAACCCTTCTCCCTTGCTCTACTTGTGCATTCATTTTCTGCTACGAGTAGTTCCATGGGAGCTGAGGTGCCCCGCACAGTCTAACGCAATAGATTAAGAGACAACACTCTTTTATGACCATAGCTGTGACGCCATCCGCTGGAAACCCACTCGTGAAAATGTGCACAAAAGGAAAAAAAAAAAAAAAAACGAAGAAAAAAAAAAACTTGTCGTGATTTTTTTTTCTTTCATTTAAAAAAAAAAAAAAAAAGAAAAAACAGCCATCCACGATGTGCCCAGTCATCTCCCATGTAGCTTGAGTATAAATTGACTAGAAACTGTGCATGTTTTAGTCCTGTTGGTGTGTGCCAGTGTTCATTTTACCTCTCCACTGCTCGCATACTCCAAAGTACAGCCTGCCTTCCTCTTAATGACGGTCTTGTAAACTCCTTTTTTTTTTTTTCCCCCCACTTGTTTCTTAGAGACTTGGATCTAGAGATTTTGAAATTTGAATTCCATCGTTGTCCAAACACATTCCCCTTGAATCCAACAGCTGTACAGTGAAGTTAGAGGCTCCGCAAAATTCTACTCCCATCGCTGAATGAGAATCATGCGAGAAGCCGACGTAGTGGAAAACAAAAGTAGTAAATAGTCAAATCAACCTTTATTTGAGGAGTCCAATTCAAGACTGAGAACAGCCACGTTTAAGCCACGAACATGTCAAAATAGGAAATTGGAAGTGTGCCTTTCCCATACAGTGTCAACGGAGATGTAGCTGGAGCTCTGAGCGCTGCGGTTGGCGGTCTGGCATCGCCGTCTACCGTCAGTTCCAAACCCAATTTGAAAGTGACGAATGTTTAAAACACACTCCCCGGATATTAGCTCGCCTTCTCGGCAACTTATACGGTTTAGCGACAAACGTTATGAGGTGGGTGAAAAGCAACAGCAAAACATTTCCCTCTTGATCGAGAAGGGTCTCTTCCAACGATGTCGATACAAACTGCGCAAATTCTAAAGTGGCGCGGGACGCGTCGACTTGAATCAAAAGGGACCTCTCCTGTTCAGACTGAATTGTTGTTTTTTTTCACAGCCTTGGCCTATAAGTTGCTCAGAGAATTGCCTATTTAACATCAGCCCGATCGACGCGTTACATATTTCTCAATCTATGTTTGACACTTTCAATTTCTGTTTTTTTGGGGGTTTTTTTTAGTGCTGTGCACAGAATAGCTATAAAAAAAAAAAGGATTTTGTTTCACAATAATGGCAAGGAAAAAAGAAAAGAAAAACAAAACAAAATCTCAAAATGGGGGGGGTCACCGCTGTGCACTATAAGAAAACTAGGGAGTGTATTTTAACAGGATGAAATCAAGCTGTCACCATTTCTACGTGTGCGTGCGTTGTGAACGTACAGCTTGGGGTAGGCGGTGTTGTCTGGAATCTCCTGAGCACAGCTAATTGAATGCAGACACAAAACAATCCCAGTATTTGTGCTGTTGATCGACCCCCCCCCACCCCCCTACCCCCTCCCCTTTCTCCGAACGACCGCAGTCTTTACATATGAAGAGGGAGTTCTTTTATTTCTGCTAACAATCACATCTGTGCATGTCTGACATAGTGTTGACACCCTGTCAAAAAAAAAAAAAAAAAATGCCACGGTGTATTTCCTGGTCTGGGCCCACGCTTTTTCTTTTTAACGGTATGAATGTGTGGAGATATATCCATAGTAACATAGTAATACTATAAACATAAATGTTTGTTGTAAATGTCATAAGTTGTACATTTGGATGATTGTAACTAAGCAGATAATTAAAAGATGGTAGCTGGTGATAATCGATTGTCGGTTTTTGGGTTGTTGTTTTTTTTCCCTTCGTTTAGCTAGCGAAGTGGCGTGAACTTCACATATCCATAATCTATGTGAAATTATAGATATTAGTGATTTAATAATAAAGCAGAACAACAACAGTTCTTGCTTAAGCAAATACCAATTTCTCCAAAAAAAAAAAACACCAAAGCTGAACGCAAACACAAAAGGGCTTTTCATTTAAATCGAGGGCTTTTCATTTAATGCGTGGGATCCACCAACGACGACAGCATCAGTCAATCATGCGGCATTCGGCCGAACAATGGTGTAACTTTATCACTCCCTCCATGATGTTTATAAGGCTGCCTCTGTGTTGCAGTTCAGCCCCCCCCCCCCCCCCAAAAAAAAAAAAAAAAAATTCTAGCAGGAGGCTTTTATTGTGAAGGGACTACAGGAAATGCTACGTGTTTGTGTGTGAGTAAAAACAAGTAGTTTTAAACATCCCTGATATTTTGGGCTTTTCTGTAAATTGACCAGCGGTCAGTGTATCTGTAACTCCACTCATGTTTAATAAGTACAGTTGCCCTATATTCGGCTGATACATCCGATTTCCAACTGAAGACGGTTGGTTGTAATCCCACACTTTGCTCATAAATTATTTGTCCAATTTGCATGTAGTTATTTTTAGACGCAAACAAAAGTGAATTATTTGCACAGTAGAGACCCGCAAAACTTGATTCCTTTAATTATTTACCTCCCTCTCCATTTTCCTTTAGTCCCTATAGCTCAAAGATATTTTATATAAGCCCCTCAGTATGCAAGCTGAAATATTCATCATTTTTGTCTTCGCCTCAGTTTCACTCCACTTACTCCACCCGAGTAAGTGGAGTGATTTTTTTTTCGAGTTCACAGTCAAAATTTGCTTTTGCCTTTGGTTTTAACACACCTTAACACAGGCGAAGTTTTAATCCGCAGTTCTTCAGTCTGTGGTGTGAATTCAAAATGCTCAGAATCGGTATCCCCTTATTGTCATCGCAAAGAGTACAACAAAACTGAAAAACAATCTTAAGTCGGTGCAACTCGAGGGAAAAAAAAACTATACACACTGCTCCAAAAAAAATAAAGGGAACACTTAAACGACACAATGTAACTCCCAAGTCAATCGCACTTCTGGGAAATCAAGCTGTCCAGTTAGGAAGCAACGCTGATTGTGAATCAATTTTACCTGCTGTTGTGCAAATGGAACAGACAACAGCTGGAAATGAGGCAATTAGCAAGACAACCTCCTGTAAAGGAACGGTTCTGCAGGTGCTGACCACAGACCAGTTCTCTGTCCTCGTCCTTTCTGGCTGATGTTTGGTCCCTTTTGCATTTTGCCGGCGCCCTCACCACTAGAGGCAGCATGAGGCGGTGTCTGCAACCCACTCAGGTTGCTCAGGTAGTGCAGCTCATCCAGGATGGCACGCTGTGGCAAGAAGGTTCGCTGTGTCTGTCAGCACGGCGTCAAGAGCACGGAGGACATACCGGGAGACGGGCCGGTCCGCCGGGAGACGTGGAGGGGGGGGGCCGTAGGAGGACAGCAACCCAGCAGCGGGGGGACCGCTATCTGCTCCTTTGTGCGAGGAGGAACGGGACTCCTGGCCAGAGCCCTGCAAAATGACCTCCAGCCGGCCACTGATGTGCATGTTTCTGCTCAACCTGTCGGAACCAGACTCCGTGAGGGCGGTGTCCTCAGCCCGACGTCCAATGCGTGCTTACAGCCCCGACACCGTGCGGGGCGATCGGCATTTGCCGGAGAACACCGAGATCGGCAGCTTCTCCGTCGGCGCCCTGCGCTCTCTTCACGGGCGAGAGCAGGTTCGCACTGAGCACATGTGGCAGACGTGACGGAGTCTGGAGGCGCCGTGGAGAAGGTTCCTTCCCCGGGTTCCTTCTGATGCGTGACAACGCTCGGCCTCGTGTGGCTGGAGTGTGTCAGCAGTTCCTGCACGATGAAGGCGTCGACGCTGCGGACCGGCCCGCCCGTTCCCCGGACCTGAATCCGATCCAGCACGTCCGGGACGTCGTGTCTCGTTCCATCGCACCAAACACCGCGTCGCACCGCAGACCGTCCAGGAGTGGACTGATGCTTTGATCCGGGCCGCCCGCACTACTGAGCCTCATTTTGACTTGTCTTGAGGAATCTCCACAGAAGTTGGATCAGCCTGTGATTTAGTTTTTCCACTTTTATTTTGAGTATGATTCTGAATCCAGACCTCCATGGGATAATGATTTTGATTTCCATTGATCGTTCTTATGTTATTTTGTTCTCAACACATTCCACTATGTAATGAATAAAGATTTTCAACTGGAATATTTCATTCATTGAGATGTAGGATGTGTTGTTTAAGTGTTCCCTTTATTTTTTTTGAGCAGTGCATATAGTACCTACCTACATATATGTGAATTTGCCCTACCTTATGAAAGTAGTAGAAGTAGAATGTTGCAGATGAATGTTCCATTTGTATGAATACAGGTAGTTGTTCCATAATATATAGAGGTCTACATATATGTATATATTGTAAAAAAACAAAAAAAACAACTATAGAAATATTAATTATACAGTTAAGCTGCAGTCGGATTCTGAACAGATAATGTATGAATATCTGTTCTGCTCATTATAGCAAAGAGAACAACAGTCAAATGTCTGCTGATAAAAACGGAGCATGAGCAGGAGGCGTTGTATCAGACACTGAATTTTGAATCTGGATGATTGACCCGACAGTTTTGTAGAATTACACAATTGCACTTTCAAGTTGGTCTAAGGTAAATCTTAAGTTTTGTCAGAATATATTGGAAGCATTTGAGAACTGCCATCTTCAGGCCTCGCCACAGACGTATATGGGATTCCAGTCGTAGGCTGAGCCGGGCCCCTCAAGAAGACACTCCAGTTTTATCTTTGGTTGTATGTCATGCTCTCCGGAGCACGTTTTCTTCAAGGATTTATTATTATTATTATTATTATTATTATTATTTGGTTGTATTCACCCTTCTATTAGTTCTGACCAGTCTCCCTGTCCCGGCTGTATAACGTTAACTCAAAGTGTAATGAGGATTTAATGGAACACTGACAACCCGATGAGAACTTAACCATCATGTTTATATCTTTGTCCCCTTCATGAACCGTCCTGCTGTGCACATAAATCATTTGTGCGATGAAGTCGTCTGGAATAAATACCCTACTTTGCATCAGCCATGACAGACGCCAAAGATGTTCGGGGAACAGTGACAGATCATGTGTGGGGAGTGCATCGCAACAACCAGTTCGTGAGCTCTTTGCGCAATCTGGAGAAAAAAAAAAAACAAAGAGACACTTTAAGGATAAAACAAGCGAACGCTCCCTTTTTTTTTTTTTTTTTTTGTCAGCTTTATTAATTAATTTTACTCGATAATAAAATCAGTCCAATTTTTAACGAAACATGAGAAAAGAAAATGACAGGAGGTAGTTATGTTACAATGTTTGTGGGCTATACGTTCATTAACTAAACAATCTGACGGTGTAGTACAGGTAGTGCTGAGTGAGAGGGCTAGCGGAACATCTCACTAGAATATTTTACAACCTCCAGAAACAATAACAAATCAGCTTCAGTAGTACTGAATGTTTTAGCGTTAGAAAACCAAATCAAATATACAATAAATACTTTGTATCAAAAACAGTGAAGCAGTTTTTAAGTAGCCAGGGGACCTATTGTGCTCATTTTCAGGTCTTTTTTTTTTTTTTTTTTTTTGAGACTGCACTATAATATCTTTGCAGAATTTAGATTTAAAAAAAAAAAAAAAAAAATTATTTATCTCATACTGTCCCTTAATGCAGTTCATTTTGCCTGAAACGAGCCATTTTAGCTCCCGTCTCTTTGAGGACCCTCCCCTGGTCTCGGTGGTGTGGCTGTATCGAAAAGAAACCGTAAACCTACAAACCCAATTCGTCAGTCTTGATCAGAAATGGCAACTTCTTATGAAGTTATTTTTTGTGTGTCTTTTTAACGCAAAGAGTTCAGTCATTTTTGATTACAAGTGCAAAAATATAGGCCAAAATATACTCTCAAAACTGAAGATAAAAATGTTTAAATCATATTGACTGCAAACAAATGATCCCTCGGCAGTTTTGTTGCTTTCTGTAACAGACTTGAGAATTTTGCTTCCGAAGCTTGCCTCTTTTTGCGTTGCAAAAAAAGTTTTGACTGCAAATCAGGCGTCTGGTTACGCATCAAAAATGTTTGCTTTAATGTCACGCTAACAATGTCATGGAGTCTGTTTTTTTTTTATAGAATGACATCATCTTGGCATGAAGCACCCTTATTGTCAAAATAGTTCTAACTTTGGCAACTTTAGCTCACAGAAAACTAGTCTCACTGGATTAATTTTTTTTTTTTACAATTTGGCGAGTAGCCAACAAAGGGTTGCTTCATGTTAAAATCCATGTTTAAGAAAAAGAATGGACTCCATGACACCGGCTGCGTGAAATACAAAATTATAGACACAAAACAGAAAAACTGTCAGAAATAACTTCTTTGCAATCCATGTTTGCCAGTTTGTTTTTACTTTACAAATTTGATAGTTCGTCGTCAGTTCTTATTTCATCGCAAGTCCGTGAAAAATGCTCTCAATTATGCTTGCATTAAAAAGATCTTAAAAAAAAAAAAAAATCCATCATGACTCCTGAAATTTATTCGCACGCCTTCAACCCTGAGTGCGATCCAAAATATGAGTAGAGCAGTTCTACAGCAGGACAAATATCTCCCTGCTCCTTCAGTTCGTTCTTCATGGGCTTGAGCAGACGACCATTTAAATGCAGATAGTGAGCCGAGTGTTTCAGAGTAGTTTCAAGCCTCAGCTTTTTTTCTCCAAGGAATTACTTTTATTATTATTATTTAAAAACTTTGTTTATTTTTGTAATATTAACATCTGACATTGTAACATTATATGTGTGACAGGAAATACAAAAAAAAGCATAATAGGTCCCCAGTAACACATTCTCAGAATGTAACCCACCTGAGCTACAGACTGAGGAAACACACTTTACAACAAGGACCACTGCTTTAGAAAAAAAAAAAAAATGCTGTAAATACACTGCTACAAATGCATGCTTTGAGCAAATAATAACTTTAAACCATAAAAAATAAAAAGAATAGTTTTCATTTTGTAATTCCAGATGTATAGACTGTTTGTCATGTGATCTTGTTTATACTGATCAGGTCTGTAGCAAAATACACAAAGTGAACGGCAGTCTTTGGGTTTAAGTGCCAGATTTGTTTTCATTCAAGTAAATGCATAAATGCAGTATATGCAACATTGAAATTGTTCACTAATGCCCATTTCACCATTTGAAAAAGTTTAAAGTATGTTCAAATCCGCACTAAATGACAAATGGTTACTTAGCATTTGTTTGAACTTTTCAACTAACTTAATCGAGTTATTTTTTTTTTTTGCAAAAACGTTAGCTTCTAGGCAAATGTAACAACCACAGTGATGTGAAATGACAGAGGGTGTACAGCTGCATACATTATGTATTCACCTGTGTCATGACTGGAATGCCTTATAATTACAACATTTTTTAAAAAGATGGAAGTTATGGGTGATTTTTTTTTTTCCAAACCTTCAGGACTCTAATGATACCTGCAAAATTCTAGACTTTTTTTTTTTTTTTTTTACATATAATTATGTATCCCACATTATTTTTCAGTAGAATATTATCAAGAAAATCCTTAATTTTCATCTGATGAATTTGGAATTTTAAAGTCTAAAAGTACAGCTTTTACATGCTAGACTACCTGTATGATAAGAGTCGCTGGTTGCTCCAATAATCCCATACTGGTCTTGAAGGAAATGCTCTGTAGAGTGTATGGAACAAAATTCAGTCCTTCTTGTGTTCAAAATTCTCTATGGTTTTATCAGGATGCCGTATCCTTTCTGAGCCGTGGCAGCAGGGTATGTCCTGGGATTTACCTGTAGATTTGCCACAGTAAAGACAACCTCCTGCACCCTTTTAATAGCTTCTAGAATGCACTTTGTACTGTACAATGACTTGAGGATTTTTCACCTTTTCAAGACAAGTGGCGCTGTGATCGGAACAATTACAGCGAGAAGTCGCTTCATCAAAAGCACATATTGCATGTGGGCATCTGCATCTATTCTGAAACATGTCTAGTATTTCTTGAGCACAAGCAGCAATGATGAACTATACTTGAATAAAAATGTGTTTCGTTTCAAGCATCCAGAATTATCTGATTAAAAAATAAGCAGAGTTTTCAATACTTTGTGTGATGGATGCATTTTTGGGCGTTGCCCCAAAAAAAAAACCCATTGAGGTTTGATGCCATTAAAACATCCAACCACAGTGCTCAGAATTCATAGCATAAAAAAAATAAAAAAAAAAAAATTAAAAACCTAGTGTGGTCATGAAATTTCCAAACATTACTTTATTAATTTTAGTCAGTTGTGTGGAGTAGAAACTCATAATGCTAAATCGCTGAAATACTTCTCCCTTTCATGTAGCGTGGCTCCACCAGACTATTGCTCACAGATTTAGTTTTCCTCACTGCGATAACAGTCTGGACACAGTGACACATATACTCAAGCTCGCTCAGCGACTCTGAAGGGGTGCACCAATCAGCGACCAGCATCGGTGGTTAATTGCGTTTGTCCCGCCTCTCCGTCACTGTGATTGGAAGGCTGGGTAAAATGTGAATGACAAGCGCACCGGGTTTTACCCAAAGTGGAACATTTTTCAACGCTCGGTGACCAGAAATAAAGTGTAGCGCAGAATAAAAGCCTGGCACCTCGGTCTCCCTGCTGGCGTTTGAACAAACGCGGCGCTCCCGTTAAAAACAATCTCTGCTCGGGGAAAAACGGTTTGGCGGACACTAGCTTTAGGTCGTTGCAGCAGTGGTGTCGGTCGGTGTTCCCGCGTGCTGATTGGTCAAAATGGACCCGAGGTCTACGCCCAGTAGGACTGCAAACGGTTCCATACGAAGCACACTCAGACCCGTATATTCACGCAGTGATTTTGGGTCGCCGGGCTGCATTTTATGCTGGATGCAATAGAATGTTAAGCTCTGCCATAGCACAGTAGTTTAAAGAAAACTTTACTGAAATTCATGGTTAGTGCAAGAAGAATTTGTTTAGGTTTGTATTATTGAATGGAAATGAACGTAGCAGGAATCCTTTTTAACTCACTAAAGTCCGAAAGATGTTTTTTTTTTTTTAAACACTTTCAGTTCCTTTGTAATTTCGCCTTACAGTGCCTTCGAAATGTAAACCTCAGTGCCTTCTATACACTATTTCTAAGTCCAATATGATGGGTTTAGCAATGGGCCATTATTTGCACTGTAAAAAATATGGATCTAATATCAAAAGATGTATCAAAACTCCTACTCTCTATATGTAGCTATCAAAACTGGAACTTAGCAATAATGTAGTCCATTTTTAACCATTATTTCCAAATTCTTACAGTAGTCACACACAGTGTTTATATACAGAGCACTTCACATTTTAGTGCCTCGAAAAGGTGCTGGTTCAGTGAAGGAACTGGTGCAGGTGATCGGTGAAGTCCTCCCTGACGGTGTGTTCAAGGAGATGTGTTCAAAGATGGAGCTGACTCAAGACAAAAACAACCCAAATGAATAATTAGCACTTTTATATATTTCTGTTAAACTCACAAGCTATTACATTTCTAAAGTTAAATTCCATCAGAAGAAAAGCTCACCTGTTAGAATGGAAATCCCATTTCAGCTTTAGGTAAAGAAACTAGAAAGGAGACAGAAAGGAGAGTTCAATAAAAAGCCAAATTAAATCAATAAATCATCAACTCACTAACAAGGTTCCGAAGAAAAACCTGCGGTTAACAGTTTTAGAGAGGACAAAGAAGGAAAGCAGATATTGCTGAAGTTAGGGGGTTGGATTGGGAAGGCTGAGAAAAGAGTTTTCTGCAGAGGATCGGTGGTCTAAACTTCAGTAAAGGCTGGGGAGAGAAGACTTTACAAGGATTACAAAACACGGGAGAGAAAAGTGTGTGTGTGTGTGTGTGTGTGTGTGTGAAAGAGAGAGAGAGTCTCAGTGTGCAGGCAATAGAAGAAAAGGCCACCACGAATGAAAGGATTGTTTTAGTCCTACGCCTCCCAGGCTTAATTCAAAACGCCCCAACTCTGTAGCTCAGTAGGATCAGCGACCTTCCTTCCAGGCGTGTCAGAATGTGGGATATTTTGGCTCAATGAAGTTTATTTATGCCAAAAAAAAACAAATTTGACAATACTATGTTGCTTGCTATCCGGTGATGTGGCCTCATTTCACCATTTCACACTGTCAGTGCTGCACCAGATTGTTAGGAGTTATTAGGAGGGTGCGTCAAAAAGTTCAGAGACTGCTCCTGTTGCGCTCGAATAGTGTGCGGCACACTGTGACATGAACAGAGCACAGAGAAGCTACAGCGGAACCTTTGAGTAATACTCCCATGTTTTGTCCTTTGATCAAAATCAGCACACGAGTCACGCATGGTTTTGCGAGTGGTGGTCCGGGCGCGTGTCAAACTCTGAATATCGGCAACATCCGCTCGTGAAATGGTTCAGGAAGCCTATGGCGACGAAGTAACGAGCCTGAAGGTGTTGACTGTGACATTCGTGTTTCCGAAGGGGCTCAAAGTCGCTGTCCCAAACTGAAAAAAAAAAAAAAAAAAAAAAGCGCATCAGGCGGGTTTCCTTTGACGCTTCTTTCCGTTAACCCAATAATTTGTCACAAACTTCGATGCGCGCTCTCCGCTCAAGCTTCAGGTGCGTGAAGAAATCGACAACACACCCGGACCGTTGCTCGCAAAAGCGACGCGCGGCTTCGGTTGTTGAGTTTGATCAAGTGACGGAACTCATTGAGGAAGGCCGGAGCTTCTCTCGCGTCTGCTGGAGCAGCAGTCTCTGAACTTACCGATTCCACCTCAGTGTTGCGTTTGTGGCGCGTCGCAACAGTTCTCAGCAGGTGTCTGCGGTGCACTTAAAAGTTGAAATTCGTTGAACTTTTACCCGACTTGTGCCGACTGCTGCGGTTGCAGCCGACGGCTGTAGGATGAAAAACTATTCTCTTGGCAGAATACCAGCATGCAGAAGCAGCTGCAAAGGCTTGTTGCACAAAAACTCTGCGTGGGTCTCCGAAAGTAGCCGCTATCAACATTATTATTGTAGCTGAGGTACTGCAGTTTAGCACAGCACCATCTGGAGTACAGTGCAGGACCCCTGTGTGTTTTTCCCCATTATAATGTGAACACCCTTGTATTTAAAAGACATTTTAATTTTTTTTTTTTTTTTAATTTTTAGCCATTCACAATGATTGGGCCCCACCCCAGTCTGTACGGAGCTTAGGGTTACGCCAAAGGAATCCCTGAGAGGTGGTCAGTGTTTTGCACTTCAATTGGACACATATTTGTATGGTACATTTGATATCAACAAATTTTATACCACATTGATAACCTACTGAACCAACAAGATGCTTCCCAACTTACTGCTAATCACTAGCTCTAACTAGCCAGCAAACACGCAATGCTCCTTGCTTGTTTTTCTAAACCATAACAATGGAGTCTGCATTGTGTCACCTTATGAACTTTTTCAATGTTTAATTATTATCAATTAAATTACCTTTGATGGGCTAGCTGTTGTGTGTTGGTAGAGTCAAATTTCTACATAAGAATTCCTTGTGTCTTTTTTTTTTTTTTTTATTGAACCTTTATATTTCTTTCAAATCAGGTAATTGATTGATATAATTAAACGCGAATAACTTCATAAACAGAGATCATTCACAGCAATGCTCAAGAGAAAAACAAATGACCAAATCAATCCATAAAACCCACCGGTTACAAACACACATACAGTATGCGCGTGTGTTTGTACGTCTCATGAGTAGTAAGCCGATGCGTTCTTGCCGGAGTGTGGTGGGAGTCGACGCATGCAGAGGGGAGGGGGCACCCTGACGAAGCATGGAGGAGGAAGAATGAGGTGTGAGGTGAGTTTTGGCATCGTGATCAAATATGTGAAATGGAACAGCACTATATGAATCCTAAAGCTAAATAGATGTATGCTCTTGGGAACAAGACGATGATGATTGGCTGAACAGGTTATGAGCTTGGGAACACGGGACCATAAAATGTCTTTCATCATTTTGAGGACAGGGTTTCCCGTTTCCAGAGCTTGTGTAAAGCATTTTTTTAGAGCCAAATACAACTCCGGTTTGTTCTGTCTAAATGAGCGATCAATGATTGATGATCTTTCCATCTCTGCGTTCTGGACTAACTTCAAGAGCTATATTCAAATCGAATTAGAAGTTAATACATAATCAACAAATATGTATTTTTATTTTTTTTTATGTCATAAAACAACATAAAAACACTGGTGAAAGGCATAGGAAGTGAGCTCGGAAAGAATTACGTCCTGTCTGTACGAAGATAGAGGAGAGCCCGAACTGACGCAGTAAAAGTTAAGATCGTTTTCTCACCAGCTTGCCCGCACAGCCTCAATGTCACTCACTAAGTTTTGGGCCAAACAAATACCAAAGATCTGTGGATGAAAGAAAAAAAAAAAAAAGAAAAATCAACCAAAATTGGCAACCAAACAGCAGTATAGTACAATGCTCTTTTCTCTTCAGGAGCAAGGGAACAGAACTGACCTGCAGAAGTGCAACTCCTATGAAGATCCCAGCCACCAAGGTGAGGTTGTCCTGCAGCCACTTCTCAAACTGCGGCACACAGCCTTTCACATTGATGTAGTCCTTCTGCTCCGCGTCCTGGACAAACATAACCCCAGTCAATATCCTCATATTTTCAGGCCAACTTTATTAAAACACATCTCTGGTAATAAGTCATTGCTTCAGACGGGATTTTATGTGGTCTGGATTATAAAATACTGTCTGTTGGCAGCATTGAGAGAGAAAGAGATTTGAATGAGTACATTTTCTTAAAAACATTTGTGGGTGCAACAGAACCATTCAAAAAAAAAAAAAAAAAAAAAAACAGCCGGGAGGTTGTGAAAGCAACGAAATTGATGAAATTAAAGGGTCAGAGTGAGTGAGTAAATTAGATACATGTTACTTACTGGTTTACCTCGAACGTCATAGCCGCACTGGGTGTTTATTACATCCTCCTACAGACAAAAAAAAATGAACTTGTTTAAAGGGAGTGTTATGAAGTGAGCAACTGTAAAGATAGTGTGATTTTTTTTTTTTAATGTACAATTACATAAATAAAAAAAAGTACAGAACAAAGAGATTAGATATGCATAGAGGCAGCACTAAGTACCAAAGATCTCAAGTAATCAAAGATGTTCTTGTTTTATGAAAAATATATGCTTATATATATTTAATTTGATGATTTAAAAAAAAAAAAAGCACCTTCAAGAGCCACAGTCTCTCAGCAGTGAAGATGGAGAGGGGTACATACATACATAATAACAATTCAAGATCCGTGATCTTCTGGCCCTCAGGCGGCACTGCATTAAAAGCAGAGTAAATTCTGAGGTGGAAATCATTTCCAAAAAACATTGTCTGAGAACGCAGTTCATCGCTGCAGCCACAAATGCAGGTTGAAACTTTACCATGCAAAGAAGAAACCATAAATATGATCCACAAGCACCGCTGCCTTCTCTGGGCCCTAGCTCAAGATGGACAGAGGCAAAGCGGAAAACTGTCCTGAGGTCTAATTTAAAAATAATTCTGGAAATAATGGACACGGCGTCCACCCAGCTCGTTATCAGCGCACAGTTCAAAAGCCAGCATCTGTCGTCACAGATGCCGGCTTTTGAACATTTGTGTATGAGTATGAGGTTGCATTAGCGCACGTGGCATGAGTAGCGTGTAGACCTGGGAAGGAACCATTAATGCTGAACGAGATATTACCGATTTCGGAGCAACATGCGCTGCCACCCAGACGATGTCTTTTCCAGCCTTTGTTATTTCAGCTCAACAATGCCAAACCACATTCTGCACGTATTTACAACAGCATGACTCCATAGTAGAAGAGTCTAAAGAAGAATGCTAAACTGGCCTGCCCGCAGTCCAGATCTGTCACTCATTGAAAACATTTGGCGCGTAATGAAATGGAAAATACAACAAAGGAACTGTTGAGCAGCTTAAATCCTGTATCAGGCAAGAATGGGACAACGTTTCACTTTCTGGCAACTGGTCTCCTCAGTTCCCAAACGTTTGCAGAGAGTTGTTAAAAGAAGAGGTGATGGAGCCCAGTTCTTATTTGAAATGTGTTGCAGGCATCAAATTCAAAATGAGCACATATTTTTCATAAATCAAAAAAATGTCTTAGTTTCAACATTTGATATGTTGTCTTTGGTCTATTTTAAATTAAATATGCCTTTACATGATTTGCAAATCATCTTATTCTGTTCTAATGTAAAAATGTAATGCAATGTAAAGTGAGGGCATTGTACCGCTGGGTCCTTGGTGCAGCAGGAGAAGGGAACTCCACACTTCTCTCGACTGGGATTGCCATCAGTACAATTAAAATAGATGTTCAGGTTCCAGTCATCTGCTCCGAATGCACCACAGCACTCCCACTAAAGTCAGAGAGAGGATAAAAGGCATTTGAAAGGCTCCTGTTTTTTCTCTACACCCCCAGATATTTTTCAAAGGGCAGTTGGAGAGCAGTTTGATAGAAATAAAAGCATCAAAGTGAACCCAATTGCCTGTAAGAAACTACACTGCAGTCACTGCCCATCTCGATTTAAAAAAAAAAAAAAAAAAAAAAAGTCATGGCTTAATTTTTTAGTTGATTTAGCTGAAATGTTTCAAGAGAAACTTCTGGCTTCCGTCCCACAAGACATTTGTTTAATTTAAATAACAATAAAATAAAGAGCTACAACTTAACCTTGCAAAAATGTCTGATGGGTCACTCAGTCTTTTTATATAAACAAGGACATGCACAGTAAAGGAGATTACATGTTTCTTTGAAAAGGGATTATTGCTACCATTTGGCAATACGGGTTTATAAACCACATTACATGTGGCCTTACTTTTAGTTTGAACTCTAAATCATTAAAACCTCGTTTTTCTTTAACACAGAAAAAAAAAACA
Organism: Brachyistius frenatus; assembly: GCF_029030835.1. Lineage (NCBI taxonomy): Eukaryota > Metazoa > Chordata > Actinopteri > Embiotocidae > Brachyistius > Brachyistius frenatus. The sequence continues at coordinate 45,825 of NW_027210847.1, read as the reverse complement.
CAATAAGGGAGGATAAGTATGAAACAGCTGTGTAGATGAAAAATATTGCTAAATTGCCTCTGACAACTTGTGACACCACTTTACGATGGCAGAATTAACCTAAAAGGACTGTTAAATAAAGCTGTGCTTGACAGAGCATGTGTTTTAATTATGATGACTTTTAAAGTCAAGAAATTAAAAATCATTAACATCACAACGTTTAAGATTCTAATTCTATTATTCCAATTCTACTCTATAGATTTTTACTGTGCAGTATGGACAGTTAACTTGTTTACCAGTTCAGAAAGCCTATTGAAAGAAACCCTCATTAGATACCACAGAAGCTAATATTAATTTTTATAGTATAAATTAATCAAAAATAATCATTATATAATCTTAACAAAATGTCCACACGTACTTTTTTCTCAGGCTTTCAAAACAGCTCAAGGTCTATGTTCAGCCATTATACACTGAGGAAGACTGGTTGAAAGCTTCAGGAAAAGCTAATAAGAGGAACTGGTGTTTATTTTATTTGGCCAAAGATGGAAGGTTTTGTTAATGGAGTCCTCTGATCTTACATATTCCTGAGTGAAATCGATGAGGTTCTGTAGATCGATATCATCTCGATATGCCCGGATGTTGTTGTTGATGAACAGGTTGAGCTGGTCTTTAATCCAGTCCTTGAAGACAAATGCCAGAACTCCCGTCGTCAACTCCAGGAAAAAAATGATTCCTAGAAACACAGAGAACTACAGCAGGGAGAGAACCGGAGTGACAGAAAGATCAGACACGCGTCCATTATTTCCAATACTTCAAATGATCCGATCACTTAATCGCTGCCGTGCGCGTGACGGAACATACAAACTTCAGGAGAAAGGTGTTTTCCCGCAGCGCTCCAATACACCCGGCAAAACCTAGAATGAACATAACGCCCCCGACCACCATGAAAAGCCAGACAGGGTCCAACCCCCCAAGATCTGTGATGGACGAGATGTTGGACAGAACCCCCTTCAGAGGAGATACAAGAGGACAACAACACATTGTCAACACACTCCACTCCGGCAGCTGCATGTCAAAAGAAAGCTAAGAAAAATAAAACAAAAGACAAAAAAAAATAAAACTCTTTTGGCTTTGGGGCATAACTGCAGTGAAACAACTCTTGGTGGAAAGAACAACTATGCTGGCTCATTTGTTTTTCAATTGTTGATATAGAAATATTGAATAAAGCATTCGTGGCAAAGTGGTGACATGAAAACTTGAATGATAAATTCAGGATTAAATCAGGAATTGGGTGCTTAAATCAGATGACGTAAGAATCATGTCGGCCTTTTACAAAAATCCTTATTTGTCAAAATGCCATTTAAACAGAAAAAAAAACAAATAAATCAATGACAGGAAAACTTCTTCTGAACACAACATTATATTTCTTTTTAAGACTAAAAAAAATGAGGGTGTACTCACCTTCTCACTCCATGCCCACAGTCCAATCCCTACTAAGGCCATGCCCAGCAGCTGCAAAACACCAATGATATCTCATTACGCCGAAGATATATAGCTGCAGGATGACATGATGTGGCTAAGTCACAGTGTTATTCAATAAAAAAAAATTAAAAAAAAGAAGAAATATTTCCTATGGGACCTTCTCCAAGATGTGTATAGTAGCTTATATTTAAAAGCAGTCAGTGTCGAACATATATATATAACAACAACGAAACATGAGAATATCATATACATCTCTGTATACTGTTGTATTGTCTTGGGTTAGATTTGATGGATTTGGACATCTGATGACATCAAATTTTGCTCCTGCATACTGGGATTGGATATTTTTACATTGTTTTCTGGAATTTCATAGATCAAAAGCTTATTCAGTGAATTAAGTCAATAATGGGCAGATTAATCCATAATCAGAAAACGTCGTCCTTTTCATTTACATATAAACTATTTTCTAATTCATGAAAATGCATACGTTTTATAACCGACCCTTAGCTTTCCTTATAATTGAGGTAAAATGTCAATATTAGAAATATGCCAATATCGCAGTGTTACAGAAGAACGAGAACGCTTCTTTTTTTTTCAGGTGTCCCTGGCTGTGGAGCTGCATGTTTCTGGTCTGCGATATTTCTTGCTCCACTGACAATTTATTGTCTTTTTAGTACGGTCGAGGCCGCCCACCTCTGAGCCGGTTTCTTGCGGAGGTTTCTCACTGTTAAAAAGGAGTTTTTTCCTTTTCGCTGAGAGGTCTTTATTCCTGTTAAAGGGGAGTTTTTCCTCCCAGCTGTGTCCGATTCTTTTTTTTTCCTTTCTCTAATGTTGTATGGTACTTTGCATGCCTTGTGATTTGGCGCTAAGTAAATAAAAGTGAATTGAATTCATGTTGTCGCTCCTCGTTCATTCATTCACCAAAAGGACCACTACGAAAAGCTTTCACAAACTTTTTTCCCCACCGCTTGCTTTTTGTCGGTGACAGATCTTGGAACGCTCAAAATGTAAATGATGGTGGATCAAAAAGTTCCACGGCTGGTCCTGTTGCCCGTGATGTGCAAAGAGCACGGGGAACCTATGACCTTTGTGAATTAGTATTCCCAGGTCCGACATCCAGGCGAATCAAGGATTTCTTCATAGAAATGAGGGCACGCATCAAATTTACATCAAATTTGTTAGGGCAGCTGACACTTGAAATCCTTCAGAAATCCTGCAGCAATCAAGCAACGAGCCGTTTTGAGCGACATTCACAATGCGGAGGGGAAAGTTCATTTGTTCAAAACCCGAAAAAGGGGGGCATCGGGTCAGGAGCGCACCCAGGTGAGTTTTCTTTTCCATTTCTGGAGCTGCGACTGCGTACGTCCAAATGTTCCGGATCAAATTCTGATGACGTCTGTCACACTCAGTATTTATTCACTGCTTAACAGCCACTCCTTTTCCAGTAATTGTGTGCGTGTTTGTGTGGAGGTGAGGGGTGGGGGCGGGGTGGGGGCGGGGTGGGGGGGGGGGGTGGGGGGTTTCTCTTCCGGTCATGCTGCTTCACGTGATAAATGCGTAAGTTGTAGTACAGTAGTTTGACCACTAGTTTAGTGGACATCCTGCACACTGTTCCTGGGAGGAGGGGGGGGGGCTGTGTCGTCCATGTTGACACAAGGAGAGAGCGGCAGTTCCTCCTGTTCAGCTGAAACTGCTTCAATGCTTCATTTAAGTTCATTGTTAGGATGTTGCACTTTTTTTTTTTTTTTTTACCTTTTACATTTACTTATAGGTTATTTGAAAACACCAAGTCATGTGTTGATTCATTTTCGTACATCAACAATATGTCATTCTTGCCCCGTGTTTAACTGCGGAATGTTTAAATTTAAATTTTTCAAGGGTAAGTGACTAAAAAAAAAAAAAAGGAGTATTTTCTCTGCTGCACCGAAAACAATAGTCCCTCTCAATACCGTGGTAGCATGAGCGACAACCATTTTCATAACATATATTACGCGAGCCCTAAATGTAGTCTCCTCGGGCCGATGCAACGGGAGTACTTTACTTTGAGCTGTGCGCTGTGTACGGTATGAATGCGTCAGCTGGACGAGACGCTGCAGCCTGACGCTGAGCTGTCATTAGTTCACTACAAAAGCCGATTAGCTTTCCGCTGTCAACCAAGCTCTGCAGCTTCTCTCCCACGGACGAATATAGTCACACACACACACACACACAAAAAAAAAAAAAAAGGCACGAAAAGGAACTGATTTCGACTGTAAATATGAGCTGAAAAGATAACGGACGTGATGGTGATGGTGGTGGTGATGATGATGATGATTCGGGCCTTCCTCCCTATTGGACATCGACGATGTACAGATTTCCACCACCAAAAAAAAAATAAATAAAATAAAGTCACTTACCCAAAACAGAATGTTGAATCCAAAAATGAAGTATTTGATGCAGCAGCTGACTTCGTTGCCTTTGTATTGATTCCCCGACATGTTTGAGCATCATCAGTGCGGCGTCTCTGGGAGGAGAAAACGCGGCCTGCACTCACAGGCTTTGTGCTGCGCGGGTGGAGACAGGTTCGGCGCTCCGGGGATGCATTTCACTTTGTCCTCTTCAAAAAAAAGTGTTCGCATCAAATACGTGCCGTCGGCATGACGGACGGACGGACGGACGCGCTCACACGCGCTGCACTAAAAAAAACAACAACCATAAACCCGGGTTAACGCACCAAAGAGTGGTACCATTAAAAAAAAAAAAAAAAAAAAAAAAGAAATCCTCCGCTTTTCTGAGCAATTTGCGCCTCCTTGGACACAGTAACGCCGCTGCGCTTGGTCATCAGTGATTGGCTTGAAAACGGCTTGATAGACAAGTTGCGCAACCAATCACGTCGAGGAAAGTTAGCGCACTTCCTGTGTCGTCCGCGTTGTTATTATTATTATTATTAATACTACTTCTAATAATATTGATGATGATGATGATAATAATAATAACAATAATAAGCCAATGTTTTAGATTGACATATTGACAACTCCAAACTTTTGGCATTCACAAATAAATAAATGTTAATAAAAAAAAAATAATTACCTAATTCTGAATGTTATGTAGTGGCACCAGGTGGTTTTCCGCTGTCTGCTCATGGATTTGCAGAGTCTGGGGTGGGGTGGTGCCAGAAAAGCCACTCGCCTCACCGAGTCTGATTTGTGGTAAGAGATTTCATGTTTGATGTTTTAGGAGTGGTTTTGTTTTAATGGCACTAAATGCAGGTTCCCATTTTATACAATGGTATGTCTTTGGATATTGCAGTGCAGTCAGACGACATTTTATGTTAATTAATCAATTCCCTTGGAAAAATTTCATCACCAATCGTAAGATCATGTGGAACTCGGTGGAGTGAGATTTTGGCTTTCCCTGTTTTTAAAAAAAAAAAAAATGAAATATAGATTATAGTTCATGCTGCCCTTTTGGGGTTTTGTTTGTGACATTTGTTTGCTTATAGCAAGGGTGAACAAAAAGTTCAGAGACTGCTCCTGCTGCGCCTCTAAGTGCATCTGACAGGAGCCAAACAGTTTTTTTTTGTTGGGCTTTTTTTTGACAATCGCATGGTTGTGCACCATGAATTCATTGTTCATCATTGACTGTCAACAATGAGTTGTACTATTACAATTTGAGGTGCCTGAGGGAAAACCTTTAGTGTGAACAACCTGAACTGTGGCTTGATGGCACTCGGGTTCTCCAACATGCCAACATTCCCACTCACAGCACATTGAAAACAGGTTTGTCACTCGCAAACACATGATTGTGTTCAAAAAGGTGGAAGAGCAGTGTTTCAGGTTGAAGATATGTCACCCTGTATATGACACAATATTTTTTGGGGGGGACTGAGAATTTTGCCTTTTTATGAATATTTTTAAGATTTGTAATGTGGCTAACCTTTATATGGTATAATGATTATAGTTATAATAATATTAAGGAGTAGATTTATATTCATCTATGTGCCTGTTATGGCACAGTGGACATCATAACGATTTCAGATTGCACCATTTTGATAATTCATACTGTTGTATCAGGTTAGTGTTGTGCTGTAGTTACTCACTGTGCCTGCTAGAGGGCAGTTACATCTCATGATTATTAGAACTCCACCAGCAACAACACAGACACAACAGTACTAACTTCCACTTTAAGAATAACATCAAATTATTGGCATCACATGGTACATGCTATAAACATACACATACTTAGACAATGTGGTTCCCTGACCACGTATCATGTTCCAATTGTATTAATTTGAACGGAGTTTAACTTGATGTTGTTTTACACTGCCTTTTTAAATATGCAAATATGTATCATACTGTTGTGTTCAATTAGTCACATACTGTATTTGTTGTGATCAGGTTGCATTCATTAATTGGACCAACTGGTGTGGTAGAAGCTCAATGTCGAAGCCTTTGCTGGTTTTGTGTTAAATCCTGTTTCCCCACCAGAGTGTGTTCCTCACAATATCACACACATGATTTGTAGGAGGCCTCTAGCGGGCAATAGTTTAAAAAAAAAAAAATCCAGAGGGCCATCTCCGGCCCAGGAACCGCTTGTTGAACAGGCCTGCTTTAGAATCTGATCATTTTAATAATGCATTTACATGATATGGCCACAAGAGAGCTTCACTTTGTTACATTCAGCAATTACTGAAGAAACCTACAATATATGTGATGGGTTTCTTTTCCATTAAATACAGTTTAACCCTACATTTCAGAGAAAAGAAGGTCCGGCATTTCCCAAACTATAAAATAATTAATTAAGGGTCTGCCCTGATCTTAACGTCATCTCCATTGTACAACCCGGTTTACTAAAAAGTTGGGACGCTGCGTAAAATGTAAATAAAAACAAAATGTAATGATTTGCAAATCTCATAAATTGCAATTAGACCAAAGAAAACATAATTAATTTTTAAACTAAGAAATGTTACTGTTTTATGAAAAATATGTGCTCTTTTTGAATTCGATGCCAGCAACACATCTCAAAAAAGTTGGGACACCAATAGGGGATTTATTTTCAAATCTTCAAACTTATATAGTTTAGGGAATTGAGAAATAAAGAATTTCCTTTGCCCCAACACTTTTTCTACTTCATCCAAAGTCATGGGTTTAGCTAAACACACACAGGCTTACATGGATTTTACATGAACAAACAGCACTACACAATTATATGCACTGTACTACCAAAATGTCATGGCTAATTCATTGCATACATTACAGTACAATACATTGTTAATTCTGCACATGAAGCTATAGTTTACTTATAATTAATGTTACTTATTTCATTGTTTCATGATTTACTGTCATGCAATTTTGTTGAAAAGGTGAGAACCGTGACTATTGCAAATGAGGCATCATTAGGTGTTCAAAACAAATATTTTATTTTATTGCTAATCCTTTACTTTTAGCTTCCTTTTTGAATTATTTATTCATTATGTATAAATAACTGAGTCAAATATACTTCTGGCTTACTATTTGAATTGTTTATTCAATAATTTTGCCACTCAATCGTTTTACGTACCCCCTGGAAAATGCAGAACAAGTAACCCCAGGGCTACAAAAACTCCTAACTGTGAATCACTAGATAATGCACTAATTATAAATGTCTTCTATAAATTGTCTACTATAAATTAAGAAGAAAGAATATACATTTTCTAGGGGCCCAATCTGCTGTCTCAGATTAAATCCAACCTCATCATTATGACCTTCTTCACTATTTTGTGCCAAAACATTAAAAAAAATAATAACCACCATGATCAGTGTTATCCATTCGTTGTTGTGGACAACACTGAATGTATTAGCTAGGTTTAAAAAAAGAAGAAAAATAACAGATTCATGTGGCATTTTAACAGTAAAGAGATTCCAGTGTGAGCTAGATCTGAAGAGGGTGGTTCTGATAGAGCACCAGTAAGGGTTCACTCAGACAGCCTCTGTTCAAACAGTACAGACTTTGTGTTAGGGCTTCGTGGAGGACCAGACTCCCACTCTCGTCTTTATAGCGCAGCTGAAAGCCCACCAGCTCCAGCGGCTCCACAGCCAGAACAGCTGACACATCAAACACATCATACCCTGATAAGGGTCTCTGATCCAGGGACAGCTGTCTTTCCTCAAGAGCAGGACTTTCATTCAGATTTCCCTCTGAAGCTACAACACTGTGCAGGGTGACAGTCACACTGAGGGGATGGGGGTGGAGGACCTTCCTGAACAGAACGAGCTCTGCGCCCAGCATGGAGGGGTTCAGGCTGCTCACATTGAACCAGATCCATCCCTGAGGAATGTCATGTAGACCTGGGTGATCCAAAAATAAAATACAGGATCAGTTATAGGATTATATCAGTGTGTGTGTGTGTGTGTGTGTGTGTGTGTGTGTGTGTGTGTGTGTGTGTGTGTGTGTGTGTGTGTGTGTGTGTGTGTGTGTGTGTGTGTGTGTTTACATTTTTTTTCTCTACTACAGTTTTAGATTTTTGGAATTACTTATATTACCATTTTGGAAAATGGAAATACTTTCCATTAATTTCGGCATTGTATGATAATCATCTGATAATCTAATTGTGTGTCTCAGTGATCCTAGGAGCTATGTTGTCGGGGGTCTTTGCTTCTGGTAGGGTCTCCCAAAACCCAAGGGAGACACCAGACAAAGAGCGATTCATGACACATGGCCATTGGGCCCGGTGGGACATCGTTTAAAGCAATGACATAGAGCTGCCAATCAACCAGGGGCCTGGGTGTGCCGATCCCGTTGGCGCAAAACAGCTCTGGGGATATGAAATGTGACATCTCTGATGGAGACGGAATCAGAGTTAGTGCAGGAAGGGGGAACAGTACCAACCAGATTATAGTTAGGCACACCTCCACCCACGGCACCGGCTCTGGTGAGTCCAGCCTCTCCTGGACTCTTAAATTTATGAGACATTTGGAGAAAAAAAAAAACACTTCACACATAAACTAACACTTAAAATATCAACTAACCTCGTAAATTGACTTAACTTTGAACCACTAAGATGTAATGAAAAAAAAAAATGAATGATGAAAATAATTTTGTGTCAAATTTTTTGGGGAACAGATCAAAGTCACAGGGAGACAAATCCATCAAGTAAGGGGTAGGGGAGCGACAATTATATTGTTGTGAGTAAGAGTGGGCAAATTGTAATGTTGGAGAACCCCAATTGCCATCGCGTCACTGTTCTGGTCGTTCGCGTTAAATGTTTTCCCAAAGACACCTCAGAATGCAACAGCAGAACGTGGCATTGACAGTCTGATTCTAGGAGACAAATTCACAACAATAATGACCTCATGAATGTCAAAGAAAACTCACTTGGTTGCGTTCCTGACAACTTGACGCACCTTGACACCTGATCACAGTTTTGGGGACGCTCTGGCCCTCTTGAAATCCACTCAGAATACCACGCCTGCCTCTTTAAATGATTACTAGAGGCTTTTCATGTCAGTTACTCAGAGCCTGTATATAACAGTGGATGTAGCTTCTGGCTCTGAAAAATGAAGCCGACGCAGAAGTGGTTTAAGCTGCAATACCACCGAGTGCTTGACTCCAAAAAGCCTTCAGCTCCATAGACTCCCATTCAACTAGTCTCATAAAATTCTCAGTCAATTCTCCATGAGTCAGGTTACAGGTAATGGTGGGCGGGATGTAGTATCGTCGGGTTTCCAATCAGATCAGTCAGATCCACCAGCTCGCTCCTCCCCCAACTCATCCAAATATAGTCACTTCCTGCTCCAAACCACTCAGGACTAGCAAGATGGCGCCGGACAAATTCCGTACTCAAGGCTTCATAACGGCCATTCACAAACCAATGGGTGACATCGCTGTTGGTTGCTAATCCTTGGTGAAATTGCAAATGTGTGCGTACCAGTTGTCACAAAAACATGATATATCAGTTTGGAAGTCAATAAAGTATGTGGTGCCCGTACCACTAACACACAAAATTACATGTTTATTTATTTATTTTCTGCAATGGTTGTCTGCATTGTCGTTAGTAATACTGTGGAGACGTCGTGATAATCAAAGGTATTATTTTAGGGGGAGTCGTGACTCTAAAATATGGCAAACCCTGGGTTAGAAGAACACCATGGCCATGGTAACAATAATAAACACACATTTAAGGTTATAGAAGAGGTATGGTTTTTCCTGTTTCAAACTGAGTCAGCTATGTTTAAGTCCAATCATTTGTCAACATATCCATCTTCCCCCACTTCCTCCCTGGTTCTATTACAATATCACCGGACTTCCTCCTTCACTAAGGTTACTAGGTCACTTAACAATAAAACATATCTATGGCACTTAATAAGCTACTGCACTAACATCTGATGGGCTCATTTCTTGAAGGAAGGACAGTCTCACTGAACCACTGCTTTGGCCAACAACCCCACTTGCACTTTTATTTTTGCAGTCACGTGATGGGAATATATTTGTAAGAGAAAGTAGCAAAATGAAAATGATCACTGTGTTATAAAGCAATTAGATTAATTCAAATCCTTACCATCAACACTCCGAAAACTTTGCACCAGGGTTCCATCCGATTTGCCAAAATTTTGAGCCTCCAGTGAGTCCAAATGCTGATAGATCCTCCTCATGTAAGGGTGGGGTTTGGCCTGATGGCTCGCCGACACTTTATTGATATGTAGCATTTCCAAAATAGCTTTGTTGAACTCCTTGTCATCCTCCGCATCTCTGCGTTGATCTATCAGCAACAAGCCCGTCACAGAGCACACCAGGAGAAACACCGGCATCATATTAAAAACCGCCAAACACACTTGTTGGACCATTCTGAGTTTGTTGAAAGAAATTTTTTTAGCTCTGGCTCAGATGAAGAAGTATCTGCACTTGTTTTCTGTTAAGACTGCGGCTGAAGCTCCTACATGGCGGGCCAGTTAACAGTCCGTGCACTAATAGATATGCAGAAACCCCAGGGGCTGTCAGGACTTAGTGAAGCAGTGGAGTTCTGAAGCTGAGGAATGTTACTTCCCTTGGACAAACACTGCAGCATGGTGTGTAACGAGCCACAGCGCTGCGCTGCTTGGAAAAAGGAACCGCTGGGCTGATGCACTGACTGGAAAGACTCCACCGTGACATGAATCAACCAGTAGACATAAACAACTACAGGCTGTGGCTATTATGAAGACAGTCTCAGTGCAATGTGTGTTGCTTGTTAAACTCATGAATGCAATGATTCATGTAATGTGACAGAAAAAAACCTTTTTAAAAAAAACAAAGGACTAGATTAAAACGTTTGTTTACAGGGATAAAAGAAACCCATAAAGCTGTCATTTTTTAGGAAAATGTTGAAATTCAATTTAATCATATTTACACAGTGCCAAATCACTGTCTTTTTTCCTTTATATCGCTCCCTCCAGATGTCTACGTGTGTGAAAGTGGACCCCGACCTCGACGTCCGTCCTCCCCAAGTGCCGCCACCGTACAAGGCCAGACCCGCTGATGGACAACTACAATCTGGAACCCCATCAGCCCCAGCCCCACCTGCTCCACCACCATATCCTCCACCTACCACCGCCCTACCAAGGACGCCGTCCACATTGCCTCACCAACCATCAGACGAACAACCGGGCACGGTCGGCGGAGATCCAGACCTAGACAACAGCCTTGTCACCCAGATAATCAAGGGCGTGGCCAGTATGACATCGCCATCACATACTCGCCATGGAACACCATATGGGTCCCAAAACGAAGGCGTCTTCCAAGCCCCCATGGTAGAAGTGGGCGGGCCGGTCGGCATCCAAATGGCCTACAGACCATGGACAGAATCAGACCTAAAAGCAGCAATGGCCCATCTGCCGCCTATCACCGCCTCGGGTGAAAGGTTTGCAACAGAGTCCCTAGCTTTTTGCAAAGAATTCAAGCCAACGCTGCCCGAGGTCAGGTGACTCCTAGTCCTTCACATGGGACCAGTGGAATGGCACAAGATGTCGGCCGAATACCCCAGAGGCAATCTCCGACCCACAAATCCTGACTGGGGTCACGCTGATATTGCTGCCAAGACAGTCCTAAATTTATATATGGGGGCAGGAGAGTGGCACAAGATGTCAGGTGACTTCCCTCCGGGCAATTCTCGACCAACAAAGCCAGAGTGAGTTCATGCTGACAACGCGGCTTACGTCCAAGTCATCGAGGCAGTGTGTACCCTCATCAAGACAAAGTTTCCACCCAGAATCAATATGGCCGCCATCAGAGCGTGCGAACAAAGGCCCACAGAGATTGTCAACGAATATCACGCCCGACTTCTGGATGTGTTTAATGTCTACAGCGGCATGCGAATACCCAATGATCTGGGCCTCTAATGTGGCCTGTGGGAATCACATTTCCGCAGCTACTTCCTCTGAGGCCTCCAACCAGAAGTGAAAAAAGATGTGAAACAATCCTGTGTTGGCCTTGAAGACTGCTGACTGGTTGACATAAAGCGACATGCTGTGCACGCCGAGCGCCGCCAGCAGGAAAAGAAGGAAAAAAGACACTGTGAAACGAGACAAAGACCTCCTCGTGGCTGTAGTCATCGTGTATCAAGGCCATTAACAGGGGCGTGGCCGTTACCAAGGGTGTCGTGGCAGAGGACGTGGACGCACACCCTACGACCCAAACATGTGTTTCCGGTGCCACCAACGAGGACACTGGGAAAAAGACTGTCCCAGTGATGAGGCGCCGGTCGACAAACCACATGCGGACTGAAGGGCGGAGACGGCGAGCAATGGGGAACGGGCCACCACTCGCACCGCTGTAGAACATCACAGAATGAAGGGAGGTAATGCACCCATAACACTCACACATACGCTGCCTGTCTGCAATGAAGAACAGCTTGCTCATGTACACAATGCTCTGAAGTTTCTGTCACATTAACATGAGGGACAGACAGGGACATATGTTAAATATCAAAATTAGGCCTACAGACAAATGCCTCAGGTTCCATTACAGATAGGAGGGAAAACAATAATGTTTTTAGTGGTTTCGGGGTAAAATCATCTGAATTCAATGAACAACCTAAACTTAGCGGCAACTTTGTATATTCTGTCGGTGCAGCTGGGGTCACGGTTAGAGAATTTTTCTGTCCCACTGAGATAGATATAAATACAGCCCAAAACTGATTATCGAACACGCTTTTCTCATTTCTCCACAATGTCCAATCAATCTGATGTGCAGAGACCTCATGTGTCATCTGGGTATTTTTTTGATCTCTTCTTTAGATGGACTGAAGGTCATTTGTCTGGAGAATTTGACATCCCATACATTGTTGTCAGCCTCATTAGAACCATTGCTATACATATGAGAGCAAAATTCCTCTTATCATGGCGTCTGTTTTGCATCACTTGGCCACTGAAGTTGCCCCACTTAACCGCACTGATTTTTTTTAATCCAGCTGATCTCCATTGTACAGTCCACATTTCTGTCGGTCCTGACCACTCCTTTGAACAAAACTGGCATTGTGATCTTAATGATAAAATAACTCTCACTCCTTTTTATTGGAAAAATAGCCTCTGCTCTGCTGCAGTCTCTTTGAACAAAACAGACTGAATTGTTTGACATTGAATGATCTGATCCCCATGTTTCTCTGACCAAGCATCCTATCGCCAGATGGAAGGATTTGGGGCCTTTCACACTTGCATGTAATCGTGCAGGTGACTGGGTCCCTACAGATGACCCAAATGTGCTGTTTTTTCCTTCTCAGCATGCTTTTCAAAAAACTCTCACTATGGTGACTGATGTTCTCTGATCCGTTCCTCTCTCACACTATGCACACACACCTCAACATGCCTCTCTGACTCATCTCCTCCACATCTGGCCCTAAGCCAAATTCCTGCCTGCCTGCTGGCAGAACATAAGTATGATGTCAGACTGATAAAAGACTGTGACCCAGTGGTCATTTTGCCAAAATAGAACTTCAGGCCCTGTCAACAACAATATCCTCGGTTTTCAGTGGTGGATTTGTCAAATGCGTTTTTCAGTGTGCCTGTACACAAAGACAGCCAGTTCTGGTTTGCATTTAATTTTAATGGCAAGTCATACACTTTCACCTGAATCTGTCAGGGGTATGTTGAGTCTCCCACTATCTACAACTCTGCACAAGCCTCAAATCACATGTGTTGTCTTCAGGCTCTGCCCTACTGCAGTATGTTGATAATCTGCAGCCCCACACAGGAGCAGTGTGAAGCTGACACTGTCGCTCTCCTCAAACATTTGGCACAGGAAGGCCATAAAGCCAGACTGTCAAAGTTACAATTTGTAGAACTGAAGGTCACATTCCTAGGCCATGTTATCATGGCTGAGGGCAAATCCGCGTGTTTCTACCATTCAAAACATTTCCTCCCACCAAAAAACAAATGCTGTAATTTTTGGGAATGTGTTCTTATTGCAGAACGTTCATCCCTAATTATGCTGTTTGGAAGCAAACAAAGCAAAGCGAAGGCCTCCAATCACATGATCGCATCTCCTGGACTATAGACCCTGACACAGCATTTCATGACCTGAAACTGATAATGCAGACTACTCCCACACCCGACCTGACCTTTCACTCAGACTGTTGACTAAAGACAAGGGTGCATGACATCTGTCTTGTTGCAAGAACATGGCGGCAGACAAAGGCCTGTGACCTATTTTTCAGCTAAACTTGACCCTGTAGCTGCAGGACTTCCTTGTTGTCTCCGTGCAGTTGCTGCCGGCTGAAAAAGCTGTTCGTTGGCTATAGTGATCTCACCCTGTTGGTTCCTCATTCTGTGTCTCTCATTCTCCTTGAGCAGAAGACATTGCCTATCTCCACTGCCAGAAGGCTCCGGGTACAACACCGTTCTCTTGGACATGCCCAAAATCTCTGTCAAACGCTGTACCGTCTTGAATCCAGCCACTCTCTTTCCCGTTCCTGGAGACAGCGAGGAGCACAATTGCGTTGCTGCTCTTGACGTAATTTACACCTCTGTGCAGATTTACAGGAAACACCTTTGGCTAATCCAGACATGGTCCTATTTGTCGACGGCTCTGCATCGCGCGATCCTGTCTCTGGTGGTAATCATGTCCTCCTCACTTGCTCTAAATATCCTCTTCCCACTCTAGACTTGATGAAAACCACGTTTCAATCTGTGAATTTCTGGGTTAGATAGTTTTTTTGGTGAGCATATGTATATACTTATTTTGATCATATAATCATATAATGATAGATATAGATATATATAGATACATATATCTATATATATCTATATCTATATATAGATATCTAGATATATCTATATAGATATTTATATAATATATATCTATATAGATATTTATATTTTTATATATATATTTATTTATATATATATATTGACTTAAGTTCACTCTTATGGAGTCATATAAATGTTCATCTGTCTTGTTCTGAACTTGGATTTCATGACATTGACGTCAGAAAAAGCTGCTTTACAATGGTCAGACAACAGAGCGGTGCCCTCCTCAATGTTTTCTTCATTGTGGTGCAAAATATTAATTTGTAAACCAAAGCCACATGTGAGATGTCACAAGCATGAACAAAAATCAGCAGGCCTACCCTGTTTGAAAATATTCAGCTGCATAATATACTAAAATGGAAATGAAAATATAAGTCATAGCAAATATCAAATAGACCAATCGCTGGGTTTTTGTACAAATAATAAAAACGTAAAGAGAACAAAAATAGCAACAAGCCTCTTCTTTTTTTTTTTGGAGAAAACTGCTGCACAATGATCAATATGTAAATGAGAAATATAAAATGATCACTATATTAAATTTTTTTTTAAATAGGCCTATCTCAGAGAATACTTCACAGTTGTGCAAATAACAGTACAAATGAAAACAGAACAAAAATAACAACAGGCCTACTTGCTCCAACAAAAAAGTAATTACGATTTCTACTAAGGTAACCAGCTCCTTACCAGACAAAGTATTGGCTCCGATGTAGCCCTGCACACCTCTTGCAGGTTTTATGCAAGTAACACAAGCCTACCAACAGCCTCAGGGAAGCCCTGTGACAGGAAACAATGTTGCCGCTCCAACTGAAAACCCTTTCAGAAGGGGAACTGGTGGCTGGTACCAAAAGATACATTTTTGCCAGGTGGAACAATGCTGGAATTACAATTTAATTTTCCTTCCACCGTTTAAGAGGATCTGAATCACGATCTACGCTGACTCACTTCAAGTAGTTTGAAAGTTCCTTTTCAACTGCTCTCTCCGTGTCATTGCTCTCCACTCTAGCGGTTCTCTGCTTGAAAACTCTTGCCAGTGACTTCTTCTTCTTAGCTGTTGGTGGCACTGCTGCTTGATCTGCAGGTTTGGGCACAGCTGGTTCAGGCTGACGGATGCCTTGATCGACCAGCAGACACTCCATCTCCAAGACAGTTTTGTGTTTCTGTGCATAGATTTTTTTTTTTTCCCCCTTGGGACGTATTTTGCCATGGACCATGGAAGCATAAGTGAGGCCATGTCCAACAGGTCACTAGTGGCTGGGTCAGCATACTTGGCAATCCACAGTGCAGGTCTGGATTGATTTGCACAGCTCACAATCGCCCTCTTCATGTACCAGGAGACTTGTGTTGAAAAGGTGTAACAGAGGTCTGACATATTAAAGGGTAACATACTCCTCACCTGACAGAGCATCAGCAAGCCCTGAAAGAGTTTCAAAGCCTAATGTTTTTCCAAATTTACCTTATAATTGGCGGCTGTGGCTCAGATAGTAGAGCTAGTTTCCCACTAATCAAAAGATTGATGGTTTGATCCCCGGTTCCCCCTATCCACATGCCAAAGTGTTTTTGGGCAAGACACTCAACTCTGAATTGCTCCTGATGGCAAGCGAGCGCCTTGCATGGCAGATCCATTAGTGTGTGTGAATGGTAAACACTGTAAAGTGATTTGAGACCACGAAGACTATAAAGCGCGATATAAGTGGTGACCATTTACCGTTAAATGTTTTCTTCCTCAATATTGTCAATAATGTTTGCATAATGACTGGTTGAAGTCTCTTATGCTTTGACCATCTCCTAAAACTCTCTGAACCTTCTCTGCCAGTTCATCCTCATAGTCCTCTGGCAGGAAGGCAGCAAGGAAGTAGTCATGAAATTCCATCCAAGTGTGGATTTTATGGCTGACCACAGTCCCATGCAGCACATTCTACAGGGAGGTAATGAGTTCCTCATCTGTGAGCAGAAAGACAGTCAGGAAATCCTCCCACGCTTCCAGGTGTTGGAATGTGTCGGCTGGATCATCCAGTTCCATCTCTGTTTAAAAGGTGCCTTTCCCATGAACCTGCTCTTTAATTCCTCATGAATGGTGGATCCTCCCAGTGATGGCATGCCTGGTTGTGCAGTGGTTTGTAACCTGGGTTGGTTTGAAGCAAGTCGGGTTTTTTCTCCCTTTAAAGCCTCAGTGTTTGAACACCTGCACGGCCAAAGGTGGTAACTTTAGTTGCTGTTATTTCAACCGACAGTTTATGTATTTTGTTTATGCAGTGGAAGAGCTCCTTCTGCATATAGCAACAGCCATTTGGGTTGTTGTTTCTAACTTAGCTCTGTCAGTGCTATGGTTAGTTGTTGTTAGTATGAGGTTTTTTTTTTTTTTTCTCATCTGTTCCATATGTTTCTTTACCTCCTCAACAATTTTCTGTCGCTTATGCTGAATCCTAGATCCAGAAAGATATAATCTGAGGCAAAAGTTGAAGGCTGAGGTCTTCCTTTTTCATACTTAAAAAAAAAAAAAAAAAATAATTATAATAGTAATATTATAATATTGTAATAGTATTTTGATGAGCTCAGGGAGTAGCACGATCAGGGAATGAAGTGAGCATCATGTCCAACAGTGAGTATGTTGTGGACGGTGATTCTTGAGCAGGCACTGGATTTGACAGAAGAGACTCCACTGATCCTCGTTCCACTTTACACGTCATATTAAGGATAACAGTGGAGCAAAAACAGTCGTGAGGGAAAAGGAATAAAACACAAAATGATACATTTATAAATACTAAAAGGAATCCAGCCTCATTTTGAAAACCAAGAATTTCAAGTTTATACAGCATACAAATTGAAGTTACTTTAAGTAAATAAACAAGTAAAGATTTAGAGCTGTGACGAGGTAAAATAACATTTGGTGTGACTACAACTTGGAAGTAGCAAAAGTAAAAAAAAAGAAGTAAAAAAAAAATCTAAGTTAAATCAACTGAGAGCCGAAACTTGAGAATTTAAGTTAAATCGTACAAATCAAAGGAATTGTGTTGCTTTGTGAGTTTCGAACAACAATTAGAGCCCTCAGCTTTGGTTTCCTTTGAGAAGTTTGTCTTACTGGGTGTTTCCTTTACATCTCTGATTGTCTTGCTTGTGTTTCTTTGCCTCGCCAAACTTTTTTTTTTTTTTTTTTTTTTTTACATCTGTTAACAGATCTTGGCAAATAACTTTGAACATAAAATTATTATTGCTTGTATAGAAACATTCGGCAAACCCATTAAAGTAAGACCGGTTTTGGTCGTAAGGCCAGAGATGAGCTCTTCATACTGGTGGCTGGATTGTGTGTGTGTGTGTACCCAGAGCTGTGTTGAAAATAGGTCAGAGGAGGAGAGAGACAGTGAGAGAAGAGAGAGAGAGAGACCCCCTCTGAGAGCCACAACCTGGTTCTGATCAGCACATTCCATTTGTCATTACAGTCACAATGCTTCCTCACTGCCAGAGGGGACTCGGGTTTCACGTTTTATTTTCTGTAAGAACAAAACTAAAAACAACAACAACCCTTTGCCCTCTGAAAATCATGGTCATTTTTGCAGTTATAGTTTTCTGATTGCCACACACCTACCTACCTCCCTCCTTCCACCCACCCACATCCATTTTTTTTAAAACTTTTTATAATGGACCGTCAGACTTTTTAATGCTGCCTCAGAGTCTTTAAAAAATAAATGGCACAATCTGCTGGTCAGAGCAGTGATGTCATCATGAGTGCAATAAGAAACGCATCAGTGTCCTAGATGAAACCCTTCGTCATTAGTTTGACAATTTTCAAACTATGGTCCACACAGTAGTTTTTCTCAGAGCTTTCAAATTCCTTTCACAGTCATCCCTAAACAGATGGTATTTCCATTCTTATGTCATCTAATAGCCCACGACCTTTCTCCATTACAACTGACCCAAAAGATGCTGTTTAACCCTCCCTTTAAAAGTAAGAAATTGACCATGAGTTAAGAAATTGGTATTGTCTAATTACTGGTTCCGTGATCAATAATAAACTTGCACACTGAAACCTTGTCGTAATTTTTAATTCACAAGTTCTTAACATGTCATAAAAGACATCGGATGTTTCTCAGATCACAGTCTATCAATATATATACATAATTAATGTGTAAATTTGGAGGGGCACTTTGTTTCCCCCCAACCGTTAAAAAGAAAATTATCCACTAAATTAATGTGCCACTAAATGTGTTTTTTTTTTTAAATTTTATTTGGGTTGTAAAATGTATACTACCTCCATTGATCACCTCTCTATAAAAGTTAATGTATCTTTCACCTGTTTGTGATTTATTTTGGAATCTGACATTTAAAATCCTTATAAGATCTGATTGGCTTTCAAAATAGCAACATTTTTGAAGCTGTACTGGAAGCAGTCTGAAGACAGTTGGATTTGATCCAACGCATACAACATTTTTGCAGTGAACTGTTGGATTGGAGTTATAAAGAATGAATGATGGCCATTTCACAAACAACAGCAGTGTCAAGTACCAGCCCCTTCAACCGTTCCAGAAAGCCATGAGAACATCTGCACTTTAACCTCTTTCCACAAGAGGTCAAACAAAGGAGAAGTGGTCTTTAACTAGACATGGGTGGGGGAAGGTTCCCTGTGCACATTCCTCTGCATATAACCAAGTTTATGGGGTCCATAAAAAAAGATGATGTCAGTGAATTATTAAACATTTTCTAAAAAAAAAAAAGGCATGGCTGGTGTATGAAACAAACATAAATACAAAATAACCATTATATACAAATAAATTTTGGTGTTTTTCGACAGTGATTTTTAATAATTGTTTGCCCAGCATTATTTTGTGATTACAGGATGACTTTTCTCTTGTGCAGACTTTTCTTACAGTCTCTTTTTACCTATTGCAGATGTGACTCAAACACACATCTGAATTTCTTTAACACAGCTGATGGTACCAGTTATCTACGGTGATATGCTGTTTGAATTAACTGAGCATGAGGATTTTGCTTGAAACAGACCTCGTAAAAAAAAGGCATGCTTTTGCCTTCCGTACAATGATTTACAAGGCTCTTACCAGGATCTGGCTCTAGCTGTGAAATGCTGAAATGATGTAAATGACTGCACATGTTATTCTCAGTGATTAGCAGGTTGTTTTAAACAACTTCACCTGGTTGCATGAAGCAAACAGATATTGATCAGTGTATGCAACATCAAAGCAGTTTGTACCACATAACAACCCCATTCTTAAAAAAGGTCCGTTGTTTTCCATGTACCTTTCCTGGACTATTATTATTATTGATATTCAACAGCAATATCCAAATGTGTTCAAAGAGTCAACAGTTCCACAGTCAGAGATGGTAAAACATTTAGCTTGCTGGTCAAAAGGTTCATTATTCACTGTTGCCTGTCTTTGAAACAGAGCCTGTTTATGGAAGTGTCAGTTTCTCTCTTCTCTGTTTAAACACAGGGGTTAACCCCTGCTGAGGGATTTGGAGTCACCTCTTTATCATGAGCCCCAGAGATCCAGTGGTAGCAATCGGTGGCATTTTTGTTCCGCGGCTGAACTCCACATCGGGTGAAGTAGACAATACCCAGTGCAACCATCACCACAATGATGATGCAGATGGGCACAAGGAGGCCCACCAGGAGCCATGTGTTGCTCTGTTTCTGCCCCACGTCTTCCTGAACAGAATCCACGATGTCAACAGTGGCCCCACCCGTGCTAAGGGGTGGCTGGGAAGTAGTAAGTTGGGTGAGAACAGCAGGGCCTTGAGAGTGTGCGATATCCACATAGTCCTTTTCCTCCTTCCCAAACTCCTC
Source organism: Brachyistius frenatus (assembly GCF_029030835.1). Lineage (NCBI taxonomy): Eukaryota > Metazoa > Chordata > Actinopteri > Embiotocidae > Brachyistius > Brachyistius frenatus. Next base: position 25,332 of record NW_027210847.1, on the reverse strand, counting down.
CTCTGGGAACAGAACATTTTCCTGAAGAAAGGACTCTTCTTTTTCAGGTCTGTAGTGGTAGCTAGAATCTGTAGGTATGTTGTGGTCTGTGACTGAATCCTCTGGATTTCCTGGATTCTGGCTGGAAGTGGAAAACACCGCCCACCAATCCCAAGCTCCCTCAGAATCAGTCAAGGTGGAAACAAAGGGAAGAGCTGTAGTAGTATCCTCCTTGACATCTTCGTACCAGTCTGGGGTAGTGCCGGTGCTGCTGGTGGGCTGAGTCATGATGGAGGTGGTGATGGTGGTAGACAAAACTATGAGTTCAGGCTGATATGTCTGGCCAATTTCCAACCAGCCAACTGCATCCATGTCTTCCTCATTTTTGTCAGGCCCCTGTGTCAGAGGGTCCAGAGCTGAATAAAAGGGCAATTCCTCCTGTGGGGCACTGGTGACCCAAATTATATCAGAATCAAAAACTCTGGGTGGATCCGTCAGCCAATCCAGGGATTGCTCCTCCTCTTTAGGCCAGCCAGTGTAGCTCTGCTTCGGATTCCAGTCGTAGTCCACAGGGTCCCATGCAGGTCCAGGCTGGTGGGTGATCCAAGGAAAAGGCGGAGTGACAGCAGACAGGTTGTCTCCTTCCCTTCTCTTCCGACATGAGTAGTTATCGGACATAACTTCATAGCCCTCCTCACAGTAGCACTCAAATCCGCCCTCATAATTCGCACACATCTGCTCACAGGTCCCAGGGACCTGACACTCATCTGTATCTTGGCATCGACTGGGCTCCCCAGGCACCAGGAAAAAACCCAGATGGCAGTGGCAGATATGAGATCCCAGGGTATTCTCACAAGCATGGTCACATGGGTCATTCATACACTCATCTATATCCTCACACCCACTTTCAACCTCTGGTTGATAACCCTCCCAACATTGACATTTAAATGTCCCTGGAACGTTCTCACAAAGCTGCTCACAAGGACTCTGGAGGCACTCATCTACATCTAAACAGCCACGTTCATCTGGTGCAAGCATGTATCCATCAGGACAGGCGCAACGATAGCCGTCTGAAAGGGGCACACACTCAAACTCACAGGGGGCCCCTTGACAGATATCAGACAGCTCACAGCTCTGCCCATCATCTCGGAGTTGATATCCATTTGCACATTCACAGTAGAAGTGAGCACTAGCTGGCCGGCAAAAATGCTCACATCCACCGTTATCCTGGTCACACCAGTTGTGTGACACGGAGAGATCAGAGCAAAGGGGGGATTCTTTGGACCACCCCACTGAGCCATCTTCCCTCAGCGTACACAAAACTGACTGTTCCTCCTTGATGCCTGCGGGGCAGGGTACCGTAGCAACAGATCCAAATGGTACATGGGTTAACAGTGTGCTCAGAAGGTTAAATGGAGTGGTGTAGAGGGCGTTGCCTGCCCCCTCACTCCACAAGGGAGGACACATTCCTTTGTAGGTATATTGGCAAAGATAGCCATCTACAGGAACTGAGCAAGAACCATCCAGCCACTTGAAGTTATCGTTCTGCTCTTGAGTGCTGTAGCCCATAACCACACAGCGAGGCATCGAACACATACTAGTGGAATCCTCTTTTTGCCAGTTTGTATACTGTGTGTCCTGGTCACCAGTAGTCCAAGAGAAACCTCGCAAAGGATGCGTGGCGATGCACTGGCGAGGTTGGCGCTGGAGGCCAATCCATACTCTTACTTTGGTGCGCAAGTGGCGCAAGTCCAGTGTGGAGAAGAGAGTGGCGATAGTGGTGGCGTCCTCCCTGGATTTGATGTTAACAAGGTTGCCACCTTTCTCTTTGCAGGCTCTCCATGAGTCCAGGAAGGTTTTGCGTTGGAAGTAGACCACAAAGCAACCATCTGCATCACACAGTGCATCCCTCTCCCTCAGGTCCTGACCCAGGACTGAAGAAAATCCAGAAAGCAAAGCCAGCAGGGATGTCAAGAAAACAACAGCAGCACTGCTCACCGGGGAGCCCATTCTTTTTTTTTTAAACTGAATATATATCTCAAACTTTCTCCACAATTTGATCCCCCTGCCTTTTGAAAGGTTCTTTTAACTGACTTCTTTTAACTTCTCTGCCTGTTTTTGTTGCCTATCTGAAAGTTTCTCCTTTCATTTGCACCTCCAGTTTCTTCACTGTCTGTCTGTGCTCTTCACTCTACTTTGCTGAAACAGATCTGTGGTTGAGTTGAGTGCATGCAGATTGTTCCGAGATTTCAGAGCGCTGGGAGGGAGGGGAGAAAGAGCGGGGGAGGGGTGGGGGGGTGGTGGGGGGTAGGGGGGTATAGCAGGAAGGAGTGTGGAACGAAGGGGAGAGACAGGGGGAGTTGAGGAAAAGAATTGTATGTTTTTGGAAGAGGTGGGGGGGGGGCAATATGTGAATGTGTGTGTCGGAGTGGGGGAGGAGCAGCGAACTGTGGATGTCTTTCTTTTTCAGAGCATGTCATATGGTTTTCATAAACCCTGCTCATGGACATAGTTTGGTACTCTGTCATTTGCACACACACACACACACACACACACACACACACACACACACACACACACACACACACACACACACACACACACACACACACACACACACACACACACACACACACACACACACACACACACTTGTGTGGCTATCCTTGTGAGGACATTCTTTCACATAATGCATTCCTTTGCCCCTAACCTGAAACATAACCATCACATCAAGGTGTCTAACCCCAACCCTTACCATACCTCTGACCTAATTCTAACTGTAAAACTAAGTCTGAGCACCTAAAACAGTCCTTTGAAAGGGTGAGAAAGTGTCAACCAGCCAAAATGTCCACACTCCCATGGTTTAAAACTAAAACACAAAGACAGACAGTACAGACAGTGATATACATAACAAAATGGCACTTGAAAAAAAAAAAATTCTCGATCACTTATAACTCAAATGAGACCAAGGAATGATTTGAACCGACTTCCCAGCAATTCATAAATTATTTTGTCTCCACTTCTTCAGCCTCGACTCTATGTTCCTTTGTGTATTATTTCTTTAATCTTCTTTACATCGCACGATTTAGACCAGTGGGCTGTTAACAAACTTTTGGCTCCATACAATGTAATGGCAAAGTTTCTCCACATACAAATTCAAGTTCACTCACTTTGTCTGATACTGTTCATGTATATCTTCAGTGCATGTGTGTCTGGGATGACTTTTTCAGTTACAAAATACACCTCCTTTGATTGTTCTCAGGGGTAATATAACAAAAGACCCAAGGTTGGACCTGGTATCTGTCTATTTCCATAGATTTCCAAACGGTAGCTGTTGGAGGAAAGAGGTTGAGGAGAAGGGGATTTGGGGTTGGATGGAGGTGGGGGGTGGAGGGGTTCAGTAGCAGAGTCCTGTGAGTCTGTCATAAATCCAGCTGACTGTTTCAGAGCCCATACTGTGTCCTAAGCACCTCCAGTTCGAGTTTTTGAAATGTCCACCCAAAAGAAAAGAAAACGTTTAAGTGCACCTTAAGTTAAAATGCAGTAAATGCCTGTCGGTTGGCATGAAAAAGGAGGACTACAGAAAACATTTGGTGATCGACCACAATTTCCAATTTTTTATACTTGGTTTGTAAAAAGGACCGAAGTAGATATATTTAAGTACCAACTCAACTGCGTCTGCAGAATCAGAAAGGATTAAATGCTGGCACTGAATTCTTGATAGTCTTGTGTACTATATATACTATGTATCTTTGATCAGATATTGTATGTATTCCAGCTATTTACTATTATATCTCCTTAATGTGGGAGACCTAGGGTACGAGAGACAGAACCCCCCTCCCTCCCCTCCCCCCCACAAAAACCCCCCCAAAAAACCAAGCAGCAAAGTCTGAGAGATCCGAACTTTTAGTCCTGATATGGGCCCCAAACAGGGGAACTCACACCTTCCATTAAGTTTTTCTCTTTAGTATTGCTGTCCGGTAACTATCGATCCCAAAAATTCAAGTTAATGTCCCTTGAGTTCTTTTTTCAGACCTGACAATGCTCCAAAGGATATTGAACATAAAAGTGCCGATGTCTCATTAGTACCATAAAAGAAAAACCTCAAAACCCTCTTTCGTCTATCCAATTTTCAATTCAAATTCACAACCTCTGAATTTAAAATAATGAACTACACAGCATTTGAGAATGACCTTAAATATATAAATCAAACATACATATGCTCGCAACATATAATACCATATAAAGATCCATCGTATACATAAATTTAATATGTCTGTGGATACATTTTACGATGGGTTTTTATGTTTCGTATATAAACTTATATCCTTAGGGTGTATGTATATGATACAATATATATATATATATATATATATATATATCCTTAATTGTAACATCAGTCTTAATGAAGGGGCATATATCATATATTACATTTCCATATGGCTTCAATGGCCCCTCGGATGCTCCACTTACCAAATTCATGGATGCACATTGCCATGGTAACAACACTAACAACTGGGCAAGACGTACCAGCCTTATCACATGATGTGGAAGTTGATGCGTTTTTTTGAAAGCTGAAGCAAAATGAGCATTTTAATAAAAACAAGAAAGGGTTATTTAATTATGATGATATTTACAGAACTACAGTGACTAAAAATAAACGACAGTAGGTTTGTAGGTGAACTAACAAAGAAAGTAATGTTACGCCGCATAGCATTTCAAATTATGCACCAAATATTCCCTACTGAGATGGCAAACTTGTGTTTTTAGGTCTTCTAAAACCCTTCGCAAATGTTGTATGTACAACGTACAAATACCAGGACAGAGCGAACAACAATACAGCAAGTAATGTAATTTAAGTTAGTTGGGTTGTGGTTTGGCAAACTGTCACTGCAAGTTGCTGCTAGAAAGCTGATATTGCAAAGGGGATGAGACAGTTTTCCAGAGTAAGCACACCAGCTCCAGAGAGCAATACTCGCAGTACAGTTTCAACACTCATTTGAAACAGCCTGTTTAATTAATGTGGTTCTCCTGCAATGCTGAAAGTGGTGTCTTCTTCCCTTTTTTTGTGTGTGTTAAGTCAGTTGAGAGTTTTACAGTACACACACACACTGAAATACTAATCTGATGAAGATCCTGTTTGTAACAAGCTGGTAACAGCCATGTTGCCCGTGATCCCCTGCTCGTGTATGACTAGAGTGAAGCACCTTGGAGGCTTGTATGGTTGATGTTAAGTAGAATTGTCAGGATCCCCATCTTTCCTAGTGTGTTTTCTCCTCTGTTACACTCTCCTTTTCCCTGCTTGTTTCTGTCTTCTCCTTGTGTCATTATTTTTGAAGCCATGTGTTAGTGTGGATGTGTGTTTGTGGGTTTCCACCCTCTCTCTATGCTCCTCCCTTGTGTGACTCCTCGGGGCAGGCTGGCAAAGTTGCACTGCATCTCCAGTAATCATCTCCTGACAGTAAATCAACCCCCCGGTCTTCCGCAAGAAGCTGTGTAAGTTTGATGTTGATCAAATTCCTCATCTGTTTTGACTTCAGTCAGTGCGTTTGCCAGTTGCCCCCTTGTCTGTGCTTCCTGAAGTGTTCCCTGGAGAATATTCTGCAACACCTTCCTGCGCTCCCCATCCTCCATCCACAGAGACTACTCCGTCCACTTCCCTGCTACGGCCTGGTCTCAGTTTTCTACCCTGCTCTGCTTCACACAGCTTCGGCGCCAACTCTCAGCTTGCCAGCTCAATCACCTGCTTCTCGGCTCACATCAAGACGAACGTCTTCATCCTGCCTCCTCACTCACGTGCGCCCGGACTCAGCTTCTAGTCAGCCTGGACCTCAGCTCACCTCATTCCACCAGCTCTCCGTATTTCAGCCTCCTCCAGACTCACCTGCCAACCCAGAACCTATAAGCCTCTGTCTTAAGTCTTCACATACTCACCTCGGTTATTCCAGGCGGTCCACTGGACTTTCCACACACACACACACACACACACACACACACACACACACACACACACACACACACACACACACACACACACACACACACACACACACACACACACACACACACACACACACACACACACACACACACTCACCTGGCCAAACCATCAGTGAAACAAAAATTTCAAAATTTACCAGTGTGGAGATTCCCCCAAATCTTGCGTGTTTGCACTAATGCAGAGTTCATCCTGCATAAACTAGCAATAAGCTCTCAATCTCCACCAGCTCCACGTCACAAACTGCACAGCATACAAGTGTACAAGTGTATAAAAGTGTACAAAAACAGAAACCATGCTTGACTCCTATTCTTATGGAGCACGCATATGTTCACCATACGTCACCATGATCTGAGTTTGGTACTTCTGCTGTCATCTTCGTGAGTCATTCAGTGTTGTGATTGGCTGCAGGTACATGGAGACAAAAGACAGCTACAGGATAGCGAGGACAATAAATAGGGCAAAAAGTGTGTATCGGATCAGAATCCCTCTAAAGCCGCGTTCGGACCAAACGTAGAGCGGTCACATACAAAGTCAATGCAAAGACACGAATGTCTGCGCAAGTTGAAAATATTTAACTTGAGCGGTCGAACTCGCCCGAGTACCGCGAGGCGAACGTTGCGCTTTGCATTCGGTCTGAACACGACTTGTGATTTTCAGACACATTTTCAGAAGCTTTAAGATTCAATCGGGATGAACCACTTTGTCTTTATACACTTTTAAGAGGGTCCAAAAAAACTAAGAACAACACAAGGGAGGGTCTTGTTTTTATAAGCTAAAACAAGGGTCCTCCCCTGCCCCAAATAACTTTCAAGCATACCAAATTTTAAACAAACATATGTAAAATATATAAATTATATGTACAGTTAAGAGCTGCCGAAGCATGAGGCAACATCGGACAGAAATGCATCGACTGTATCACGTCAGTATCTATAAATTCTGTTTATGCCTACTGGGCTCAGAAGATGTTGGCGCCAGCAGGTGAGGTATGGGGATTTGCTCCAATCTGTCATTGATAAAACCAAGGTCATGGCTGGAGAGGGGTTGTCTTTCTTCACTGAATGGAGATGAAGATTAGTGTTATCAGACATTTTCCCACAGCCCCCATACTGCATCGAACCCGTTCGGCTCCATTACAGCTAAAACCAGCCCCTAAAGTAATTTACGTTCTCTATCACTCCGCGTATATTTACAGGCCACAGAAATGCCCTTGCTTTGGAGAAAAGATGAATAGCCAGACTTCACAGCTCCTTACAGCTCTGAGAAACAGTGAGCAGAGTTATTGCAGGGGCCTCCTCGACTGTGTATTTTTTTTTTTTTTTCACTGTTGAATGAAGATGTGTGGTTGTGTTTTCTGCACGGCTGGTCAAGCCACACTGTCTCCTCGTGGGAACTAGTGTGTGCGTGTGCGTGTGCGAATGCATGCAGTGAGTCAGAGAGGTGTCTGTCATGTCTCAGGCCTGGTTGAAGTCGGATCAGTGGTGTGTTTAGACGAACAGGCCAGAGAGAAGTTGTCCTGCAGCATTGAAACAATGTGAAAAAAGAAGTCTGTTTAGTGTGTCGGTAAAGTCTAGTTTACAACCTGGCTCTCAGTTTGAACAGATTTGCCGATCATTTATATCAAATGTTTAATACATTACTCATAGGACCCTATTTGCATACCTGGTGCAGCGAAGACAGTGCAAATCCAGGCTCATTGGCATTTTTAATGCAGTGCAAGGGGCTTTTTTTTTATGCGCTTGCGCCCAGTTGTGATTTTTGTAGATCAATGTGAACCTGGGCTGCACCAACATGGGGGGAATTAGCAGAACACGTAGACATGCGTCGGTGCCGTGCAATTTTGATGACAACTTTGAGGTAAACTTGCATCTGTGCCTCTGCCCAGCTCAAACCAGGTCTAAGTACTGCGCAGCTGCCGCAGGGCTATTTTCATGGTTTCAGTGTGCACGAGCGCAGATGAACAAACATATCAAAAACTATATTCACTATATTTAATTAGTGTTCTCAGTTCACTTTGACATTTCATTAATGCCAGTGTTTGGCATCTGTAAGACGCAGGTCTTATATTATTAAACCTCTTCCTATTCTGGGCAGCAAATCTCATAATTAAGGAGAAGACATATTCATAATATTTTGTTACCTTTTCCCAAGCCATTATCAGCACGCATATCGTAAATTTGATGATTACAGCCTTGAACCTCCAGACAAGTATGTCAGTTTCTTCCTGTGTAAAGTTTGGCTGTGCCGGTGCCGGTCTGCTCCTTCTTTAGCCATGAGGAACAGATAAAACGCTCTCCCATAGCAGTTTTAAAGGGGATGAGGGGAGCCTTGGCTGAAGTCGATTGCAGAACACTTTCTAATTGTTTATTCTTCTACATCAACACTGTGTTGCACTACGCAAGAGTTGAGCAAGTGCTTGTGTTCTCCGCAAACAACAAGTTAGCCACAGTTATCTGTGTGTCACATTATTTAAAAAAAAATTCAGTCACCAACATATTAAAATAGCTATTTATGACTGATAATAAAAAATGTAGAAGACTTGCTTCATATTACTGATTATCCTTTCTGAGAAATAGAAGTTAGTGGGGGAAATAGTTTAGGAGTCATATTATACAAGTCCTATATTTTATTTGAAACAAAAACATGTTTTTAAGAATTGAAAACCTTTTTCAAAACTCCTTTGTTTTATACAAAGTCATGTACATGTTTTATTTTCAAAGCAATTCTTCACTTTTTTGGCTCTTAAGACAGTTTGGAGGTTCTGAAGCCGTATAACAATGACTGGCTGCTACTCAGAGACAACCACTGGATGTAGGAAAGGATGTATGAGAGAGGTCATTTCAAGAGTGAAAATGCCCTCCCTCTCCCTCCACACACACACACACACACACACACACACACCCCATGAAACAACCTGATTCATGGGGGAACACCACATATGGTTTCATAATACTAAGCCTTTCTGTATAGTATGAGATGATAAGATTGTTGATTTAAATGAAAAGAAAAACAGAATTGCTCAGAAAGCAAATTAATCAATTTAAAAAGTCAAGATGATATAATAAATCCAGGTTGATCAGTATAGTGTAGTTATTTTGCAAAGAGTTCATGCGAGTTGAATGTATGTATCCACTTATTTGTTTAATCTGAAAATAAACATGATGGTTGCAGCCACATATGGCAGCTTATTCTGAGGGAGTTTATGCTTGGGATATGGGAATGTGGACTGTGTAATGGGCGGGTGATAACTGGGAGATCAAACACTATCTCGGTCCACTGGAAATCAGCAAAGGGGGCTGGTGTGCTGGTTTGGAGGGTTTGCAGGTCTTCAGGGTGGGGCCCAACCCAGGAGAATAACTGCCCCTTCTCATGCAACGCTGATAAGTGAAAGGTAAAGTCCAGCAGCTGGAATGAAGCCATTTCTACACTCCCCCATTAGACAGGATTAAGGGTTGATAAAGAGGTGAGGGTACTGTCAAATTAAGTTATTAACTTCAGGGCCTTGGTTGCCCAAATTCCTGTAGTTCTTACAATGGTAACTGTGATTCAAATTAACTAATAGATAAGATAATAGGAAGGTGGTGTGAATGAGTGAGGGAAATTATTGAAAGAAGTGGTTTTAAATAATTGCAAGCCATTAATATTTATCATTGACAGATAAATTCCCCAAAACACCACGGCGAAGAGTCTTGAGCATCAGAAATGAAGACTAGGATTCCCTTAGATACTATAAGTAAAGTAGCCTGCAGATCAGGCAAGAGGGGTGGGGGTGGGGGGGGTTGCCACCCATGGAATAAACACAGATTGTTTCCTCTCCTTCAAGCAGTCCTCCAACCATTTCAAGCCAATTTCCTGAATATCTATATTGTTTAAACCGAGGTGAGCCTTTCTGGTTCCTCTCCCAGAGTTTCGTTCTCCATGAACCCGTTTCTCTGCATTCTTAAAGGGGAAGAGTCTTCCATTTTCAAGAAGGGCCAGACTCCACTCCATCTCCTGAGAAGAGTGAGGTCCTTCGGAGTCGGCAGGACTCTGCTGAGGACATTCTACGACTCAGTGGTGGCGTCGGCCATCTTTTATGCACGGGTCTGCTGGGGCTGTGCAGGCACAGAGAGGGACAGGAGACGACTGAACAAGCCGGTCCAAAGGGCCAGCTCTTTCCTGAACAGTCCTCTGGACTCCATAGAGGATGTTAGCCAAGCTAACATCGATCATGGACAACACCTCTCACCCCCTCCATGAGACTGTAGGAGCTTTAAGCATACATCCATCCTCACTGCTTCTCTAAGGTGCACTGTTTATTTCTATGGGTGACGTGTAATTCTATCCCTGTCCACGTAATGAGTCATTACAAAAGGTCAGTAAACAAATGCAGCCCATTATAGACAGGAATGGATGTGTCATTGCTACAAAGTAAAGCAACGACTTCAAGCAATCAGAGGACTTTCTTGCAAACTAAAAAACGTGTAAGCTTCCATTATCACCTGCGGTCTTTGAGATCCAACCTTGATTTTTGTTTTAAAGGTGTTTACTACTGTGGAAAACTTTTCTGTGGTCTGACAAATCAAAATATGAAATTCGTTTCGGGTATCATGGACACTGTGTCCCCCGGGATAAAGAGGAGAGGGACCATCCAGTATGTTATCAGTGCACAGTTTAAAAGCCAGCATATGTGGTATGAGGTTGCATTAGTGCGCATGACATGGGTAGCTTGCCCATCTGGGAAGGAACCATTAATGCTGAACAATATATACAGGTTTGGAGAAACATATGCTGCCACCTAGATAACGTCTTTTTCAGGGAAGGTCTTGTTTATTTCAGCAAAACAATACCAAACCACATTCTGCATGTATTACAGCAGCATGACTCTGTAGCAGTAGGCCAGGTGATAAACTGGCCTACCTGCAGTCTTAATGAGTCAACTATTGAAAACATTTGGCAAACCATGAAAAGGAAAATACTATAAAGGAGACTCAAAACTTTTGAGCGCCTGAAATCCAATTTAATGCAAGACTGGGACAATATTTACCTTTTTTGTAACTTGGCTCCTCAGTTACGAAATGTTGTTAAAAGAATAGGTCGCTTTCCTCAGGTTCTCTTTATGGCACCTGAGGTCAGTACCAGGGAGAAACCACCACATTTGTACAATATGAACTGCTCTCTGCCGATTAGTTTGCCCGTGGCCGGTTTAACTGAAAGGAGCTCAGGGTGTAGATTTGAGTTTGACTACAGGGGCAACTCCCACTACTGAGTCGCTCCTTTATCATCATGTCAATAACACATCTCCCACTGACTGAGAAAACAAACCAACAACCCAGTCTGGGGCTTTCCACACTATGCCAATTAAAGATGTGTATAAGGAGGGGAGGGGGCTATAAATAACTTCCCACGTAGATTGTGTGTGTGTGTGTGTGTGTGTGTGAGTATGACCTTATAAGGACCAAATCTTTTCACAAGGTTAGAAAAAACAGCCTCTAAACTGAACACTTTCTTGCTTCCTTTATGTCACATTACATAAAACATAAAAATCTCATTTTTGATACTATTTATGATCAGCATGTTTTCAGGTATAGCCATCCAGTGCATTCTGTCATTATTCAGAAGACAGATTATTAGGTCAGTATGAATTTGTTAAACAACATCAGTGACTATGTTAAGATTCTTTTGTTAAAACAATATGATGATAAATGGCTGAGTGGTTAGGGCACATACCACATTGGCCCTTCACAGCTGAGTCCCCAAACTGGTTTGTGGCTGGCTGATCTTCAGTGCATTTCATTCCCCTTCTTTTTTTACATCTGTTTTTCTGATCACATGTTTTTTTGCCTGCTTTGGGCCATGAATGCTGCAGTGCCCTGTGGTTTTGTCTGGCGGCCTCCCACCTTGACTGTAAGCTTCTGTTTTGTTTTTTTTCACATTTACACAATAAACCAGCTTAAAACGGTTCCTGTCTGCTTTGTTCAGTCTGTGCTCAGGTCCCCCTCCCTGTTCTCTAAGCACAAACTATGACAAGAACTGCTCAGGAACATTGGGAAATGTATAGGTTTCTTCTGCTTACATTTGAGTATCTTATAAATTAGGGTGTATTGTACAGAATAAATCTGAACTACTGTAGAACATTGTATACTGTACTGTCACTCAATTTAGCTACAACATATACGTGTTGGGTTCCACTTCCTTATGGATGTACAAACTTTGTACTTTTACTTTAAAAATGTATATATTTCTTTAATCATTAATGAGGTTTTTTGTTGATAAATCATTGGGGAATATAAGACTCACTTTTTGGGTTGCCTAATACTGTCAAAATTAGAAACATCCTTGTCTTAGAGCAATGCTGAAAAAATTGTTCATGCATTCTAGCATCAGGGTGTCCTAATGACTCTGAAAAGCCTCCAGTTGATCCAAAAACCTGCAGCGAGAGTCCTAAATTGGTAAGAAAGAACATATTTTTCCTACATAAGCTTCCTTTCTTTAGCTACCTTTAAAATAATGATATAATCCTTCTCCAGACATATAAATGTCTTAATAACCAATCTCCATTATATAATAAAGAACTCATAGTACCATATTATCCCAAAAGAACACTTCACTTGTCAGGTCGAGCATTTAGCGGAACCAGCTCCAGTTTGGGTTCAGGTGGCAGACTTTACTTAAGTTTATTTGGAACCACTATTATGCCAAATTTAAAATGTCATTACATTGCTTCTTCTGTCTACCTTAGTGTTTGCTTGTTTCTCTCTCTCCTCTTTCGCCGTACTTTTCTTCAAATCTCTATGACGATGAAACTGCATGTTTCTGATCTTTGGTTACTGGCTCAAACCTGCCCAGTTTTCATTGTTTCTCTATGCTGTTCTTTTCTCTCACCAACTCCCCTCACGCCAAGCAGAATCTGTTTTCTTCTTGTTTGTGTTTGTTTTGGTCGCCAAATCTTTGCATATGTTGAATTGTTGAATTGTTTCTAAGGTCTCCATTTTAATATGTGAAGTGCCCTGAGAGGATTATGTTGTGATTTGTTGTGACATAAATTAAATAGAACGAGACTGAATTCAATTTAACATTAGTAATTTTGAATATGTAGCTAATTCTAAATCAATGAATTTGCTTTTTTATCTGTCAGTGAACAAATCTTGCTGTATTAATTGTGTGGTCACTTTTTCTCTGCCTGATAGGGCTTTGAAGATAGCTTATCTAGTTTTCACAAACCATTTTAGAGTTCCATGCACTGCCCCCATAGAAACCTTCAGTCGTGCCATGATTTGATGCTGAGATAGCCCCTTTTACCTTAAAATAACATTTTGACTTCTGATACTTTCACATAGTTCTGATGCCATGATACCCCAACATATTCCCAGACATTGGTCTGCTGGAAACTTGAGGCACAGCCATATTTAGAACAGGCTGATTTACTTGAACAAACATCTGATGAGTCGACCTGAGAGTCACCCGAAGGCTTAATCTGTTTTAGTTTGATTGCCAACTTAAAAATTGGACAATATCTTAAATATTTCTTCTTCATTTTACATGTCAGAGCTTTTATGTTTTTAATTATTTCTAAATAAAACTTAAATTACAAAATCTTCAAAGAGAAAATATTTTAAGTGTAGTTTCAGTTTGACAAAGCTGGGCGTATACTAAACGGCTATGAGATGCAACATGAAATCCTTGATGTTGGAAGCTTATACTCCCTGCAGTATTTTCATATTGAGATTTACTTGCTTTCACAATCATTATTGAGTCAAAAATATTAATGCTCTTTAAAGCTCCCAGGTTTCCCTGAATACACTAATAACAGCCACAGCAATGCACATCCTAGACAGTTGGTCTTACTGTTTGCTGTCACAATAAATGCTCAGCTAAACACAAAACAGGCTCCTACCAGGCAGAGAAACAATGAAGATTAGTTTCCTTCTGACTGCTTCTTATCAAAAAAGAAGAAAAACAGCTCCATTGTTGTATTTTATTGTTTACCAGCGGTACTTTTACCTTAGCTGAGAAAAGACGGCATCATGATACCTACAGAAAACTTCGGAGCCTTTTCGTATAGTTAACAATAGTTTACAAAAGGATAATCAACACAATACTGTAGCCATGTCCAGCTAATACTGAACATCCGAATACTTCACATCTAATTGTGAGTGGCAGTTCTCTGCCTCCTTTTGAATAAAACCCCAGATTACAGGGAAATTTTGCGTATAAAGTATCCATGTCTGCATGTCCAATAGTGATTACAGAGCAATCCGAAGAGATTACACACCCTTCAAACACAAGACAGGCGATAATGAAAGAATGGGATTGATCAAAGCAGTCTGACCACTCAGTGTGCTGACACGAGGCAGGTAATCACAACGAGATGGCTCGCTGAAGCCAAAGAGGGAGGAAAGGCTGAGATAAGCAACAAAAGAAGGTCCTGTTTCCGCTCCTCCTGAAGGCATGCACATGGTGATCATATTTCTGTCCATGACACTTCTTTTAGATTTGTTATTAAGCTTTTATCCATTCATATATTTACTATATACAGTAAAATATTACCACAAAACAATTCACACAAAGTTGTCAACAGCGATACACTAATCAAAACATTCACAAATTGTTTTAAGTGACATGGCGTTCTCTCTAACCTTTCTTCTTTAAAATGTGCTTAAATGTAACTTATTTTCAACAGCAAGAGAAGTGGTAATTGCGAGCCAATTGATTTTCAGTTAATCTAATGAGAAAACCCGGCTAGCAGGGAACCTTCCCATAACTTTGAAATTTCCCCTCGGGGATTAATAAAGTGTATAAAATCAAAAAAAAACTTTGGCTCACATTGCCTAAAAGTTCTCATGGTGCAGTAACAGATTATAGAATGTTCTTTTATAAAACAATGTTAACATATTAAGAGAGGAAGAACATTCTCAATATTCCCCAAAAAATTTCAGGATGTTATTAACGCCACAGATCATCACAGATTGTTTTCCATAAAACGTTGCTGTAATTTTGCTGTATGTTAACAAAGGTAAAACATTTTGGCTGCAATATTCTAAGGGTGTTTTGAGGATGTTGTTCAGGCCTCAGGTGACAGACACCCAATGTGGAGACTTTTCTTGGAAAAGTGATGAGATCGTTGTGAAAATGTGTGCCCTGAATGTCAACGATGTATATCCAGAGATCATCCTGAATAATGATGAAACACATTTCCAAGTAAAATGTCCCAAACGGGTTCTGCTTCTCCTGTTTGATGACATACTGCAGCTTATTCACTGGCAGGTTGGAACAAATTAACTCTGATATCTGGATACATTGGTAAAGATATTTCTGAGCTTACAAAATATGTTTTATTGTGGGTCTAACATGTTCTTCATGCCATGAAATACAACGTTTTACTTTTGGTTGAAAAAAAAAAAAGGTCCCATATATTCACACTTTGAATGTGAGTCTGCTAACACCAGCCTACGTCCATTGCAAGAGGCTTTAGTTGCATTGTGGCATTGTATGATCAAGCCTTAGAATGACACACACTTGTGAATACAAGTCAGCGTATCTCACCCTTCAATTGTTCTCTCTGATTCTGGGTTTGTTTATATATTTTGGTCTTAGCATATACGAACATATGTTTTCTGCTGAATATGCAGAGTTAAGAGAGTCCTATTGTAACCTTTGTTTTTATTTGGAACATTTGGTCAAATAAAAAGTAATTGACAAGATCAACTCCTGTGTTTGACAATATTTTTTAAAGTAAAGCTTACCTTTCCTGCATAGCTAATGTTTAATTAGTCATATTGATTAATTATTAATAATAAATCAAGAGTTTAAATTACTCACTTTTTTTAAGTAATTACTTGTGTAACGTATTGAGAGATATTAGATAGACTTTACATAATTTCTTTTAGTGTGTCATAGCTGTTAAATGTAGGTACTACTTACTCAAAACAAGAGATGAAATTTACTCAAACAAAGTGAGTGTACATTTTTACCTCACTTTTATTAAGTAGATTCTATAAGTTTCTTTTTACAGTGTACAATATTGTTTGAACTGTATTCTGTTAAAAAAAAAAAAAAGAAGCTGTGCCATCCCATCATGTTTTGGTTGTTCAAGTCTTCAACTATAGTGGGAACAGCATTCATTCATTCATGTAATTCATCATTCTTACTTAGTTCGTCTTTAAGAACATTGCTTCTGACAAAAGACGCAATGTGTGGAAAAGTTGTAAGGCATTTAACGTGTGTGTGTGTGTGTGTGTGTGTGTGTGTGTGTGTGTGTGTGTGTGTGTGTGTGTGTGTGTGTGTGTGTGTGTGTGTGTGTGTGTGTGTGTGTGTGTGTGTGTGTGTGTGTGTCTTTGCGGCCAAGCTGACAAACCCAAAAATTACAGAGCTGAGACCAGCCATTTCCGGCCACCAACAAACCACAACCCCTGTTACAGTCAGCCATCAGCCCGGCAACCACTAATCTAACCAGACTGCGGTGTGACTCCAAACCAGAACCTGTAGTGAGCACTATATGAGAGCTACAGAATTTGTGAGGGGTATGAGGTAATACAACCCGGAGAGAGCGGACGACTCTCAGTCAAACTCTGCAGATCTGTGGGACTCTGGTGGGAGTTCTGAAGGCCTGCTCAGCTGTGGGAGAACTCTGAAAGTTGTTTGTCATGCAAAAAACCCTGGAGATGTCCAGTCATTACATCCCACTTTAAATGGACCAATCTAGGGTGTACTCCGCAACCCTACCTCTGAGTCCCACAACAACCTC
Source organism: Brachyistius frenatus (assembly GCF_029030835.1). Classification (NCBI taxonomy): domain Eukaryota; kingdom Metazoa; phylum Chordata; class Actinopteri; family Embiotocidae; genus Brachyistius; species Brachyistius frenatus. Next base: position 8,629 of record NW_027210847.1, on the reverse strand, counting down.
CTCTCACATTGTTTTTGAACTGCACAATTTGACTTAAAGCATGATAAATGACAGCTCTTAAGTTGTAGACAGATTGTAATAACAGAGGCCAGTATGACTCACAGTCCCTGTGACCCTCTGATCCCTACATGTGTTTAGGGCACTATGTTGCTGCATGGTGCGCCCACTAGCCGTGTTTAAGTAATTGGTGAGAACGAGCGTCTGTTTTTTTTCTCTCTTCCTTTTAAATTAAGCCTTTATCAGGTGGGGTCAAGTCCACTGTTTAGGTTTTGATTCACTACCATAAACACATGCCAGATGATTTTAATATATTTGTCAGAGCAGACAGTCAGTTAGATACACATCAAAGCGCGACAAAATACATGAAAACTTCAATGATTGTTAATAAATTGAAGGCCCCATGTCTTCACATCAGGATGAGGTTTGTTATCAAAATATCTGAAGCTATGTGAGTATGTTGCTTGAAATACCGCTGGGTCATGGCAGCCTGCCCCTAAAGCATTCTCACGCTCTAACTGAGCCTTCTCCAAAATACAACAGGAAGTAGGGGGTTAGACCATGAAGAGAGGGGTCAGGCAAAAAGTTGAAGTGGGGGCTGACTAAATGAGTGAGTCAGAAAAAGGATGCTTTTAAAAAAGACATAGAATTTTAGTGCTGTATAGTATATGTCAATTTGAAAATCAGCCCATGTGGGAGCTGCCCTTTCTCACCCATGGTGTATTTTTAGCATTCTTCTGGCTCTAGCTGAGTTGTATCCAAAGTTCCATGGATACTAATAACAACACAACCAAAGTAAAACTTTAGTCTTCAATCTCTTTGATATTTTGTCTCTACCAGTACAATCTGGCTACCCTTAAAAACAGTGGTTACACATGTGAAAATACCACATGTAAACAGTCACTATGTAATATATAAAATGAGTCACAACAGATTACAGTCCAGTATTCAGAGAAATATGCTCATCTCCATCTCCAACTGTAATATGTCACACCATGGAGCTGCATGTCTCTGCCCTGCGCTTGTCGTCTCCAACCAACAGTTCTTCTCTTGTATCTCTATGCTGTCCTTTTCTCTCTCTGCTCTCCTCTCACCCCACCTGGTCGAGGCAGATGGCCCCCCCACCTGTGAGCCTGGTTCTGTCGGAGGTTTCTTCCTGTTCAGAGGGAGTTTTTCCTTCCCTCTGTTGGAGGTTTTTCTCCCTTAAAGAGGACATTTTTTCCCCCTCCTAGCTTATGTGGGAATTGTTGAATTGTTGGGTTTCTCTGTATAATGTTGTAAAGTTCAACTGTAAGGACTTTAATGTGTTAAGTGCCATGAAATAACTTCTGTTGTGATTTGGCGATATATAGATAAAAGTGAATTGAATTGAATTGAATTGAATCAGTTTCAAACTGTATGGGCATGAAGATGATGATGAAACCGGAAGTGACAAATGTAAAGGCTGTACAGACATTTTGGTTTATAGCTTTATCTTTCATGTTATTTACTCATATTTTAAGTAGCGAAGCCCTAGGAATGGCATTCATATGAATCTGCAGCACACCGTTAATGTCATTATGGTCAATAAAGTAAATACCTACCTACCATATATCCCTGACATTTAGTGTAGCTTGCCCTCCTAAGAAAAATATCAGTGCAAGAAGACTCACAACCAGGAGCTGAAGACTCACAACCAGCAGTGGAACCAGGATACCGGCTGGGACGCTAGACAGCAGGTCCTCCAGGATGTTGGACGTCAAGGCACTGGGAAGCTAAGGAGCCGGAACAGGCAAAGAGCAAACAGGCTCGTTGCTTCGTCGGCTCAGGAGCTGGCTCGGGCAGTAACGCTAGCAGGTCTGAAGCTTACTGGCACAGAAACTGAATCAAAAGAACAGGCTGCCTGGATCTCAGCTCGGAGTGAGGAGTGCTGGCTGGCGATTGATTGGCGCTGGTCAGAGCAAGAAAAAGCTTCACCGAAGTTGCAGACAGGATGAGGAGACAGGATTGGATTTTCCACTAATGGGCGCCTGTCACACGCTGAAGGATTCACTGTGGGAAGCAGAATGATCTGGCGGAGTGCTTGACCAGGGGGGCCCGATGAAGCCCTGATTCTTCAAGACCTCTGGAGGTGCCCTCTGGTATCTGGGATGAAGTTAACAGAAAAGCACATACCCCAAGACTCTGTTTCCGGTTTATAATTTGTCCCTCCTCAGCCCACTGTCATCACTAACCACTGCTAACTGGAAGTACCCCACAAGCCTCGCTGTCTCAGTAATGTTCTGGCCCAATCATCTGGCCATAATTATGTGGCCCTTCTCAGTCGTTTTGCTAACTACACATTTTTCCCACGTCCAACATGGAGACAACGAGAAGGGACTGATCACTCTCCTAACAATGGCGCATGTCGAGGTCTGGGGTATATTAGAGAGTAAGTGTCATTGACTTCATCTGTGAGTGATCAGAAAGTCTTGGTTCATCAGTATATGTTGTTGCTTTTAAGCCAAACCTAACCAACACATTTTTCTGCCAGATTCAAACTAAACCGTAGCAAAGGAAGACTTATTATATAATATTGGTTTTGTTGGTCCAACGCCAGTGCAGGTAGAGACTTAGACTTAGACTTTATTAATCCCACAGTGGGGAAATGTTGTTGTCAGAGTAGCATAGAAACACAAAAAGGTGCACACAACAAGAAAACATTGACAAGTACTTATACATAAAATAAGATAGATAAAAATAATTATTTTAGAAAAAAAATAAGAGCAATGAATAAATACAGACACAGACAATCTATATACACAAAAACAAATCAAATCAAATAAATAAATACAGCTCGGGATGAGTGGAAAGTGTCAGGTGCTATGAAATGATATGAACAGTGCAACGTTATTTTAGGGTGGTGTTGAAATGTTTGACAGCCGTTGGGACAAACGACCTGTGGTAGTGCTCTTTACTACACTGAGGGTGCAGCAGTCTGCCACTGAAGGAGCTGCTTAAAGCATGGAGGCGGTGAGAGGTGTTGTCCATGATTGATGTCAGCTTGGCTAACATCCTCCTCTCACCCACCTCCTCTATGCAGTCCAGGGGACTGTCCAGGGCAGAGCTGGTAGGTAGTCTGCATGTGGTAAGTCAGGGTGGATAGGTTGTGGTGAAGGGTAGGTGCAAGTCTGGACACCTGAGTTTGTATACCATCAGAGTAATTAATGATCATTTGTGATCTTTCCCTAATCATAATCAGGAGGTATAGATTTCTGTCTTTATATATATACTGCAGAAACAAATGAGTGTACGATACCAGTCATCCTTAGGGAGAGATTGTTATATCTGTCTTTTATAATAAGTGGCAATGTATTTATTTTGAATTTATGTATTGTATCATAGTTTTCTAACGGTCTCTGAGTATGACAATAAATATGTACTGAAATCATCTTAAAAATGTTGACTGATGTACAGATTTTTGCAAAGCATTTATACTCAGTCTGGTAAAAGGTTGGCTGGTAAATGGTGGCTCGAACCTTTGGTTTGAGGATTGCATAATATGGTTACACTAGCACAGCTAGGATTTTGCGACATGACACATTTCTATTACCATATGAATGTGCACTCAAGTTTTTAAGACAGTAAGTGTGGGTATTGGAACAGACCCATTATTTCTATATAATTTGTAGTTGCTAATAGTCTTCTTTACGGCGTTTTGCTGCCTTTTGTGAACGTGAGAAAATGTGACTCAATTAACTGTGTCTGTTTACAGTCACTGTACCTCAGCCTTAACAAGCAAAAAAAAAAAATTCGAATTTGATAAAACATTAAGTCCCAGCCTTCAGACACATTCTCAGCTCCTCAAATCCTGCTGGATTATTCATTATCATGAAATGCCTGAGGTAGAGGGAGGGAGGAAAGCAGAAACAAGAGCACGATAAACTCTGGACAGAATGACAGGCTGCTGTTTCATCATGCCTCAGCTGTATTTCTCATCGGAATAAAGGGGAATGGAGGAAGACCATGAGCCCGAAAGGATCTGTTTATGGGAGAGCAAAGAGAGATGACAAAGTAAGGGAAGAAAAGCTGTCCTCTTTATCCCCTAAGGAGCTGGCCTTACTTCCTCCCTGAGCTACTTGAAGTTAAAACTGCTCCACTCAGCCCCAGCAGTCATGTACCCTACATAAATAGATGCTGATGCTTCGGCGGAGTGGGAACAAGCTGTACCCATCAACCTGAGAAGCAAAAGAAAAATGAGAATCCCAAAATCCCATGGAAATCCCATCAACAGGACTCACAACATCTCTGAAGACCAACAGAAGCTGATGGTTTCTGTCATTCTCAGTACAGTCACCCTTGAATTTGATTATTCTTTTTTAACACCTATATATGTTGGGTGTGAGAAAATGCCTCTGGTCATCCATAACATCTTTCTGCAATAGCAGTTTAAGGGCTATTTTCATTTGATTTCACAAACCTATAATTAATTATTAATAACATCTCATGTAAACATCCTTGGTTGATGGCTTGAATGGAAGAAGGCTCTTGTATCATCAATTATCAAGGACATAAATTACTGAATTCATTCATTTCCATAAAAATACTGAAAACTATGAAAACAGAACCAAGTTAAACATGATTCTTAAAACAGTTTATATATTCTGGTTTCAAGTGAATCAAAAATAATGAGTGAACAGTGTGCTTTGGCCTCCTTTTGTGCACCAAAGTGATCCAAAGTTGTTCAAATATATCTTTCAATATGTTAAGGACAGATAGTTTAAAAAATAGATTATCTCTTCGAGCTAATAACAAATATATTAAAAAGAATTTCAAATCAATTCAGTACTACATAGGCCTATATAGTGCCTCTATATATATATAGAGGCATTGAAGCCATATGGAAATGTAATATATGATATATGCCCCTTCATTAAGACTGATGTTACAATTAAGGATATGTATATATATGAATGGAAGAAGGCTCTTGTATCATCAATTATCAAGGACATAAATTACTGAATTCATTCATTTCAGTAGTTCAAACAGGTGCTATTAATACAGGTAACGTGTGGAGGACAGAGGAGCCTCTTAAAGAAGAAGTTACAGGTCTGTGAGAGCCAGAAATCTTGCTTGTTTGTAGGTGACCAAATACTTATTTTACCGAGGAATTTACCAATTAATTCATTAAAAATCCTACAATGTGATTTCCTGGATTCTTTCCCCCCATTCTGTCTCTCATAGTTGAAGTGTACCTATGATGAAAATTACAGGCGTCGCTCATCTTTTTAAGTGGGAGAACTTGCACAATTGGTGGCTGACTAAATACTTTTTTGCCCCACTGTATATATATATATATATATATATACACAAATTTCACATTTTTGGATGTATAGATCACAGACACCCTTCCCTAGTCCCTTAACACAAACCACATTGTCATGAAGGCACAGCAGATACTCTATTTTTTTGCGCTTCACAAATTATGGAATGTCAAAAAACAAACCTAGTCAATTCCACCCTCGTACCATAGAAAGCACTCTTGCTGGAGGTATACTGATATGATTTGGCAATCTGACTGAACAGGACCACAAACAACTAAAAAGGACGATAAAAATGGCATTAAAATAATTTGAACACCACTGCCACAGATTTAGGACATTTATATCAACTGTAAAAGGAAGGCACGTAGTCTCATGCAAATGTAACCATAATTGTAGTACGTGTTCCAAGTTTTGCTGACCACTCTTGGAATATTTTTCAGCCAGGATGTGATACAAATGAGAAAAGTATGTCTCATTATTGGCTGCAGGGATTCGTACAAAATTTGGTTTGCACAATCTAGGGTAAAAGTGAAAACCACAAGGCCCAAAATCAAGAAAATTGACAAGTGGGTAGGAAATTTCCCCTTCACTCAAGCCCCAAAACATGAGGTAGCATACCCACAGGTAGTGTTGTAATAATGAAATTTTGCATTTTGGCTCATATCTTTATAATTGTGTGGCCTAGAGCGAAAATGAGTTTTTTTCACATCAGTCTCTAAATTTACTTCTATCCTTGCTTCACTGGTCTTCTGCTCCATGTCAAATGTTAAATTTTGCCCTTTTTCTTAAAAATCTTCTCTCGACTTCTCACAGGAACAACTGGATCAGTTGTTACAAAACTTGGCTCAGATCATTTTCTGACTTTTCAGATTTTTTTTTTTTTAACTACCCAAATGACTCAAAAAGGTGGAGAACCACTTGATTAAAATAAAGTTCACAAATGATTACCCTAATTACATTTGTCTTATTTGTGCAGGCATTAAGGGACCATTGACAAGAGTAAACTTTCATGTTTTTTTTTTTGCTATGCCCCTGAATAGGGAATTGATGTTGGTTATACATGACAGAGCCAGAGGAAAGTTGATATTGTGTTTCTACTACAACAGTAATGCTGGTTTGATCTCCATTAAGGCTTCCCCTATTCTTCCACAGTAGTGCTTTGGTTTAGAACATTTTAGCCCTGTGGATTACGTTACCACCCTAAGGCTGCTGAGGAAAACACAGTTTTCTGTGTTTATGTGCTCAGTCTCTCCTGAGATAACTGGAATTACACATTTTGGAAAGGTCTCCAACTGCTTGAGTTAGCTACCTTGCAATCCTAACAGCGTGAATCGAGCAGAGGCACTTCCCGACGGCGTAAACATTGGTGGAATGGGTCAAGGTTATCTTTACTGCATACCACTGCAGCATACCACACTAAATGTAATAAGCACGTACGCAAGTCCATATACCGTGAGTTTAGAGGGAGGCCTCACTGCTGCAGGGACAGAGGTGATAGGTCAGATCACACTATACAAAACCACTTGATGGTATTATTCAAGGAGAAACTCCCGAGTTGTTGGCTTTGCTAATGCAACCTGAGAGGCAAGTCTGCAAATATGACAGGAAATTTTGTGTGTAAGATAAACTGCATTCTTGTTGAACTTCTGCTTTTCTCATGATTTCAGTCAAGGCGAGGGGAAGGTTGTGTGTGTGTGTGTGTGTGTGTGTGTGTGTGTGTGTGTGTGTGTGTGTGTGTGTGTGTGTGTGTGTGTGTGTGTGTGTGTGTGTGTGTGTGTGTGTGTGTGTGTGTAAAGTGTCATACTATAAGGTACCAAATTTGTCGTCCAAAATATGATAAAAAAGTCATACTATAGCATGTCGTCTAAAATATGACCAAAAAAGTCATACTATAGCATGTCGTCTAAAATATGATAAAAAAGTCATACTATAGCATGTCGTCTGAAATATGATAAAAAAGTCATACTATAGCATGTCGTCTAAAATATGATAAAAAAGTCATACTATAGCATGTCGTCTAAGTCATACTATAGCATGTCGTCTAAAATATGATCAAAAAGTCATACTATAGCATGTCGTCTAAAATATGAAATCTTGACTTTTTAGTCATATTTTTAGTACGACATGCTATACTATGACTTTTTGATCATATTTCAGATGACATGCTATAGTATGACTTTTTTGTCATATCTTAGACGACACATACTATAAATATGACTTCCGTTTAAATTATTTTAGGCAACACAACAGTGCAGTTGTCAGCGTTGTCGTCTTACAGTCTAAAGGTCCGTGGTTCGATCCCCGCCTGGGACTTTCTATGTGGAATTTGCATGTTCCTGCATAGGTAATAAGTAAATTAAAACATGTCATCCATAATATGGATGACTATCTTATGCATGTTATCATGCATATAGTCCATGATGTAAAACAAACATCGTGTATTTGTAATTGTGACAAAGTCACACTCCAAGCAAGAACATGCAATCCTCCACAGACAGAGTTCCAAGCCCCTGATCGAACCCAGTACTTCCTGACTGTGAGATGACAACGCTAGCAACTGCAAAGTTGTGCTGCCTTTATTGCATGTTTGTCTGACTTATATTACTTATATGACTTTTAAACATTTTCTTGAAGGAAGCATGGTGGTGCAGTGGTTAGTGTTGTTGCCTCCCAGTCAGAAGGTTGCAGGTTCAATTCTTGCCATCCACATGGCTTTTCATCTAGGATGTTAATGTCATCCTTTCCCTGGAGAGTCTTGAACCTGGAGCCTTCTGAATGGGAGGCAACAGCACCAACCACTGCACCGTAGATCTCTCTTCCTTAAAATGTTTAAAAGTTATATAAGTCATATAAGTTAGACAAGCATGCAACAGAGTCATCAAAAATGTTGAAGTTCCAAACCAGCGTTGTCATCTCACAATCAGGAGCTTCTGGGTTCGATAGGGGGTCTGGAACTTAGTGTGGAGGATTGCATGTTCTTGCTGGAATGTAATGTTTTACATTATGGACAACATGCATAAGTTAGTCATCCTTATTATGGACATCAAACTTTACTTTCTGGTCATTGGTTTTGCAGGAATAAGGAAATCATGTTGAAAGTTAGAGGCAGGAATCGAACCCGGTACCTTCCAACTGAGAGACAACAACTCTGACAGCTGCACCACTGTGTTAGCTTCCATGACATGAACGGAAGTCATACTTATAGCATGTCGTCTGAAATATGACCAAAATGTCATACTATAGCATGTCGTCTAAAATATGACCAAAAAAGTCATACTATAGCATGTCGTCTAAAATATGACCAAAAAGTCATACTATAGCATGTCGTCTAAAATATGACAAAAAAGTCA